>NC_079887.1:27508144-27821929 GCF_029227915.1 Hydractinia symbiolongicarpus | reverse complement strand
AAAAATAATTTAAAAAATTGTTCTGGAAATGAGTTTACTCACAGGGTACTTTCTTTATATACATTCTACTATACGTGCCAAGCCCGGGATTTAGGGTAATCGCAGGTTTTCGTTTGCCGGCGATTAAACTTCTTTTATTCAGCGTCTCATCAAAAATGAAAACATTTTTAAAAACTACAAGTGTGATGCGTTTTAGTGGTGAAAAAATAATTTAAAAAATCGTTCTGGAAATGAGTTTACTCACAGGGTACTTTCTTTGTATACATTCGACTATACGGGCCAAGCCCGGCATTTACGGGAAATCGCGGGTTTTCGTTTTCCGGCGATTAAACCTCTTTCATTAAGCGTCTCATCAAAAATGAAAACATTTTTGAAAACTACAAGTCTCATGCGTTTTAGTGGTAAAAAAATAATTTAAAAAATCGTTCGGGAAATGTGTTTACTTCCTGGGTACTTTCTTTGTATACTTTTGACTACACGGGCCAAGCCGGGATTTACGGGAAATCGCGTGTTTTCGTTTGCCGGCGATTAAACTTCTTTTATTCAGCGTCTCATCAAAAATGAAAACATTTTTAAAAACTACAAGTCTTATGCGTTTTAGTGGTGAAAAAATAATTTAAAGAATCGTTCTGGAAATGAGTTTACTCCCTGGGTACTTTCTTTGTATACTTTTGACTATACGAGCCGAGTCCGTGATTTAGGGAAATCGCGGGTTTTCGTTTGCCGGCGATTAAACTGCTTTTATTCAGCGTCTCATCAAAAATGAAAACATTTTTGAAAACTACAAGTCTCATGCGTTTTAGTGGTGAAAAAATAATTTAAAAAAATCGTTCGGGAAATGAGTTTACTCCCTGGGTACTTTCTTTGTATACATTCGACTATACGGGCCAAGCCCCGGATTTACGGGAAATCGCGGATTTTCTTTTGCCGGCGATTAAACTTCTTTTATTCAGGGTCTCATCAAAAATGAAAACATTTTTGAAAACTACAAGTCTCATGCGTTTTAGTGGTGAAAAAATAATTTAAAAAATCGTTCGGGAAATGAGTTTACTTCCTGGGTACTTTCTTGTATACTTTTGACTATACGGGCCGAGTCCGGGATTTACGGGAAATCGCGGATTTTCGTTTGCCGGCGATTAAACTTCTTTTATTCAGCGTCTCATCAAAAATGAAAACATTTTTAAAAACTACAAGTCTTATGCGTTTTAGTGGTGAAAAAATAATTTAAAAAATCGTTCTGGAAATGAGTTTACTCCCTGGGTACTTTCTTTGTATACTTTTGACTATACGGGCCGAGTCCGTGATTTAGGGAAATCGCGGGTTTTCGTTTGCCGGCGATTAAACTGCTTTTATTCAGCGTCTCATCAAAAATGAAAACATTTTTGAAAACTACAAGTCTCATGCGTTTTAGTGGTGAAAAAATAATTTAAAAAAATCGTTCGGGAAATGAGTTTACTCCCTGGGTACTTTCTTTGTATACATTCGACTATACGGGCCAAGCCCCGGATTTACGGGAAATCGCGGATTTTCTTTTGCCGGCGGTTAAACTTCTTTTATTCAGGGTCTCATCAAAAATGAAAACATTTTTGAAAACTACAAGTCTCATGCGTTTTAGTGGTGAAAAAATAATTTAAAAAATCGTTCGGGAAATGAGTTTACTCCCTGGGTACTTTCTTGTATACTTTTGACTATACGGGCCGAGTCCGGGATTTACGGGAAATCGCGGATTTTCGTTTGCCGGCGATTAAACTTCTTTTATTCAGCGTCCCATCAAATATGAAAATATTTTTAAAAACTACAAGTCTCATGCGTTTAGTGGTAAAAAAATAATATAAAAAATCGTTCGGGAAATGAGTTTACTCCCTGGGTACTTTCTTTGTATTCTTTTGACTATACGGGCCAAGCCCGGGATTTACGGGAAATCGCAGGTTTTCGTTTGCCGGCGATTAAACTTCTTTTATTCAGCGTCTCATCAAAAATGAAAACATTTTTAAAAACTACAAGTCTTATGCGTTTTAGTGGTGAAAAAATAATTTAAACAATCGTTCTGGAAATAAGTTTACTCCCTGGGTACTTTCTTTGTATACTTTTGACTATACGGGCCAGGTCCAGGATTTACGGGAAATCGCGGGTTTACGTTTGCCGGCGATTAAACTTCTTTCATGCACGGTCTCATCAAAAATGAAAACATTTTTGAAAACTAAAAGTCTCATGCGTTTAAGTGGTGAAAAAATAATTTAAAAAATCGTTCGGGAAATGAGTTTACTCCCTGGGTACTTTCTTGTATACTTTTGACTATACGGGCCGAGTCCGGGATTTACGGGAAATCGCGGATTTTCGTTTGCCGGCGATTAAACTTCTTTTATTCAGCGTCCCATCAAATATGAAAATATTTTTAAAAACTACAAGTCTCATGCGTTTAGTGGTAAAAAAATAATATAAAAAATCGTTCGGGAAATGAGTTTACTCCCTGGGTACTTTCTTTGTATACTTTTGACTATACGGGCCAAGCCCGGGATTTACGGGAAATCGCAGGTTTTCGTTTGCCGGCGATTAAACGTCTGTTATTCAGCGTCTCATCAAAAATGAAAACATTTTTAAAAACTATAAGTCTTATGCGTTTTAGTGGTGAAAAAATAATTTAAAAAATCGTTCTGGAAATGAGTTTACTCACAGGGTACTTTCTTTGTATACATTCGACTACACGTGCCAAGCCCGGGATTTAGGGTAATCGCAGGTTTTCGTTTGCCGGCGATTAAACTTCTTTTATTCAGCGTCTCATCAAAAATGAAAACATTTTTAAAAACTACAAGTGTGATGCGTTTTAGTGGTGAAAATATAATTTAAAAAATCGTTCTGGAAATGAGTTTACTCACAGGGTACTTTTTTTGTATACATTCGACTATACGGGCCAAGCCCGGGATTTACGGGAAATCGCGGGTTTTCGTTTTCCGGCGATTAAACCTCTTTCATTAAGCGTCTCATCAAAAATGAAAACATTTTGGAAAACTACAAGTCTCATGCGTTTTAGTGGTAAAAAAGTAATTTAAAAAATCGTTCGGGAAATGTGTTTACTCCCTGGGTACTTCCTTTGTATACTTTTGACTATACGGGCCAAGCCCGGATTTACGGGAAATCGCGTGTTTTCGTTTGCCGGCGATTAAACTTCTTTTATTCAGCGTCTCATCAAAAATGAAAACATTTTTAAAAACTACAAGTCTTATGCGTTTTAGTGGTGAAAAAATAATTTAAAAAATCGTTCTGGAAATGAGTTTACTCCCTGGGTACTTTCTTTGTATACTTTTGACTATACCGGCCGAGTCCGTGATTTAGGGAAATCGCGGGTTTTCGTTTGCCGGCGATTAAACTGCTTTTATTCAGCGTCTCATCAAAAATGAAAACATTTTTGAAAACTACAAGTCTCATGCGTTTTAGTGGTGAAAAAATAATTTAAAAATTCGTTCGGGAAATGAGTTTACTCCCTGGGTACTTTCTTTGTATACATTCGACTATACGGGCCAAGCCCCGGATTTACGGGAAAACGCGGGATTTCGTTTGCCGGCGATTAAACCTCTATCATTAAGAGTCTCATCAAAAATGAAAACATTTTTGAAAACTACAAGTCTCATGCGTTTTAGTGGTGAAAAAATAATTTAAAAAATCGTTCGGGAAATGAGTTTACTCCCTGGGTACTTTCTTTGTATACTTTTGACTATACGGGCCGAGTCCGGGATTTACGGGAAATCGCGGATTTTTGTTTGCCGGCGATTAAACTTCTTTTATTCAGCGTCCCATCAAATATGAAAATATTTTTGAAAACTACAAGTCTCATGCGTTTAGTGGTAAAAAAATAATTTAAAAAATCGTTCTGGAAATGAGTTTACTCCCTGGGTACTTTCTTTGTATACTTTTGACTATACGGGCCGAGTCCAGGATTTAGGGAAATCGCGGGTTTTCGTTTGCCGGCGATTAAACTACTTTTTTTCAGCGTCTCATCAAAAATGAAAACATTTTTGAAAACTACAAGTCTCATGCGTTTTAGTGGTGAAGAAATAATTTAAAAAATCGTTCTGGAAATGAGTTTACTCCCTGGGTATTTTCTTTGTATACTTTTGACTATACGGGCCGAGTCCAGGATTCAGGGAAATCGCGGGTTTTCGTTTGCCGGCGATTAAACTACTTTTATTCAACGTCTCATCAAAAATGAAAACATTTTTGAAAACTACAAGTCTTATGCGTTTTAGTGGTGAAAAAATAATTTAAAAAATCGTTTGGCAAATGAGTTTACTCCCTGGGTACTTTCTTTGTATACTTTTGACTATACGGGCCAAGCCGGGATTTACGGGAAATCGCGGGTTTTCGTTTGCCGGCGATTAAACTTCTTTTATTCAGCGTCTCATCAAAAATGAAAACATTTTTAAAAACTACAAGTCTTATGCGTTTGAGTGGTGAAAAAATAGTTTAAAAAATTGTTCTGGAAATGAGTTAACTCACAGGGTACTTTCTTTGTATACATTTGACTATACGTGCCAAGCCCGGGATTTACGGGAAATCGCGGGTTTTCGTTTGCCGGCGATTAAACTGCTTTTATTCAGCGTCTCATCAAAAATGAAAAGATTCTTGAAAACTACAAGTCTCATGCGTTTTAGTGGTGAATTAATAATTTAAAAAATCGTTTGGGAAATGAGTTTACTCCCTGGGTACTTTCTTTGTATACTTTTGACTATACGGGCCGAGTCCAGGATTTACGGGAAATCGCAGGCTTTCGTTTGCCGGCGATTAAACTTCTTTTATTCAGCGTCTCATCAAAAATGAAAACATTCTTAAAAACTACAAGTCTCATGCGTTTTAGTGGTGAAAAAGTAATTTAAAAAATCGTTCGGGAAATGAGTTTACTCCCTGGGTACTTTCTTTGTATACTTTTGACTATACGGGCCGAGTCCGGGATTTACGGGAAATGGCGGATTTTCGTTTGCCGGCGATTAAACTTCTTTTATTCAGCGTCCCATCAAATATGAAAATATTTTTGAAAACTACAAGTCTCATGCGTTTAGTGGTAAAAAAATAATATAAAAAATTGTTCGGGAAGTGAGTTTACTCCCTGGGTACTTTCTTTGTATACTTTTGACTATACGGGCCAAGCCCGGGATTTACGGGAAATCGCGGGTTTTCGTTTGCCGGCGATTAAACTTCTTTTATTCTGTGTCTCATCAAAAATGAAAACATTTTTAAAAACTACAAGTCTTATGCGTTTTAGTGGTGAAAAAATAATTTAAAAAATCGTTCTGGAAATGAGTTTACTCCCTGGGTACTTTCTTTGTATACTTTTGACTATACGGGCCGAGTCCAGGATTTAGGGAAATCGCGGGTTTTTGTTTGCCGGCGATTAAACTGCTTTTATTCAGCGTCTCATCAAAAATGAAAACATTTTTAAAAACTACAAGTCTTATGCGTTTTAGTGGTGAAAAAATAATTTAAAAAATCGTTCTGGAAATGAGTTAACTCACAGGGTACTTTCTTTGTATACATTTGACTATTCGTGCCAAGCCCGGGATTTACGGGAAATCGCGGGTTTTCGTTTCCCGGCGATTAAACTGCTTTTATTCAGCGTCTCATCAAAAATAAAAAGATTCTTGAAAACTACAAGTCTCATGCGTTTTAGTGGTGAAATAATAATTTAAAAAATCGTTCTGGAAATGAGTTTACTCACAGGGTACTTTTTTTGTATAAATTCGACTATACGGGCCAAGCCCGGGATTTACGGGAAATCGCGGGTTTTCGTTTTCCGGCGATTAAACCTCTTTCATTAAGCGTCTCATCAAAAATGAAAACATTTTGGAAAACTACAAGTCTCATGCGTTTTAGTGGTAAAAAAGTAATTTAAAAAATCGTTCGGGAAATGTGTTTACTCCCTGGGTACTTCCTTTGTATACTTTTGACTATACGGGCCAAGCCGGGATTTACGGGAAATCGCGTGTTTTCGTTTGCCGGCGATTAAACTTCTTTTATTCAGCGTCTCATCAAAAATGAAAACATTTTTAAAAACTACAAGTCTTATGCGTTTTAGTGGTGAAAAAATAATTTAAAAAATCGTTCTGGAAATGAGTTTACTCCCTGGGTACTTTCTTTGTATACTTTTGACTATACCGGCCGAGTCCGTGATTTAGGGAAATCGCGGGTTTTCGTTTGCCGGCGATTAAACTGCTTTTATTCAGCGTCTCATCAAAAATGAAAACATTTTCGAAAACTACAAGTCTCATGCGTTTCAGTGGTGAAAAAATAATTTAAAAATTCGTTCGGGAAATGAGTTTACTCCCTGGGTACTTTCTTTGTATACATTCGACTATACGGGCCAAGCCCCGGATTTACGGGAAAACGCGGGATTTCGTTTGCCGGCGATTAAACCTCTATCATTAAGAGTCTCATCAAAAATGAAAACATTTTTGAAAACTACAAGTCTCATGCGTTTTAGTGGTGAAAAAATTTTAAAAAATCGTTCGGGAAATGAGTTTACTCCCTGGGTACTTTCTTTGTATACTTTTGACTATACGGGCCGAGTCCGGGATTTACGGGAAATCGCGGATTTTTGTTTGCCGGCGATTAAACTTCTTTTATTCAGCGTCCCATCAAATATGAAAATATTTTTGAAAACTACAAGTCTCATGCGTTTAGTGGTAAAAAAATAATTTAAAAAATCGTTCTGGAAATGAGTTTACTCCCTGGGTACTTTCTTTGTATACTTTTGACTATACGGGCCGAGTCCAGGATTTAGGGAAATCGCGGGTTTTCGTTTGCCGGCGATTAAACTACTTTTTTTCAGCGTCTCATCAAAAATGAAAACATTTTTGAAAACTACAAGTCTCATGCGTTTTAGTGGTGAAGAAATAATTTAAAAAATCGTTCTGGAAATGAGTTTACTCCCTGGGTATTTTCTTTGTATACTTTTGACTATACGGGCCGAGTCCAGGATTTAGGGAAATCGCGGGTTTTCGTTTGCCGGCGATTAAACTACTTTTATTCAACGTCTCATCAAAAATGAAAACATTTTTGAAAACTACAAGTCTCATGCGTTTTAGTGGTGAAAAAATAATTTAAAAAATCGTTTGGAAAATGAGTTTACTCCCTGGGTACTTTCTTTGTATACTTTTGACTATACGGGCCAAGCCGGGATTTACGGGAAATCGCGGGTTTTCGTTTGCCGGCGATTAAACTTCTTTTATTCAGCGTCTCATCAAAAATGAAAACATTTTTAAAAACTACAAGTCTTATGCGTTTGAGTGGTGAAAAAATAGTTTAAAAAATTGTTCTGGAAATGAGTTAACTCACAGGGTACTTTCTTTGTATACATTTGACTAACCGTGCCAAGCCCGGGATTTACGGGAAATCGCGGGTTTTCGTTTGCCGGCGATTAAACTGCTTTTATTCAGCGTCTCATCAAAAATGAAAAGATTCTTGAAAACTACAAGTCTCATGCGTTTTAGTGGTGAATTAATAATTTAAAAAATCGTTTGGGAAATGAGTTTACTCCCTGGGTACTTTCTTTGTATACTTTTGACTATACGGGCCGAGTCCAGGATTTACGGGAAATCGCAGGCTTTCGTTTGCCGGCGATTAAACTTCTTTTATTCAGCGTCTCATCAAAAATGAAAACATTCTTAAAAACTACAAGTCTCATGCGTTTTAGTGGTGAAAAAGTAATTTAAAAAATCGTTCGGGAAATGAGTTTACTCCCTGCGTACTTTCTTTGTGTACTTTTGACTATACGGGCCGAGTCCGGGATTTACGGGAAATGGCGGATTTTCGTTTGCCGGCGATTAAACTTCTTTTATTCAGCGTCCCATCAAATATGAAAATATTTTTGAAAACTACAAGTCTCATGCGTTTAGTGGTAAAAAAATAATATAAAAAATTGTTCGGGAAGTGAGTTTACTCCCTGGGTACTTTCTTTGTATACTTTTGACTATACGGGCCAAGCCCGGGATTTACGGGAAATCGCGGGTTTTCGTTTGCCGGCGATTAAACTTCTTTTATTCTGTGTCTCATCAAAAATGAAAACATTTTTAAAAACTACAAGTCTTATGCGTTTTAGTGGTGAAAAAATAATTTAAAAAATCGTTCTGGAAATGAGTTTACTCCCTGGGTACTTTCTTTGTATACTTTTGACTATACGGGCCGAGTCCAGGATTTAGGGAAATCGCGGGTTTTTGTTTGCCGGCGATTAAACTGCTTTTATTCAGCGTCTCATCAAAAATGAAAACATTTTTAAAAACTACAAGTCTTATGCGTTTTAGTGGTGAAAAAATAATTTAAAAAATCGTTCTGGAAATGAGTTAACTCACAGGGTACTTTCTTTGTATACATTTGACTATTCGTGCCAAGCCCGGGATTTACGGGAAATCGCGGGTTTTCGTTTCCCGGCGATTAAACTGCTTTTATTCAGCGTCTCATCAAAAATAAAAAGATTCTTGAAAACTACAAGTCTCATGCGTTTTAGTGGTGAAATAATAATTTAAAAAATCGTTTGGGAAATGAGTTTACTCCCTGGGTACTTTCTTTGTATACTTTTGACTATACGGGCCGAGTCCACGATTTACGGGAAATTGCAGGTTTTCGTTTGCCGGCGATTAAACTTCTTTTATTCAGCGTCTCATCAAAAATGAAATATTTTTAAAAACTACAAGTCTCATGCGTTTTAGTGGTGAAGAATTAATTTAAAAAATCGTTCGGGAAATGAGTTTACTCCCTGGGTACTTTCTTTGTATACTTTTGACTATACGGGCCAAGCCGGGATTTACGGGAAATCGCGGGTTTTCGTTTGCCGGCGATTAAACTTCTTTTATTCAGCGTCTCATCAAAAATGAAAACATTTTTGAAAACTACAAGTCTCATGCGTTTTAGTGATGAAAAAATAATTTAAAAAATCGTTCGGGAAATGAGTTTACTCCCTGGGTACTTTCTTCTTTACTTTTGACTATACGGGCCGAGTCCGGGATTTACGGGAAATCGCTGATTTTCGTTTGCCGGCGATTAAACTTCTTTTATTCAGCGTCCCATCAAATATGAAAATATTTTTGAAAACTACAAGTCTCATGCGTTTAGTGGTAAAAAAATAATATAAAAAATCGTTCGGGAAACGAGTTTACTCCCTGGGTACTTTCTTTGCATACTTCTGACTGTACGGGCCAAGCCCGGGATTTACGGGAAATCGCGGGTTTTCGTTTGCCGGCGATTAAACTTCTTTTATTCAGCGTCTCATCAAGAATGAAAACATTTTTAAAAACTACAAGTCTTATGCGTTTTAGTGGTGAAAAAATAATTTAAAAAATCGTTCGGGAAATGAGTTTATTCCCTGGGTACTTTCTTTGTATACTTTTGACTATACGGGCCAAGCCCGGGATTTACGGGAAATCGCGGGTTTTCGTTTGCCGGCGATTAAACTTCTTTTATTCAGCGTCTCATCAAAAATGAAAACATTTTTGAAAACTACAAGTCTCATGCGTTTTAGTGGTGAAAAAATAATTTAAAAAATCGTTCGGGAAATGAGTTTACTCCCTTGGTACTTTCTTGTATACTTTTGACTATACGGGCCAAGTCCGGGATTTACGGGAAATCGCGGATTTTCGTTTGCCGGCGATTAAACTTCTTTTATTCAGCGTCCCATCAAATATGAAAATATTTTGGAAAACTACATGTCTCATGCGTTTAGTGGTAAAAAAATAATATAAAAAATCGTTCGGGAAATGAGTTTACTCCCTGGGTACTTTCTTTGTATACTTTTGACTATACGGGCCAAGCCCGAGATTTACGGGACATCGCGGGCTTTCGTTTGCCGGCGATTAAACTTCTTTTATTCAGCGTCTCATCAAAAATGAAAACATTTTTAAAAACTACAAGTCTTATGCGTTTTAGTGGTGAAAAAGTAATTTAAAAAATCGTTCGGGAAATGAGTTTACTCCCTGGGTACTTTCTTTGTATACTTTTGACTATACGGGCCAGGTCCGGGATTTACGGGAAATCGCGGTTTCCGTTTGCCGGCGATTAAACTTCTTTTATTCAGGGTCTCATCAAAAATGAAAACATTTTTGAAAACTACAAGTCTCATGCGTTTTAGTGGTGAAAAAGTAATTTAAAAAATCGTTCGGGAAATGAGTTTACTCCCTGGGTACTTTCTTTGTATACTTTTGACTATACGGGCCGAGTCCGGGATTTACGGGAAATCGCGGATTTTCGTTTGCCGGCGATTAAACTTCTTTTATTCAGCGTCCCATCAAATATGAAAATATTTTGGAAAACTACATGTCTCATGCGTTTAGTGGTAAAAAAATAATATAAAAAATCGTTCTGGAAATGAGTTAACTCACAGGGTACTTTCTTTGTATACATTTGACTATTCGTGCCAAGCCCGGGATTTACGGGAAATCGCGGGTTTTCGTTTCCCAGCGATTAAACTGCTTTTATTCAGCGTCTCATCAAAAATAAAAAGATTCTTGAAAACTACAAGTCTCATGCGTTTTAGTGGTGAAATAATAATTTAAAAAATCGTTCTGGAAATGAAATTACTCACAGGGTTCTTTTTTTGTATAAATTCGACTATACGGGCCAAGCCCGGGATTTACGGGAAATCGCGGGTTTTCGTTTTCCGGCGATTAAACCTCTTTCATTAAGCGTCTCATCAAAAATGAAAACATTTTGGAAAACTACAAGTCTCATGTGTTTTAGTGGTAAAAAAGTAATTTAAAAAATCGTTCGAGAAATGTGTTTACTCCCTGGGTACTTCCTTTGTATACTTTTGACTATACGGGCCAAGCCGGGATTTACGGGAAATCGCGTGTTTTCGTTTGCCGGCGATTAAACTTCTTTTATTCAGCGTCTCATCAAAAATGAAAACATTTTTAAAAACTACAAGTCTTATGCGTTTTAGTGGTGAAAAAGTAATTTAAAAAATCGTTCGGGAAATGAGTTTACTCCCTGGGTACTTTCTTTGTATACTTTTGACTATACGGGCCAGGTCCGGGATTTACGGGAAATCGCGGTTTCCGTTTGCCGGCGATTAAACTTCTTTTATTCAGGGTCTCATCAAAAATGAAAAC
Source organism: Hydractinia symbiolongicarpus (assembly GCF_029227915.1). Lineage (NCBI taxonomy): Eukaryota > Metazoa > Cnidaria > Hydrozoa > Anthoathecata > Hydractiniidae > Hydractinia > Hydractinia symbiolongicarpus. The sequence goes on along the minus strand of NC_079887.1, from coordinate 27,810,839 downwards.
ATTTTTGAAAACTACAAGTCTCATGCGTTTTAGTGGTGAAAAAGTAATTTAAAAAATCGTTCGGGAAATGAGTTTACTCCCTGGGTACTTTCTTTGTATACTTTTGACTATACGGGCCGAGTCCGGGATTTACGGGAAATCGCGGATTTTCGTTTGCCGGCGATTAAACTTCTTTTATTCAGCGTCCCATCAAATATGAAAATATTTTGGAAAACTACATGTCTCATGCGTTTAGTGGTAAAAAAATAATATAAAAAATCGTTCTGGAAATGAGTTAACTCACAGGGTACTTTCTTTGTATACATTTGACTATTCGTGCCAAGCCCGGGATTTACGGGAAATCGCGGGTTTTCGTTTCCCAGCGATTAAACTGCTTTTATTCAGCGTCTCATCAAAAATAAAAAGATTCTTGAAAACTACAAGTCTCATGCGTTTTAGTGGTGAAATAATAATTTAAAAAATCGTTCTGGAAATGAAATTACTCACAGGGTTCTTTTTTTGTATAAATTCGACTATACGGGCCAAGCCCGGGATTTACGGGAAATCGCGGGTTTTCGTTTTCCGGCGATTAAACCTCTTTCATTAAGCGTCTCATCAAAAATGAAAACATTTTGGAAAACTACAAGTCTCATGTGTTTTAGTGGTAAAAAAGTAATTTAAAAAATCGTTCGAGAAATGTGTTTACTCCCTGGGTACTTCCTTTGTATACTTTTGACTATACGGGCCAAGCCGGGATTTACGGGAAATCGCGTGTTTTCGTTTGCCGGCGATTAAACTTCTTTTATTCAGCGTCTCATCAAAAATGAAAACATTTTTAAAAACTACAAGTCTTATGCGTTTTAGTGGTGAAAAAATAATTTAAAAAATCGTTCTGGAAATGAGTTTACTCCCTGGGTACTTTCTTTGTATACTTTTGACTATACCGGCCGAGTCCGTGATTTAGGGAAATCGCGGGTTTTCGTTTGCCGGCGATTAAACTGCTTTTATTCAGCGTCTCATCAAAAATGAAAACATTTTTGAAAACTACAAGTCTCATGCGTTTTAGTGGTGAAAAAATAATTTAAAAATTCGTTCGGGAAATGAGTTTACTCCCTGGGTACTTTCTTTGTATACATTCGACTATACGGGCCAAGCCCCGGATTTACGGGAAAACGCGGGATTTCGTTTGCCGGCGATTAAACCTCTATCATTAAGAGTCTCATCAAAAATGAAAACATTTTTGAAAACTACAAGTGTGATGCGTTTTAGTGGTGAAAAAATTTTAAAAAATCGTTCGGGAAATGAGTTTACTCCCTGGGTACTTTCTTTGTATACTTTTGACTATACGGGCCGAGTCCGGGATTTACGGGAAATCGCTGATTTTTGTTTGCCGGCGATTAAACTTCTTTTATTCAGCGTCCCATCAAATATGAAAATATTTTTGAAAACTACAAGTCTCATGCGTTTAGTGGTAAAAAAATAATTTAAAAAATCGTTCTGGAAATGAGTTTACTCCCTGGGTACTTTCTTTGTATACTTTTGACTATACGGGCCGAGTCCAGGATTTAGGGAAATCGCGGGTTTTCGTTTGCCGGCGATTAAACTACTTTTTTTCAGCGTCTCATCAAAAATGAAAACATTTTTGAAAACTACAAGTCTCATGCGTTTTAGTGGTGAAGAAATAATTTAAAAAATCGTTCTGGAAATGAGTTTACTCCCTGGGTATTTTCTTTGTATACTTTTGACTATACGGGCCGAGTCCAGGATTTAGGGAAATCGCGGGTTTTCGTTTGCCGGCGATTAAACTACTTTTATTCAACGTCTCATCAAAAATGAAAACATTTTTGAAAACTACAAGTCTCATGCGTTTTAGTGGTGAAAAAATAATTTAAAAAATCGTTTGGGAAATGAGTTTACTCCCTGGGTACTTTCTTTGTATACTTTTGACTATACGGGCCAAGCCGGGATTTACGGGAAATCGCGGGTTTTCGTTTGCCGGCGATTAAACTTCTTTTATTCAGCGTCTCATCAAAAATGAAAACATTTTTAAAAACTACAAGTCTTATGCGTTTGAGTGGTGAAAAAATAGTTTAAAAAATTGTTCTGGAAATGAGTTAACTCACAGGGTACTTTCTTTGTATACATTTGACTATACGTGCCAAGCCCGGGATTTACGGGAAATCGCGGGTTTTCGTTTGCCGGCGATTAAACTGCTTTTATTCAGCGTCTCATCAAAAATGAAAAGATTCTTGAAAACTACAAGTCTCATGCGTTTTAGTGGTGAATTAATAATTTAAAAAATCGTTTGGGAAATGAGTTTACTCCCTGGGTACTTTCTTTGTATACTTTTGACTATACGGGCCGAGTCCAGGATTTACGGGAAATCGCAGGCTTTCGTTTGCCGGCGATTAAACTTCTTTTATTCAGCGTCTCATCAAAAATGAAAACATTCTTAAAAACTACAAGTCTCATGCGTTTTAGTGGTGAAAAAGTAATTTAAAAAATCGTTCGGGAAATGAGTTTACTCCCTGGGTACTTTCTTTGTATACTTTTGACTATACGGGCCGAGTCCGGGATTTACGGGAAATGGCGGATTTTCGTTTGCCGGCGATTAAACTTCTTTTATTCAGCGTCCCATCAAATATGAAAATATTTTTGAAAACTACAAGTCTCATGCGTTTAGTGGTAAAAAAATAATATAAAAAATTGTTCGGGAAGTGAGTTTACTCCCTGGGTACTTTCTTTGTATACTTTTGACTATACGGGCCAAGCCCGGGATTTACAGGAAATCGCGGGTTTTCGTTTGCCGGCGATTAAACTTCTTTTATTCTGTGTCTCATCAAAAATGAAAACATTTTTAAAAACTACAAGTCTTATGCGTTTTAGTGGTGAAAAAATAATTTAAAAAATCGTTCTGGAAATGAGTTTACTCCCTGGGTACTTTCTTTGTATACTTTTGACTATACGGGCCGAGTCCAGGATTTAGGGAAATCGCGGGTTTTTGTTTGCCGGCGATTAAACTGCTTCTATTCAGCGTCTCATCAAAAATGAAAACATTTTTAAAAACTACAAGTCTTATGCGTTTTAGTGGTGAAAAAATAATTTAAAAAATCGTTCTGGAAATGAGTTAACTCACAGGGTACTTTCTTTGTATACATTTGACTATTCGTGCCAAGCCCGGGATTTACGGGAAATCGCGGGTTTTCGTTTCCCGGCGATTAAACTGCTTTTATTCAGCGTCTCATCAAAAATAAAAAGATTCTTGAAAACTACAAGTCTCATGCGTTTTAGTGGTGAAATAATAATTTAAAAAATCGTTTGGGAAATGAGTTTACTCCCTGGGTACTTTCTTTGTATACTTTTGACTATACGGGCCGAGTCCAGGATTTACGGGAAATCGCAGGTTTTCGTTTGCCGGCGATTAAACTTCTTTTATTCAGCGTCTCATCAAAAATGAAATATTTTTAAAAACTACAAGTCTCATGCGTTTTAGTGGTGAAGAATTCATTTAAAAAATCGTTCGGGAAATGAGTTTACTCCCTGGGTACTTTCTTTGTATACTTTTGACTATACGGGCCAAGCCGGGATTTACGGGAAATCGCGGGTTTTCGTTTGCCGGCGATTAAACTTCTTTTATTCAGCGTCTCATCAAAAATGAAAACATTTTTGAAAACTACAAGTCTCATGCGTTTTAGTGATGAAAAAATAATTTAAAAAATCGTTCGGGAAATGAGTTTACTCCCTGGGTACTTTCTTCTTTACTTTTGACTATACGGGCCGAGTCCGGGATTTACGGGAAATCGAGGATTTTCGTTTGCCGGCGATTAAACTTCTTTTATTCAGCGTCCCATCAAATATGAAAATATTTTTGAAAACTACAAGTCTCATGCGTTTAGTGGTAAAAAAATAATATAAAAAATCGTTCGGGAAACGAGTTTACTCCCTGGGTACTTTCTTTGCATACTTCTGACTGTACGGGCCAAGCCTGGGATTTACGGGAAATCGCGGATTTTCGTTTGCCGGCGATTAAACTTCTTTTATTCAGCGTCTCATCAAGAATGAAAACATTTTTAAAAACTACAAGTCTTATGCGTTTTAGTGGTGAAAAAATAATTTAAAAAATCGTTCGGGAAATGAGTTTATTCCCTGGGTACTTTCTTTGTATACTTTTGACTATACGGGCCAAGCCCGGGATTTACGGGAAATCGCGGGTTTTCGTTTGCCGGCGATTAAACTCCTTTATTCAGCGTCTCATCAAAAATGAAAACATTTTTGAAAACTACAAGTCTCATGCGTTTTAGTGGTGAAAAATTAATTTAAAAAATCGTTCGGGAAATGAGTTTACTCCCTTGGTACTTTCTTGTATACTTTTGACTATACGGGCCAAGTCCGGGATTTACGGGAAATCGCGGATTTTCGTTTGCCGGCGATTAAACTTCTTTTATTCTGTGTCTCATCAAAAATGAAAACATTTTTAAAAACTACAAGTCTTATGCGTTTTAGTGGTGAAAAAATAATTTAAAAAATCGTTCTGGAAATGAGTTTACTCCCTGGGTACTTTCTTTGTATACTTTTGACTATACGGGCCGAGTCCAGGATTTAGGGAAATCGCGGGTTTTTGTTTGCCGGCGATTAAACTGCTTCTATTCAGCGTCTCATCAAAAATGAAAACATTTTTAAAAACTACAAGTCTTATGCGTTTTAGTGGTGAAAAAATAATTTAAAAAATCGTTCTGGAAATGAGTTAACTCACAGGGTACTTTCTTTGTATACATTTGACTATTCGTGCCAAGCCCGGGATTTACGGGAAATCGCGGGTTTTCGTTTCCCGGCGATTAAACTGCTTTTATTCAGCGTCTCATCAAAAATAAAAAGATTCTTGAAAACTACAAGTCTCATGCGTTTTAGTGGTGAAATAATAATTTAAAAAATCGTTTGGGAAATGAGTTTACTCCCTGGGTACTTTCTTTGTATACTTTTGACTATACGGGCCGAGTCCAGGATTTACGGGAAATCGCAGGTTTTCGTTTGCCGGCGATTAAACTTCTTTTATTCAGCGTCTCATCAAAAATGAAATATTTTTAAAAACTACAAGTCTCATGCGTTTTAGTGGTGAAGAATTAATTTAAAAAATCGTTCGGGAAATGAGTTTACTCCCTGGGTACTTTCTTTGTATACTTTTGACTATACGGGCCAAGCCGGGATTTACGGGAAATCGCGGGTTTTCGTTTGCCGGCGATTAAACTTCTTTTATTCAGCGTCTCATCAAAAATGAAAACATTTTTGAAAACTACAAGTCTCATGCGTTTTAGTGATGAAAAAATAATTTAAAAAATCGTTCGGGAAATGAGTTTACTCCCTGGGTACTTTCTTCTTTACTTTTGACTATACGGGCCGAGTCCGGGATTTACGGGAAATCGCGGATTTTCGTTTGCCGGCGATTAAACTTCTTTTATTCAGCGTCCCATCAAATATGAAAATATTTTTGAAAACTACAAGTCTCATGCGTTTAGTGGTAAAAAAATAATATAAAAAATCGTTCGGGAAACGAGTTTACTCCCTGGGTACTTTCTTTGCATACTTCTGACTGTACGGGCCAAGCCTGGGATTTACGGGAAATCGCGGATTTTCGTTTGCCGGCGATTAAACTTCTTTTATTCAGCGTCTCATCAAGAATGAAAACATTTTTAAAAACTACAAGTCTTATGCGTTTTAGTGGTGAAAAAATAATTTAAAAAATCGTTCGGGAAATGAGTTTATTCCCTGGGTACTTTCTTTGTATACTTTTGACTATACGGGCCAAGCCCGGGATTTACGGGAAATCGCGGGTTTTCGTTTGCCGGCGATTAAACTCCTTTATTCAGCGTCTCATCAAAAATGAAAACATTTTTGAAAACTACAAGTCTCATGCGTTTTAGTGGTGAAAAATTAATTTAAAAAATCGTTCGGGAAATGAGTTTACTCCCTTGGTACTTTCTTGTATACTTTTGACTATACGGGCCAAGTCCGGGATTTACGGGAAATCGCGGATTTTCGTTTGCCGGCGATTAAACTTCTTTTATTCAGCGTCCCATCAAATATGAAAATATTTTGGAAAACTACATGTCTCATGCGTTTAGTGGTAAAAAAATAATATAAAAAATCGTTCGGGAAATGAGTTTACTCCCTGGGTACTTTCTTTGTATAATTTTGACTATACGGGCCAAGCCCGAGATTTACGGGACATCGCGGGCTTTCGTTTGCCGGCGATTAAACTTCTTTTATTCAGCGTCTCATCAAAAATGAAAACATTTTTAAAAACTACAAGTCTTATGCGTTTTAGTGGTGAAAAAGTAATTTAAAAAATCGTTCGGGAAATGAGTTTACTCCCTGGGTACTTTCTTTGTATACTTTTGACTATACGGGCCAGGTCCGGGATTTACGGGAAATCGCGGTTTCCGTTTGCCGGCGATTAAACTTCTTTTATTCAGGGTCTCATCAAAAATGAAAACATTTTTGAAAACTACAAGTCTCATGCGTTTTAGTGGTGAAAAAGTAATTTAAAAAATCGTTCGGGAAATGAGTTTACTCCCTGGGTACTTTCTTTGTATACTTTTGACTATACGGGCCGAGTCCGGGATTTACGGGAAATCGCGGATTTTCGTTTGCCGGCGATTAAACTTCTTTTATTCAGCGTCCCATCAAATATGAAAATATTTTGGAAAACTACATGTCTCATGCGTTTAGTGGTAAAAAAATAATATAAAAAATCGTTCGGGAAATGAGTTTACTCCCTGGGTACTTTCTTTGTATACTTTTGACTATACGGGCCAAGCCTGGGATTTACGGGACATCGCGGGCTTTCGTTTGCCGGCGATTAAACTTCTTTTATTCAGCGTCTCATCAAAAATGAAAACATTTTTAAAAACTACAAGTCTTATGCGTTTTAGTGGTGAAAAAGTAATTTAAAAAATCGTTCGGGAAATGAGTTTACTCCCTGGGTACTTTCTTTGTATACTTTTGACTATACGGGCCAGGTCCGGGATTTACGGGAAATCGCGGTTTCCGTTTGCCGGCGATTAAACTTCTTTTATTCAGGGTCTCATCAAAAATGAAAACATTTTTGAAAACTACAAGTCTCATGCGTTTTAGTGGTGAAAAAGTAATTTAAAAAATCGTTCGGGAAATGAGTTTACTCCCTGGGTACTTTCTTTGTATACTTTTGACTATACGGGCCAAGCCGGGATTTACGGGAAATCGCGGGTTTTCGTTTGCCGGCGATTAAACTTCTTTTATTCAGCGTCTCATCAAAAATGAAAACATTTTTAAAAACTACAAGTGTGATGCGTTTTAGTGGTGAAAAAATAATTTAAAAAATCGTTCTGGAAATGAGTTTACTCACAGGGTACTTTCTTTGTATACATTCGACTATACGGGCCAAGCCCGGGATTTACGGGAAATCGCGGGTTTTCGTTTTCCGGCGATTAAACCTCTTTCATTAAGCGTCTCATCAAAAATGAAAACATTTTTGAAAACTACAAGTCTCATGCGTTTTAGTGGTAAAAAAGTAATTTAAAGAATCGTTCGGGAAATGAGTTTACTACCTGGGTACTTTCTTTGTATACTTTTGACTATACGGGCCAAGCCGGGATTTACGGGAAATCGCGGGTTTTCGTTTGCCGGCGATTAAACTTCTTTTATTCAGCGTCTCATCAAAAATGAAAACATTTTTAAAAACTACAAGTCTTAGGCGTTTTAGTGGTGAAAAAATAATTTAAAAAATCGTTCTGGAAATGAGTTAACTCACAGGGTACTTTCTTTGTATACATTCGACTATACGTGCCAAGCCCGGGATTTACGGGAAATCACGGGTTTTCGTTTGCCGGCGATTAAACTGCTTTTATTCAGCGTCTCATCAAAAATGAAAACATTCTTGAAAACTACAAGTCTCATGCGTTTTAGTGGTGAAATAATAATTTAAAAAATCGTTTGGGAAATGAGTTTACTCCCTGGGTACTTTCTTTGTATACTTTTGACTATACGGGCCGAGTCCAGGATTTACGGGAAATCGCAGGTTTTCGTTTGCCGGCGATTAAACTTCTTTTATTCAGCGTCTCATCAAAAATGAAAACATTTTTGAAAACTACAAGTCTCATGCGTTTTAGTGGTGAAAAAATAATTTAAAAAATCGTTCGGGAAATGAGTTTACTCCCTGGGTATTTTCTTGTATACTTTTGACTATACGGGCCGAGTCCGGGATTTACGGGAAATCGCGGATTTTCGTTTGCCGGCGATTAAACTTCTTTTATTCAGCGTCCCATCAAATATGAAAATATTTTTGAAAACTACAAGTCTCATGCGTTTAGTGGTAAAAAAATAATATAAAAAATCGTTCCGGAAATGAGTTTACTCCCTGGGTACTTTCTTTGTATACTTTTGACTATACGGGCCAAGCCCGGGATTTACGGGAAATCGCGGGTTTTCTTTTGCCGGCGATTAAACTTCTTTTATTCAGCGTCTCATCAAAAATGAAAACATTTTTAAAAACTACAAGTCTTATGCGTTTTAGTGGTGAAAAAAATAATTTAAAAAATCGTTCGGGAAATGAGTTTACTCCCTGGGTACTTTCTTGTATACTTTTGACTATACGGGCCGAGTCCGGGATTTACGGGAAATCGCGGATTTTCGTTTGCCGGCGATTAAACTTCTTTTATTCAGCGTCTCATCAAAAATGAAAACATTTTTAAAAACTACAAGTCTTATGCGTTTTAGTGGTGAAAAAATAATTTAAAAAATCGTTCGGGAAATGAGTTTATTCCCTGGGTACTTTCTTTGTATACTTTTGACTATACGGGCCAAGCCCGGGATTTACGGGAAATCGCGGGTTTTCGTTTGCCGGCGATTAAACTTCTTTTATTCAGCGTCTCATCAAAAATGAAAACATTTTTGAAAACTACAACTCTCATGCGTTTTAGTGGTGAAAAAATAATTTAAAAAATCGTTCGGGAAATGAGTTTACTCCCTGGGTACTTTCTTGTATACTTTTGACTATACGGGCCGAGTCCGGGATTTACGGGAAATCGCGGATTTTCGTTTGCCGGCGATTAAACTTCTTTTATTCAGCGTCCCATCAAATATGAAAATATTTTGGAAAACTACATGTCTCATGCGTTTAGTGGTAAAAAAATAATATAAAAAATCGTTCGGGAAATGAGTTTACTCCCTGGGTACTTTCTTTGTATACTTTTGACTATACGGGCCAAGCCTGGGATTTACGGGACATCGCGGGCTTTCGTTTGCCGGCGATTAAACTTCTTTTATTCTGGGTCTCATCAAAAATGAAAACATTTTTAAAAACTACAAGTCTTATGCGTTTTAGTGGTGAAAAAGTAATTTAAAAAATCGTTCGGGAAATGAGTTTACTCCCTGGGTACTTTCTTTGTATACTTTTGACTATACGGGCCAGGTCCGGGATTTACGGGAAATCGCGGGTTTCCGTTTGCCGGCGATTAAACTTCTTTTATTCAGGGTCTCATCAAAAATGAAAACATTTTTGAAAACTACAAGTCTCATGCGTTTTAGTGGTGAAAAAGTAATTTAAAAAATCGTTCGGGAAATGAGTTTACTCCCTGGGTACTTTCTTTGTATACTTTTGACTATACGGGCCAAGCCGGGATTTACGGGAAATCGCGGGTTTGCGTTTGCCGGCGATTAAACTTCTTTTATTCAGCGTCTCATCAAAAATGAAAACATTTTTAAAAACTACAAGTCTTATGCGTTTTAGTGGTGAAAAAATAATTTAAAAAATCGTTCTGGAAATGAGTTTACTCACAGGATACTTTCTTTGTATACATTCGACTATACGTGCCAAGCCCGGGATTTAGGGTAATCGCAGGTTTTCGTTTGCCGGCGATTAAACTTCTTTTATTCAGCGTCTCATCAAAAATGAAAACATTTTTAAAAACTACAAGTGTGATGCGTTTTAGTGGTGAAAAAATAATTTAAAAAATCGGTCTGGAAATGAGTTTACTCACAGGGTACTTTCTTTGTATACATTCGACTATACGGGCCAAGCCCGGGATTTACGGGAAATCGCGGGTTTTCGTTTTCCGGCGATTAAACCTCTTTCATTAAGCGTCTCATCAAAAATGAAAACATTTTTGAAAACTACAAGTCTTATGCGTTTTAGTGGTGAAAAAATAATTTAAAAAATCGTTCGGGAAATGAGTTTACTCCCTGGGTACTTTCTTTGTATACTTTTGACTATACGGGCCAGGTCCGGGATTTACGGGAAATCGCGGGTTTCCGTTTGCCGGCGATTAAACTTCTTTTATTCAGGGTCTCATCAAAAATGAAAACATTTTTGAAAACTACAAGTCTCATGCGTTTTAGTGGTGAAAAAGTAATTTAAAAAATCGTTCGGGAAATGAGTTTACTCCCTGGGTACTTTCTTTGTATACTTTTGACTATACGGGCCAAGCCGGGATTTACGGGAAATCGCGGGTTTGCGTTTGCCGGCGATTAAACTTCTTTTATTCAGCGTCTCATCAAAAATGAAAACATTTTTAAAAACTACAAGTCTTATGCGTTTTAGTGGTGAAAAAATAATTTAAAAAATCGTTCTGGAAATGAGTTTACTCACAGGATACTTTCTTTGTATACATTCGACTATACGTGCCAAGCCCGGGATTTAGGGTAATCGCAGGTTTTCGTTTGCCGGCGATTAAACTTCTTTTATTCAGCGTCTCATCAAAAATGAAAACATTTTTAAAAACTACAAGTGTGATGCGTTTTAGTGGTGAAAAAATAATTTAAAAAATCGTTCTGGAAATGAGTTTACTCACAGGGTACTTTCTTTGTATACATTCGACTATACGGGCCAAGCCCGGGATTTACGGGAAATCGCGGGTTTTCGTTTTCCGGCGATTAAACCTCTTTCATTAAGCGTCTCATCAAAAATGAAAACATTTTTGAAAACTACAAGTCTTATGCGTTTTAGTGGTGAAAAAATAATTTAAAAAATCGTTCGGGAAATGAGTTTATTCCCTGGGTACTTTCTTTGTATACTTTTGACTATACGGGCCAAGCCCGGGATTTACGGGAAATCGCGGGTTTTTGTTTGCCGGCGATTAAACTTCTTTTATTCAGCGTCTCATCAAAAATGAAAACATTTTTGAAAACTACAAGTCTCATGCGTTTTAGTGGTGAAAAAATAATTTAAAAAATCGTTCGGGAAGTGAGTTTACTCCCTGGGTACTTTCTTGTGTACTTTTGACTATACGGGCCGAGTCCGGGATTTACGGGAAATCGCGGATTTCCGTTTGCCGGCGATTAAACTTCTTTTATTCAGGGTCTCATCAAAAATGAAAACATTTTTGAAAACTACAAGTCTCATGCGTTTTAGTGGTGAAAAAGTAATTTAAAAAATCGTTCGGGAAATGAGTTTACTCCCTGGGTACTTTCTTTGCATACTTTTGACTATACGGGCCAAGCCGGGATTTACGGGAAATCGCGGGTTTTCGTTTGCCGGCGATTAAACTTCTTTTATTCAGCGTCTCATCAAAAATGAAAACATTTTTAAAAACTACAAGTCTTATGCGTTTTAGTGGTGAAAAAATAATTTAAAAAATCGTTCTGGAAATGAGTTTACTCACAGGGTACTTTCTTTGTATACATTCGACTATACGTGCCAAGCCCGGGATTTAGGGTAATCGCAGGTTTTCGTTTGCCGGCGATTAAACTTCTTTTATTCAGCGTCTCATCAAAAATGAAAACATTTTTAAAAACTACAAGTGTGATGCGTTTTAGTGGTGAAAAAATAATTTAAAAAATCGTTCTGGAAATGAGTTTACTCACAGGGTACTTTCTTTGTATACATTCGACTATACGGGCCAAGCCCGGGATTTACGGGAAATCGCGGGTTTTCGTTTTCCGGCGATTAAACCTCTTTCATTAAGCGTCTCATCAAAAATGAAAACATTTTTGAAAACTACAAGTCTCATGCGTTTTAGTGGTAAAAAAGTAATTTAAAGAATCGTTCGGGAAATGAGTTTACTCCCTGGGTACTTTCTTTGTATACTTTTGACTATACGGGCCAAGCCGGGATTTACGGGAAATCGCGGGTTTTCGTTTGCCGGCGATTAAACTTCTTTTATTCAGCGTCTCATCAAAAATGAAAACATTTTTAAAAACTACAAGTCTTAGGCGTTTTAGTGGTGAAAAAATAATTTAAAAAATCGTTCTGGAAATGAGTTAACTCACAGGGTACTTTCTTTGTATACATTCGACTATACGTGCCAAGCCCGGGATTTACGGGAAATCACGGGTTTTCGTTTGCCGGCGATTAAACTGCTTTTATTCAGCGTCTCATCAAAAATGAAAACATTCTTGAAAACTACAAGTCTCATGCGTTTTAGTGGTGAAATATTAATTTAAAAAATCGTTTGGGAAATGAGTTTACTCCCTGGGTACTTTCTTTGTATACTTTTGACTATACGGGCCGAGTTCAGGATTTACGGGAAATCGCAGGTTTTCGTTTGCCGGCGATTAAACTTCTTTTATTCAGCGTCTCATCAAAAATGAAAACATTTTTGAAAACTACAAGTCTCATGCGTTTTAGTGGTGAAAAAATAATTTAAAAAATCGTTCGGGAAATGAGTTTACTCCCTAGGTATTTTCTTGTATACTTTTGGCTATACGGGCCGAGTCCGGGATTTACGGGAAATCGCGGATTTTCGTTTGCCGGCGATTAAACTTCTTTTATTCAGCGTCCCATCAAATATGAAAATATTTTTGAAAACTACAAGTCTCATGCGTTTAGTGGTAAAAAAATAATATAAAAAATCGTTCCGGAAATGAGTTTACTCCCTGGGTACTTTCTTTGTATACTTTTGACTATACGGGCCAAGCCCGGGATTTACGGGAAATCGCGGGTTTTCGTTTGCCGGCGATTAAACTTCTTTTATTCAGCGTCTCATCAAAAATGAAAACATTTTTAAAAACTACAAGTCTTATGCGTTTTAGTGGTGAAAAAAATAATTTAAAAAATCGTTCGGGAAATGAGTTTACTCCCTGGGTACTTTCTTGTATACTTTTGACTATACGGGCCGAGTCCGGGATTTACGGGAAATCGCGGATTTTCGTTTGCCGGCGATTAAACTTCTTTTATTCAGCGTCCCATCAAATATGAAAATATTTTTGAAAACTACAAATCTCATGCGTTTAGTGGTAAAAAAATAATATAAAAAATCGTTCGGGAAACGAGTTTACTCCCTGGGTACTTTCTTTGCATACTTCTGACTATACGGGCCAAGCCCGGGATTTACGGGAAATCGCGGGTTTTCGTTTGCCGGCGATTAAACTTCTTTTATTCAGCGTCTCATCAAAAATGAAAACATTTTTAAAAACTACAAGTCTTATGCGTTTTAGTGGTGAAAAAATAATTTAAAAAATCGTTCGGGAAATGAGTTTATTCCCTGGGTACTTTCTTTGTATACTTTTGACTATACGGGCCAAGCCCGGGATTTACGGGAAATCGCGGGTTTTCGTTTGCCGGCGATTAAACTTCTTTTATTCAGCGTCTCATCAAAAATGAAAACATTTTTGAAAACTACAAGTCTCATGCGTTTTAGTGGTGAAAAAATAATTTAAAAAATCGTTCGGGAAATGAGTTTACTCCCTGGGTACTTTCTTGTATACTTTTGACTATACGGGCCGAGTCCGGGATTTACGGGAAATCGCGGATTTTCGTTTGCCGGCGATTAAACTTCTTTTATTCAGCGTCCCATCAAATATGAAAATATTTTGGAAAACTACATGTCTCATGCGTTTAGTGGTAAAAAAATATTATAAAAAATCGTTCGGGAAATGAGTTTACTCCCTGGGTACTTTCTTTGTATACTTTTGACTATACGGGCCAAGCCTGGGATTTACGGGACATCGCGGGTTTTCGTTTGCCGGCGATTAAACTTCTTTTATTCAGCGTCTCATCAAAAATGAAAACATTTTTAAAAACTACAAGTCTTATGCGTTTTAGTGGTGAAAAAATAATTTAAAAAATCGTTCGGGAAATGAGTTTATTCCCTGGGTACTTTCTTTGTATACTTTTGACTATACGGGCCAAGCCCGGGATTTACGGGAAATCGCGGGTTTTCGTTTGCCGGCGATTAAACTTCTTTTATTCAGCGTCTCATCAAAAATGAAAACATTTTTGAAAACTACAAGTCTCATGCGTTTTAGTGGTGAAAAAATAATTTAAAAAATCGTTCGGGAAATGAGTTTACTCCCTGGGTACTTTCTTGTATACTTTTGACTATACGGGCCGAGTCCGGGATTTACGGGAAATCGCGGATTTTCGTTTGCCGGCGATTAAACTTCTTTTATTCAGCGTCCCATCAAATATGAAAATATTTTGGAAAACTACATGTCTCATGCGTTTAGTGGTAAAAAAATATTATAAAAAATCGTTCGGGAAATGAGTTTACTCCCTGGGTACTTTCTTTGTATACTTTTGACTATACGGGCCAAGCCTGGGATTTACGGGACATCGCGGGCTTTCGTTTGGCGGCGATTAAACTTCTTTTATTCAGCGTCTCATCAAAAATGAAAACATTTTTAAAAACTACAAGTCTTATGCGTTTTAGTGGTGAAAAAGTAATTTAAAAAATCGTTCGGGAAATGAGTTTACTCCCTGGGTACTTTCTTTGTATACTTTTGACTATACGGGCCAGGTCCGGGATTTACGGAAAATCGCGGGTTTCCGTTTGCCGGCGATTAAACTTCTTTTATTCAGGGTCTCATCAAAAATGAAAACATTTTTGAAAACTACAAGTCTCATGCGTTTATGGTGAAAAAATAATTTAAAAAATCGTTTGGGAAATGAGTTTACTCCCTGGGTACTTTCTTTGTATACTTTTGACTATACGGGCCGAGTCCAGGATTTACGGGACATCGCGGGCTTTCGTTTGCCGGCGATTAAACTTCTTTTATTCTGGGTCTCATCAAAAATGAAAACATTTTTAAAAACTACAAGTCTTATGCGTTTTAGTGGTGAAAAAGTAATTTAAAAAATCGTTCGGGAAATGAGTTTACTCCCTGGGTACTTTCTTTGTATACTTTTGACTATACGGGCCAAGCCGGGATTTACGGGAAATCGCGGGTTTGCGTTTGCCGGCGATTAAACTTCTTTTATTCAGCGTCTCATCAAAAATGAAAACATTTTTAAAAACTACAAGTCTTATGCGTTTTAGTGGTGAAAAAATAATTTAAAAAATCGTTCTGGAAATGAGTTTACTCACAGGATACTTTCTTTGTATACATTCGACTATACGTGCCAAGCCCGGGATTTAGGGTAATCGCAGGTTTTCGTTTGCCGGCGATTAAACTTCTTTTATTCAGCGTCTCATCAAAAATGAAAACATTTTTAAAAACTACAAGTGTGATGCGTTTTAGTTGTGAAAAAATAATTTAAAAATCGTTCTGGAAATGAGTTTACTCACAGGGTACTTTCTTTGTATACATTCGACTATACGGGCCAAGCCCGGGATTTACGGGAAATCGCGGGTTTCGTTTTCCGGCGATTAAACCTCTTTCATTAAGCGTCTCATCAAAAATGAAAACATTTTTGAAAACTACAAGTCTTATGCGTTTTAGTGGTGAAAAAATAATTTAAAAAATCGTTCGGGAAATGAGTTTATTCCCTGGGTACTTTCTTTGTATACTTTTGACTATACGGGCCAAGCCCGGGATTTACGGGAAATCGCGGGTTTTTGTTTGCCGGCGATTAAACTTCTTTTATACAGCGTCTCATCAAAAATGAAAACATTTTTGAAAACTACAAGTCTCATGCGTTTTAGTGGTGAAAAAATAATTTAAAAAATCGTTCGGGAAGTGAGTTTACTCCCTGGGTACTTTCTTGTGTACTTTTGACTATACGGGCCGAGTCCGGGATTTACGGGAAATCGCGGATTTCCGTTTGCCGGCGATTAAACTTCTTTTATTCAGGGTCTCATCAAAAATGAAAACATTTTTGAAAACTACAAGTCTCATGCGTTTTAGTGGTGAAAAAGTAATTTAAAAAATCGTTCGGGAAATGAGTTTACTCCCTGGGTACTTTCTTTGTATACTTTTGACTATACGGGCCAAGCCGGGATTTACGGGAAATCGCGGGTTTTCGTTTGCCGGCGATTAAACTTCTTTTATTCAGCGTCTCATCAAAAATGAAAACATTTTTAAAAACTACAAGTCTTATGCGTTTTAGTGGTGAAAAAATAATTTAAAAAATCGTTCTGGAAATGAGTTTACTCACAGGGTACTTTCTTTGTATACATTCGACTATACGTGCCAAGCCCGGGATTTAGGGTAATCGCAGGTTTTCGTTTGCCGGCGATTAAACTTCTTTTATTCAGCGTCTCATCAAAAATGAAAACATTTTTAAAAACTACAAGTGTGATGCGTTTTAGTGGTGAAAAAATAATTTAAAAAATCGTTCTGGAAATGAGTTTACTCACAGGGTACTTTCTTTGTATACATTCGACTATACGGGCCAAGCCCGGGATTTACGGGAAATCGCGGGTTTTCGTTTTCCGGCGATTAAACGTCTTTCATTAAGCGTCTCATCAAAAATGAAAACATTTTTGAAAACTACAAGTCTCATGCGTTTTAGTGGTAAAAAAGTAATTTAAAGAATCGTTCGGGAAATGAGTTTACTCCCTGGGTACTTTCTTTGTATACTTTTGACTATACGGGCCAAGCCGGGATTTACGGGAAATCGCGTGTTTTCGTTTGCTGGCGATTAAACTTCTTTTATTCAGCGTCTCATCAAAAATGAAAACATTTTTAAAAACTACAAGTCTTAGGCGTTTTAGTGGTGAAAAAATAATTTAAAAAATCGTTCTGGAAATGAGTTAACTCACAGGGTACTTTCTTTGTATACATTCGACTATACGTGCCAAGCCCGGGATTTACGGGAAATCACGGGTTTTCGTTTGCCGGCGATTAAACTGCTTTTATTCAGCGTCTCATCAAAAATGAAAACATTCTTGAAAACTACAAGTCTCATGCGTTTTAGTGGTGAAATAATAATTTAAAAAATCGTTTGGGAAATGAGTTTACTCCCTGGGTACTTTCTTTGTATACTTTTGACTATACGGGCCGAGTTCAGGATTTACGGGAAATCGCAGGTTTTCGTTTGCCGGCGATTAAACTTCTTTTATTCAGCGTCTCATCAAAAATGAAAACATTTTTGAAAACTACAAGTCTCATGCGTTTTAGTGGTGAAAAAATAATTTAAAAAATCGTTCGGGAAATGAGTTTACTCCCTAGGTATTTTCTTGTATACTTTTGACTATACGGGCCGAGTCCGGGATTTACGGGAAATCGCGGATTTTCGTTTGCCGGCGATTAAACTTCTTTTATTCAGCGTCCCATCAAATATGAAAATATTTTTGAAAACTACAAGTCTCATGCGTTTAGTGGTAAAAAAATAATATAAAAAATCGTTCCGGAAATGAGTTTACTCCCTGGGTACTTTCTTTGTATACTTTTGACTATACGGGCCAAGCCCGGGATTTACGGGAAATCGCGGGTTTTCGTTTGCCGGCGATTAAACTTCTTTTATTCAGCGTCTCATCAAAAATGAAAACATTTTTAAAAACTACAAGTCTTATGCGTTTTAGTGGTGAAAAAAATAATTTAAAAAATCGTTCGGGAAATGAGTTTACTCCCTGGGTACTTTCTTGTATACTTTTGACTATACGGGCCGAGTCCGGGATTTACGGGAAATCGCGGATTTTCGTTTGCCGGCGATTAAACTTCTTTTATTCAGCGTCCCATCAAATATGAAAATATTTTTGAAAACTACAAATCTCATGCGTTTAGTGGTAAAAAAATAATATAAAAAATCGTTCGGGAAACGAGTTTACTCCCTGGGTACTTTCTTTGCATACTTCTGACTATACGGGCCAAGCCCGGGATTTACGGGAAATCGCGGGTTTTCGTTTGCCGGCGATTAAACTTCTTTTATTCAGCGTCTCATCAAAAATGAAAACATTTTTAAAAACTACAAGTCTTATGCGTTTTAGTGGTGAAAAAATAATTTAAAAAATCGTTCGGGAAATGAGTTTATTCCCTGGGTACTTTCTTTGTATACTTTTGACTATACGGGCCAAGCCCGGGATTTACGGGAAATCGCGGGTTTTCGTTTGCCGGCGATTAAACTTCTTTTATTCAGCGTCTCATCAAAAATGAAAACATTTTTGAAAACTACAAGTCTCATGCGTTTTAGTGGTGAAAAAATAATTTAAAAAATCGTTCGGGAAATGAGTTTACTCCCTGGGTACTTTCTTGTATACTTTTGACTATACGGGCCGAGTCCGGGATTTACGGGAAATCGCGGATTTTCGTTTGCCGGCGATTAAACTTCTTTTATTCAGCGTCCCATCAAATATGAAAATATTTTGGAAAACTACATGTCTCATGCGTTTAGTGGTAAAAAAATATTATAAAAAATCGTTCGGGAAATGAGTTTACTCCATGGGTACTTTCTTTGTATACTTTTGACTATACGGGCCAAGCCTGGGATTTACGGGACATCGCGGGTTTTCGTTTGCCGGCGATTAAACTTCTTTTATTCAGCGTCTCATCAAAAATGAAAACATTTCTAAAAACTACAAGTCTTATGCGTTTTAGTGGTGAAAAAATAATTTAAAAAATCGTTCGGGAAATGAGTTTATTCCCTGGGTACTTTCTTTGTATACTTTTGACTATACGGGCCAAGCCCGGGATTTACGGGAAATCGCGGGTTTTCGTTTGCCGGCGATTAAACTTCTTTTATTCAGCGTCTCATCAAAAATGAAAACATTTTTGAAAACTACAAGTCTCATGCGTTTTAGTGGTGAAAAAATAATTTAAAAAATCGTTCGGGAAATGAGTTTACTCCCTGGGTACTTTCTTGTATACTTTTGACTATACGGGCCGAGTCCGGGATTTACGGGAAATCGCGGATTTTCGTTTGCCGGCGATTAAACTTCTTTTATTCAGCGTCCCATCAAATATGAAAATATTTTGGAAAACTACATGTCTCATGCGTTTAGTGGTAAAAAAATATTATAAAAAATCGTTCGGGAAATGAGTTTACTCCCTGGGTACTTTCTTTGTATACTTTTGACTATACGGGCCAAGCCTGGGATTTACGGGACATCGCGGGCTTTCGTTTGGCGGCGATTAAACTTCTTTTATTCAGCGTCTCATCAAAAATGAAAACATTTTTAAAAACTACAAGTCTTATGCGTTTTAGTGGTGAAAAAGTAATTTAAAAAATCGTTCGGGAAATGAGTTTACTCCCTGGGTACTTTCTTTTTATACTTTTGACTATACGGGCCAGGTCCGGGATTTACGGAAAATCGCGGGTTTCCGTTTGCCGGCGATTAAACTTCTTTTATTCAGGGTCTCATCAAAAATGAAAACATTTTTGAAAACTACAAGTCTCATGCGTTTTAGTGGTGAAAAAGTAATTTAAAAAATCGTTCGGGAAATGAGTTTACTCCCTGGGTACTTTCTTTGTATACTTTTGACTATACGGGCCAAGCCGGGATTTACGGGAAATCGCGGGTTTTAGTTTGCCGGCGATTAAACTTCTTTTATTCAGCGTCTCATCAAAAATGAAAACATTTTTAAAAACTACAAGTCTTATGCGTTTTAGTGGTGAAAAAATAATTTAAAAAATCGTTCTGGAAATGAGTTTACTCACAGGGTACTTTCTTTGTATACATTCGACTATACGTGCCAAGCCCGGGATTTAGGGTAATCGCAGGTTTTCGTTTGCCGGCGATTAAACTTCTTTTATTCAGCGTCTCATCAAAAATGAAAACATTTTTAAAAACTACAAGTGTGATGCGTTTTAGTGGTGAAAAAATAATTTAAAAAATCGTTCTGGAAATGAGTTTACTCACAGGGTACTTTCTTTGTATACATTCGACTATACGGGCCAAGCCCAGGATTTACGGGTAATCGCGGGTTTTCGTTTTCCGGCGATTAAACTTCTTTCATTAAGCGTCTCATCAAAAATGAAAACATTTTTGAAAACTACAAGTCTCATGCGTTTTAGTGGTAAAAAAGTAATTTAAAGAATCGTTCGGGAAATGAGTTTACTCCCTGGGTACTTTCTTTGTATACTTTTGACTATACGGGCCAAGCCGGGATTTACGGGAAATCGCGGGTTTTCGTTTGCCGGCGATTAAACTTCTTTTATTCAGCGTCTCATCCAAAATGAAAACATTTTTAAAAACTACAAGTCTTAGGCGTTTTAGTGGTGAAAAAATAATTTAAAAAATCGTTCTGGAAATGAGTTAACTCACAGGGTACTTTCTTTGTATACATTCGACTATACGTGCCAAGCCCGGGATTTACGGAAATCACGGGTTTTCGTTTGCCGGCGATTAAACTGCTTTTGTTCAGCGTCTCATCAAAAATGAAAACATTCTTGAAAACTACAACTCTCATGCGTTTTAGTGGTGAAATAATAATTTAAAAAATCGTTTGGGAAATGAGTTTACTCCCTGGGTACTTTCTTTGTATACTTTTGACTATACGGGCCGAGTCCAGGATTTACGGGAAATCGCAGGTTTTCGTTTGCCGGCGATTAAACTTCTTTTATTCAGCGTCTCATCAAAAATGAAAACATTTTTGAAAACTACAAGTCTCATGCGTTTAAGTGGTGAAAAAATAATTTAAAAAATCGTTCGGGAAATGAGTTTACTCCCTGGGTACTTTCTTGTATACTTTTGACTATACGGGCCGAGTCCGGGATTTACGGGAAATCGCGGATTTTCGTTTGCCGGCGATTAAACTTCTTTTATTCAGCGTCCCATCAAATATGAAAATATTTTTGAAAACTACAAGTCTCATGCGTTTAGTGGTAAAAAAATAATATAAAAAATCGTTCCTGAAATGAGTTTACTCCCTGGGTACTTTCTTTGTATACTTTTGACTATACGGACCGAGTCCAGGATTTACGGGAAATCGCAGGTTTTCGTTTGCCGGCGATTAAACTTCATTTATTCAGCGTCTCATCAAAAATGAAAACATTTATAAAAACTACAAGTCTCATGCGTTTTAGTGGTGAAAAATTAATTTAAAAAATCGTTCGGGGAATGAGTTTACTCCCTGGGTACTTTCTTTGTATACTTTTGACTATACGGGCCAAGCCCGGGATTTACGGGAAACCGCGTATTTTCGTTTGCCGGCGATTAAACTTCTTTTATTCAGCGTCTCATCAAAAATGAAAACATTTTTAAAAACTACAAGTCTCATGCGTTTTAGTGGTGAAAAAGTAAATTAAAAAATCGTTCGGGAAATGAGTTTACTCCCTGGGTACTTTCTTTGTATACTTTTGACTATACGGGCCAAGCCCGGGATTTACGGGAAATCGCGGGTTTTTGTTTGCCGGCGATTAAACTGCTTTTATTCAGCGTCTCATCAAAAATGAAAACATTCTTGAGAACTACAAGTCTCATGCGTTTTAGTGGTGAAATAATAATTTAAAAAATCGTTTGAGAAATGAGTTTACTCCCTGGGTACTTTCTTTGTATACTTTTGACTATACGGGCCGAGTCCAGGATTTACGGGAAATCGCAGGTTTTCGTTTGTCGGCGATTAAACTTCTTTTATCCAGCGTCTCATCAAAAACGAAAACATTTTTAAAAACTACAAGTCTCATGCGTTTTAGTGGTGAAAAAGTAAATTAAAAAATCGTTCGGGAAATGAGTTTACTCCCTGGGTACTTTCTTTGTATACTTTTGACTATACGGGCCAAGCCCTTGATTTACGGGAAATCGCGGGTTTTTGTTTGCCGGCGATTAAACTTCTTTTATTCAACGTCTCATTAAAAATGAAAACATTTTTGAAAACTACAAGTCTCATGCGTTTTAGTGGTGAAAAAATAATTTAAAAAATCGTTCGGGAAATGAGTTTACTCCCTGGGTACTTTCTTTGTATACTTTTCACTATACGGGCCAAGCCGGGATTTACGGGAAATCGGGGGTTTTCGTTTGCCGGCGATTAAACTTCTTTTATTCAGCGTCTCATCAAAAATGAAAACATTTTTAAAAACTACAAGTCTTATGCGTTTTAGTGGTGAAAAAATAATTTAAAAAATCGTTCTGTAAATGAGTTTACTCACAGGGTACTTTCTTTGTATACATTCGACGATACGGGATTTACGGGAAATCGCGGGTTTTCGTTTTCCGGCGATTAAACCTCTTTCATTAAGCGTCTCATCAAAAATGAAAACATTTCTGAAAACTACAAGTCTCATGCGTTTTAGTGGTGAAAAAATAATTTAAAAATTCGTTAGGGAAATGAGTTTACACCCTGGGTACTCTCTTTGTATACTTTTGACTATACGGGCCGAGTCCGGGATTTACGGGAAATCGCAGATTTTCGTTTGCCGGCGATTAAACTTCTTTTATTCAGCGTCTCATCAAAAATGAAAACATTTTTGAAAACTACAAGTCTCATGCGTTTTAGTGGTGAAAAAATAATTTAAAAAATCGTTCGGGAAATGAGTTTACACCCCGGGTACTTTCTTTGTATACTTTTGACTATACGTGCCGAGTCCGGGATTTACGGGAAATCGCAGGTTTTCGTTTGCCGGCGATTAAACTTCTTTTATTCAGCGTCTCATCAAAAATGAAAACATTTTTGAAAACTACAAGTCTCATATGTTTTAGTGGTGAAAAAATAATTTAAAAATTCGTTCGGGAAATGAGTTTACTCACTGGGTACTTTCCTTGTATACTTTTAACTATACGGGCCGAGTCCGGGATTTACGGGAAATCGCGGGTTTTCGTTTGCCGGCGATTAAACTTCTTTTATTCAGCGTGTCATCAAAAATGAAAACATTTTTAAAAACTACAAGTCTCATGGGTTTTAGTGGTGAAATAATAATTTAAAAAATCGTTTGGGAAATGAGTTTACTCCCTGGGTACTTTCTTTGTAGACTTTTGACTATACGGGCCGAGTCCAGGATTTACGGGAAATCGCAGGTTTTCGTTTGCCGGCGATTAAACTTCTTTTATTCAGCGTCTCATCAAAAATGAAACATTTTTAAAAACTACAAGTCTCATGCGTTTTAGTGGTGAAAAAGTAATTTAAAAAATCGTTCGGGAAATGAGTTTACTCCCTGGGTACTTTCTTTGTATACTTTTGACTATACGGGCCAAGCCCGGGATTTACCGGAAATCGCGGGTTTTCGTTTGCCGGCGATTAAACTTCTTTTATTCAGGGTCTCATCAAAAATGAAAACATTTTTAAAAACTACAAGTCTCATGCGTTTTAGTGGTGAAAAAATAATTTAAAAAATCGTTCGGGAA
This sequence comes from Hydractinia symbiolongicarpus, assembly GCF_029227915.1. Lineage (NCBI taxonomy): Eukaryota > Metazoa > Cnidaria > Hydrozoa > Anthoathecata > Hydractiniidae > Hydractinia > Hydractinia symbiolongicarpus. Next base: position 27,787,512 of record NC_079887.1, on the reverse strand, counting down.
ATGAGTTTACTCCCTGGGTACTTTCTTTGTATACTTTTCACTATACGGGCCAAGCCGGGATTTACGGGAAATCGGGGGTTTTCGTTTGCCGGCGATTAAACTTCTTTTATTCAGCGTCTCATCAAAAATGAAAACATTTTTAAAAACTACAAGTCTTATGCGTTTTAGTGGTGAAAAAATAATTTAAAAAATCGTTCTGTAAATGAGTTTACTCACAGGGTACTTTCTTTGTATACATTCGACGATACGGGATTTACGGGAAATCGCGGGTTTTCGTTTTCCGGCGATTAAACCTCTTTCATTAAGCGTCTCATCAAAAATGAAAACATTTCTGAAAACTACAAGTCTCATGCGTTTTAGTGGTGAAAAAATAATTTAAAAATTCGTTAGGGAAATGAGTTTACACCCTGGGTACTCTCTTTGTATACTTTTGACTATACGGGCCGAGTCCGGGATTTACGGGAAATCGCAGATTTTCGTTTGCCGGCGATTAAACTTCTTTTATTCAGCGTCTCATCAAAAATGAAAACATTTTTGAAAACTACAAGTCTCATGCGTTTTAGTGGTGAAAAAATAATTTAAAAAATCGTTCGGGAAATGAGTTTACACCCCGGGTACTTTCTTTGTATACTTTTGACTATACGTGCCGAGTCCGGGATTTACGGGAAATCGCAGGTTTTCGTTTGCCGGCGATTAAACTTCTTTTATTCAGCGTCTCATCAAAAATGAAAACATTTTTGAAAACTACAAGTCTCATATGTTTTAGTGGTGAAAAAATAATTTAAAAATTCGTTCGGGAAATGAGTTTACTCACTGGGTACTTTCCTTGTATACTTTTAACTATACGGGCCGAGTCCGGGATTTACGGGAAATCGCGGGTTTTCGTTTGCCGGCGATTAAACTTCTTTTATTCAGCGTGTCATCAAAAATGAAAACATTTTTAAAAACTACAAGTCTCATGGGTTTTAGTGGTGAAATAATAATTTAAAAAATCGTTTGGGAAATGAGTTTACTCCCTGGGTACTTTCTTTGTAGACTTTTGACTATACGGGCCGAGTCCAGGATTTACGGGAAATCGCAGGTTTTCGTTTGCCGGCGATTAAACTTCTTTTATTCAGCGTCTCATCAAAAATGAAACATTTTTAAAAACTACAAGTCTCATGCGTTTTAGTGGTGAAAAAGTAATTTAAAAAATCGTTCGGGAAATGAGTTTACTCCCTGGGTACTTTCTTTGTATACTTTTGACTATACGGGCCAAGCCCGGGATTTACCGGAAATCGCGGGTTTTCGTTTGCCGGCGATTAAACTTCTTTTATTCAGGGTCTCATCAAAAATGAAAACATTTTTAAAAACTACAAGTCTCATGCGTTTTAGTGGTGAAAAAATAATTTAAAAAATCGTTCGGGAAATGAGTTTACACCCCGGGTACTTTCTTTGTATACTTTTGACTATACGTGCCGAGTCCGTGATTTACGGGAAATCGCAGGTTTTCGTTTGCCGGCGATTAAACTTCTTTTATTCAGCGTCTCATCAAAAATGAAAACATTTTTGAAAACTACAAGTCTCATACGTTTTAGTGGTGAAAAAATAATTTAAAAAATCGTTCGGGAAATGAGTTTACTCACTGGGTACTTTCCTTGTATACTTTTAACTATACGGGCCGAGTCCGGGATTTACGGGAAATCGCGGGTTTTCGTTTGCCGGCGATTAAACTTCTTTTATTCAGCGTGTCATCAAAAATGAAAACATTTTTAAAAACTACAAGTCTCATGGGTTTTAGTGGTGAAATAATAATTTAAAAAATCGTTTGGGAAATGAGTTTACTCCGTGGGTACTTTCTTTGTATACTTTTGACTATACGGGCCAAGCCCGGGATTTACGGGAAATCGCGGGTTTTTGTTTGCCGGCGATTAAACTTCTTTTATTCAACGTCTCATTAAAAATGAAAACATTTTTGAAAACTACAAGTCTCATGCGTTTTAGTGGTGAAAAAATAATTTAAAAAATCGTTCGGGAAATGAGTTTACTCCCTGGGTACTTTCTTTGTATACTTTTGACTATACGGGCCAAGCCGGGATTTACGGGAAATCGGGGGTTTTCGTTTGCCGGCGATTAAACTTCTTTTATTCAGCGTCTCATCAAAAATGAAAACATTTTTAAAAACTACAAGTCTTATGCGTTTTAGTGGTGAAAAAATAATTTAAAAAATCGTTCTGTAAATGAGTTTACTCCCAGGGTACTTTCTTTGTATACATTCGACGATACGGGATTTACGGGAAATCGCGGGTTTTTGTTTGCCGGCGATTAAACTTCTTTTATTCAACGTCTCATTAAAAATGAAAACATTTTTGAAAACTACAAGTCTCATGCGTTTTAGTGGTGAAAATATAATTTAAAAAATCGTTCGGGAAATGAGTTTACTCCCTGGGTACTTTCTTTGTATACTTTTGACTATACGGGCCAAGCCGGGATTTACGGGAAATCGGGGGTTTTCGTTTGCCGGCGATTAAACTTCTTTTATTCAGCGTCTCATCAAAAATGAAAACATTTTTAAAAACTACAAGTCTTATGCGTTTTAGTGGTGAAAAAATAATTTAAAAAATCGTTCTGTAAATGAGTTTACTCACAGGGTACTTTCTTTGTATACATTCGACGATACGGGATTTACGGGAAATCGCGGGTTTTCGTTTTCCGGCGATTAAACCTCTTTCATTAAGCGTCTCATCAAAAATGAAAACATTTCTGAAAACTACAAGTCTCATGCGTTTTAGTGGTGAAAAAATAATTTAAAAATTCGTTAGGGAAATGAGTTTACACCCTGGGTACTCTCTTTGTATACTTTTGACTATACGGGCCGAGTCCGGGATTTACGGGAAATCGCAGATTTTCGTTTGCCGGCGATTAAACTTCTTTTATTCAGCGTCTCATCAAAAATGAAAACATTTTTGAAAACTACAAGTCTCATGCGTTTTAGTGGTGAAAAAATAATTTAAAAAATCGTTCGGGAAATGAGTTTACACCCCGGGTACTTTCTTTGTATACTTTTGATTATACGTGCCGAGTCCGGGATTTACGGGAAATCGCAGGTTTTCGTTTGCCGGCGATTAAACTTCTTTTATTCAGCGTCTCATCAAAAATGAAAACATTTTTGAAAACTACAAGTCTCATATGTTTTAGTGGTGAAAAAATAATTTAAAAATTCGTTCGGGAAATGAGTTTACTCACTGGGTACTTTCCTTGTATACTTTTAACTATACGGGCCGAGTCCGGGATTTACGGGAAATCGCGGGTTTTCGTTTGCCGGCGATTAAACTTCTTTTATCCAGCGTGTCATCAAAAATGAAAACATTTTTAAAAACTACAAGTCTCATGGGTTTTAGTGGTGAAATAATAATTTAAAAAATCGTTTGGGAAATGAGTTTACTCCCTGGGTACTTTCTTTGTAGACTTTTGACTATACGGGCCGAGTCCAGGATTTACGGGAAATCGCAGGTTTTCGTTTGCCGGCGATTAAACTTCTTTTATTCAGCGTCTCATCAAAAATGAAAACATTTTTAAAAACTACAAGTCTCATGCGTTTTAGTGGTGAAAAAGTAATTTAAAAAATCGTTCGGGAAATGAGTTTACTCCCTGGGTACTTTCTTTGTATACTTTTGACTATACGGGCCAAGCCCGGGATTTACCGGAAATCGCGGGTTTTCGTTTGCCGGCGATTAAACTTCTTTTATTCAGGGTCTCATCAAAAATGAAAACATTTTTAAAAACTACAAGTCTCATGCGTTTTAGTGGTGAAAAAATAATTTAAAAAATCGTTCGGGAAATGAGTTTACACCCCGGGTACTTTCTTTGTATACTTTTGACTATACGTGCCGAGTCCGTGATTTACGGGAAATCGCAGGTTTTCGTTTGCCGGCGATTAAACTTCTTTTATTCAGCGTCTCATCAAAAATGAAAACATTTTTGAAAACTACAAGTCTCATACGTTTTAGTGGTGAAAAAATAATTTAAAAAATCGTTCGGGAAATGAGTTTACTCACTGGGTACTTTCCTTGTATACTTTTAACTATACGGGCCGAGTCCGGGATTTACGGGAAATCGCGGGTTTTCGTTTGCCGGCGATTAAACTTCTTTTATTCAGCGTGTCATCAAAAATGAAAACATTTTTAAAAACTACAAGTCTCATGGGTTTTAGTGGTGAAATAATAATTTAAAAAATCGTTTGGGAAATGAGTTTACTCCGTGGGTACTTTCTTTGTATACTTTTGACTATACGGGCCAAGCCCGGGATTTACCGGAAATCGCGGGTTTTCGTTTGCCGGCGATTAAACTTCTTTTATTCAGCGTCTCATCAAAAATGAAAACATTTTTAAAAACTACAAGTCTCATGCGTTTTAGTGGTGAAAAAGTAATTTAAAAAATCGTTCGGGAAATGAGTTTACTCCCTGGGTACTTTCTTTGTATACTTTTGACTATACGGGCCAAGCCCGGGATTTACCGGAAATCGCGGGTTTTCGTTTGCCGGCGATTAAACTTCTTTTATTCAGGGTCTCATCAAAAATGAAAACATTTTTAAAAACTACAAGTCTCATGCGTTTTAGTGGTGAAAAAATAATTTAAAAAATCGTTCGGGAAATGAGTTTACACCCCGGGTACTTTCTTTGTATACTTTTGACTATACGTGCCGAGTCCGTGATTTACGGGAAATCGCAGGTTTTCGTTTGCCGGCGATTAAACTTCTTTTATTCAGCGTCTCATCAAAAATGAAAACATTTTTGAAAACTACAAGTCTCATGCGTTTTAGTGGTGAAATAATAATTTAAAAAATCGTTTGAGAAATGACTTTACTCCCTGGGTACTTTCTTTGTATACTTTTGACTATACGGGCCGAGTCCAGGATTTACGGGAAATCGCAGGTTTTCGTTTGTCGGCGATTAAACTTCTTTTATCCAGCGTCTCATCAAAAACGAAAACATTTTTTAAAACTACAAGTCTCATGCGTTTTAGTGGTGAAAAAGTAAATTAAAAAATCGTTCGGGAAATGAGTTTACTCCCTGGGTACTTTCTTTGTATACTTTTGACTATACGGGCCAAGCCCTTGATTTACGGGAAATCGCGGGTTTTTGTTTGCCGGCGATTAAACTTCTTTTATTCAACGTCTCATTAAAAATGAAAACATTTTTGAAAACTACAAGTCTCATGCGTTTTAGTGGTGAAAAAATAATTTAAAAAATCGTTCGGGAAATGAGTTTACTCCCTGGGTACTTTCTTTGTATACTTTTGACTATACGGGCCAAGCCGGGATTTACGGGAAATCGGGGGTTTTCGTTTGCCGGCGATTAAACTTCTTTTATTCAGCGTCTCATCAAAAATGAAAACATTTTTAAAAACTACAAGTCTTATGCGTTTTAGTGGTGAAAAAATAATTTAAAAAATCGTTCTGTAAATGAGTTTACTCACAGGGTACTTTCTTTGTATACTTTTGACTATACGTGCCGAGTCCGGGATTTACGGCAAATCGCAGGTTTTCGTTTGCCGGCGATTAAACTTCTTTTATTCAGCGTCTCATCAAAAATGAAAACATTTTTGAAAACTACAAGTCTCATACGTTTTAGTGGTGAAAAAATAATTTAAAAATTCGTTCGGGAAATGAGTTTACTCACTGGGTACTTTCCTTGTATACTTTTTAACTATACGGGCCGAGTCCGGGATTTACGGGAAATCGCGGGTTTTCGTTTGCCGGCGATTAAACTTCTTTTATTCAGCGTGTCATCAAAAATGAAAACATTTTTAAAAACTACAAGTCTCATGGGTTTTAGTGGTGAAATAATAATTTAAAAAATCGTTTGGGAAATGAGTTTACTCCCTGGGTACTTTCTTTGTAGACTTTTGACTATACGGGCCGAGTCCAGGATTTACGGGAAATCGCAGGTTTTCGTTTGCCGGCGATTAAACTTCTTTTATTCAGCGTCTCATCAAAAATGAAAACATTTTTAAAAACTACAAGTCTCATGCGTTTTAGTGGTGAAAAAGTAATTTAAAAAATCGTTCGGGAAATGAGTTTACTCCCTGGGTACTTTCTTTGTATACTTTTGACTATACGGGCCAAGCCCGGGATTTACCGGAAATCGCGGGTTTTCGTTTGCCGGCGATTAAACTTCTTTTATTCAGGGTCTCATCAAAAATGAAAATATTTTTAAAAACTACAAGTCTCATGCGTTTTAGTGGTGAAAAAATAATTTAAAAAATCGTCCGGGAAATGAGTTTACACCCCGGGTACTTTCTTTGTATACTTTTGACTATACGTGCCGAGTCCGTGATTTACGGGAAATCGCAGGTTTTCGTTTGCCGGCGATTAAACTTCTTTTATTCAGCGTCTCATCAAAAATGAAAACATTTTTGAAAACTACAAGTCTCATACGTTTTAGTGGTGAAAAAATAATTTAAAAAATCGTTCGGGAAATGAGTTTACTCACTGGGTACTTTCCTTGTATACTTTTAACTATACGGGCCGAGTCCGGGATTTACGGGAAATCGCGGGTTTTCGTTTGCCGGCGATTAAACTTCTTTTATTCAGCGTGTCATCAAAAATGAAAACATTTTTAAAAACTACAAGTCTCATGGGTTTTAGTGGTGAAATAATAATTTAAAAAATCGTTTGGGAAATGAGTTTACTCCGTGGGTACTTTCTTTGTATACTTTTGACTATACGGGCCAAGCCCGGGATTTACCGGAAATCGCGGGTTTTCGTTTGCCGGCGATTAAACTTCTTTTATTCAGGGTCTCATCAAAAATGAAAACATTTTTAAAAACTACAAGTCTTATGCGTTTTAGTGGTGAAAAAATAATTTAAAAAATCGTTCTGGAAATGAGTTTACTCCCTGGGTACTTTCCTTGTATACTTTTGACTATACGGGCCGAGTCCGGGATTTACGGGAAATCGCAGGTTTTCGTTTGCCGGAGATTAAACCACTTTCATTAAGCGTCTCATCAAAAATGAAAACATTTCTGAAAACTACAAGTCTCATGCGTTTTAGTGGTGAAAAAATAATTTAAAAATTCGTTAGGAAAATGAGTTTACACCCTGGGTACTCTCTTTGTATACTTTTGACTATACGGGCCGAGTCCGGGATTTACGGGAAATCGCAGGTTTTCGTTTGCCGGCGATTAAACGTCTTTTATTCAGCGTCTCATCAAAAATGAAAACATTTTTGAAAATTACAAGTCTCACGCGTTTTAGTGGTGAAAAAATAATTTAAAAAATTGTTCGGGAAATGAGTTTACACCCCGGGTACTTTCTTTGTATACTTTTGACTATACGTGCCGAGTCCGGGATTTACGGGAAATCGCAGGTTTTCGTTTGCCGGCGATTAAACTTCTTTTATTCAGCGTCTCATCAAAAATGAAAACATTTTTGAAAACTACAAGTCTCATACGTTTTAGTGGTGAAAAAATAATTTAAAAATTCGTTCGGGAAATGAGTTTACTCACTGGGTACTTTCCTTGTATACTTTTAACTATACGTGCCGAGTCCGGGATTTACGGGAAATCGCAGGTTTTCGTTTGCCGGCGATTAAACTTCTTTTATTCAGCGTCTCATCAAAAATGAAAACATTTTTGAAAACTACAAGTCTCATACGTTTTAGTGGTGAAAAAATAATTTAAAAATTCGTTCGGGAAATGAGTTTACTCACTGGGTACTTTCCTTGTATACTTTTAACTATACGGGCCGAGTCCGGGATTTACGGGAAATCGCGGGTTTTCGTTTGCCGGCGATTAAACTTCTTTTATTCAGCGTGTCATCAAAAATGAAAACATTTTTAAAAACTACAAGTCTCATGGGTTTTAGTGGTGAAATAATAATTTAAAAAATCGTTTGGGAAATGAGTTTACTCCCTGGGTACTTTCTTTGTATACTTTTAACTATACGTGCCGAGTCCGGGATTTACGGGAAATCGCAGGTTTTCGTTTGCCGGCGATTAAACTTCTTTTATTCAGCGTCTCATCAAAAATGAAAACATTTTTGAAAACTACAAGTCTCATACGTTTTAATGGTGAAAAAATAATTTAAAAATTCGTTCGGGAAATGAGTTTACTCACTGGGTACTTTCCTTGTATACTTTTAACTATACGGGCCGAGTCCGGGATTTACGGGAAATCGCGGGTTTTCGTTTGCCGGCGATTAAACTTCTTTTATTCAGCGTGTCATCAAAAATGAAAACATTTTTAAAAACTACAAGTCTCATGGGTTTTAGTGGTGAAATAATAATTTAAAAAATCGTTTGGGAAATGAGTTTACTCCCTGGGTACTTTCTTTGTATACTTTTGACTATACGGGCCGAGTCCAGGATTTACGGGAAATCGCAGGTTTTCGTTTGCCGGCGATTAAACTTCTTTTATTCAGCGTCTCATCAAAAATGAAAACATTCTTGAAAACTACAAGTCTCATGCGTTTTAGTGGTGAAATAATAATTTAAAAACTCGTTCGGGAAATGAGTTTACTTCCTGGGTACTTTCTTTGTATACTTTTGACTATACGGGCCAAGCCCGGGATTTACGGGAAATCGCGGGTTTTTGTTTCCCGGCGATTAAACTGCTTTTATTCAGCGTCTCATCAAAAATGAAAACATTCTTGAAAACTACAAGTCTCATGCGTTTTAGTGGTGAAATAATAATTTAAAAAATCGTTTGAGAAATGAGTTTACTCCCTGGGTACTTTCTTTGTATACTTTTGACTATACGGGCCGAGTCCAGGATTTACGGGAAATCGCAGGTTTTCGTTTGCCGGCGATTAAACTTCTTTTATTCAGCGTCTCATCAAAAATGAAAACATTCTTGAAAACTACAAGTCTCATGCGTTTTAGTGGTGAAATAATAATTTAAAAACTCGTTCGGGAAATGAGTTTACTTCCTGGGTACTTTCTTTGTATACTTTTGACTATACGGGCCAAGCCCGGGATTTACGGGAAATCGCGGGTTTTTGTTTGCCGGCAATTAAACTGCTTTTATTCAGCGTCTCATCAAAAATGAAAACATTCTTGAAAACTACAAGTCTCTTGCGTTTTAGTGGTGAAATAATAATTTAAAAAATCGTTTGAGAAATGAGTTTACTCCCTGGGTACTTTCTTTGTATACTTTTGACTATACGGGCCGAGTCCAGGATTTACGGGAAATCGCAGGTTTTCGTTTGCCGGCGATTAAACTTCTTTTATTCAACGTCTCATCAAAAATGAAAACATTTTTGAAAACTACAAGTCTCATGCGTTTTAGTGGTGAAAAAATAATTTAAAAATTCGTTAGGGAAATGAGTTTACACCCTGGGTACTCTCTTTGTATACTTTTGACTATACGGGCCGAGTCCGGGATTTACGGGAAATCGCAGGTTTTCGTTTGCCGGCGATAAAACTTCTTTTATTCAGCGTCTCATCAAAAATGAAAACATTTTTGATGCGTTTTAGTGGTGAAAAAATAATTTAAAAAATCGTTCGGGAAATGAGTTTACACCCTGGGTACTTTCTTTGTATACTTTCGATTTTACGGGCCGAGTCCGGGATTTACGGGAAATCGCAGGTTTTCGTTTGCCGGCGATTAAACTTCTTTTATTCAGCGTCTCATCAAAAATTAAAACATTTTTGAAAACTACAAGTCTCATGCGTTTTAGTGGTGAAAAAGTAATTTAAAAAATCGTTCGGGAAATGAGTTTACTCCCTGGGTACTTTCTTTGTATACTTTTGACTATACGGGCCAAGCCCGGGATTTACGGGAAATTGCGGGTTTTCATTTGCCGGCGATTAAACTTCTTTTATTCAGCGTCTTATCAAAAATGAAAACATTTTTAAAAACTACAAGTCTCATGGGCTTTAGTGGTGAAATAATAATTTAAAAAATCGTTTGGGAAATGAGTTTACTCCCTGGGTACTTTCTTTGTATACTTTTGACTATACGGGCCGAGTCCAGGATTTACGGGAAATCGCAGGTTTTCGTTTGCCGGCGATTAAACTTCTTTTATTCAGCGTCTCATCAAAAATGAAAACATTTTTGATGCGTTTTAGTGGTGAAAAAATAATTTAAAAAATCGTTCGGGAAATGAGTTTACACCCTGGGTACTTTCTTTGTATACTTTCGATTTTACGGGCCGAGTCCGGGATTTACGGGAAATCGCAGGTTTTCGTTTGCCGGCGATTAAACTTCTTTTATTCAGCGTCTCATCAAAAATGAAAACATTTATAAAAACTACAAGTCTCATGCGTTTTAGTGGTGAAAAATTAATTTAAAAAATCGTTCGGGGAATGAGTTTACTCCCTGGGTACTTTCTTTGTATACTTTTGACTATACGGGCCAAGCCCGGGATTTACGGGAAATCGCGTATTTTCGTTTGCCGGCGATTAAACTTCTTTTATTCAGCGTCTCATCAAAAATGAAAACATTCTTAAAAACTACAAGTCTCATGCGTTTTAGTGGTGAAAAAGTAAATTAAAAAATCGTTCGGGAAATGGGTTTACTCCCTGGGTACTTTCTTTGTATACTTTTGACTATACGGGCCAAGCCCGGGATTTACGGGAAATCGCGGGTTTTTGTTTGCCGGCGATTAAACTGCTTTTATTCAGCGTCTCATCAAAAATGAAAACATTCTTGAAAACTACAAGTCTCATGCGTTTTAGTGGTGAAATAATAATTTAAAAAATCGTTTGAGAAATGAGTTTACTCCCTGGGTACTTTCTTTGTATACTTTTGACTATACGGGCCGAGTCCAGGATTTACGGGAAATCGCAGGTTTTCGTTTGCCGGCGATTAAACTTCTTTTATCCAGCGTCTCATCAAAAACGAAAACATTTTTAAAAACTACAAGTCTCATGCGTTTTAGTGGTGAAAAAGTAAATTAAAAAATTGTTCGGGAAATGAGTTTACTCCCTGGGTACTTTCTTTGTATACTTTTGACTATACGGGCCAAGCCCTTGATTTACGGGAAATCGCGGGTTTTTGTTTGCCGGCGATTAAACTTCTTTTATTCAACGTCTCAATTAAAAATGAAAACGTTTTTGAAAACTACAAGTCTCATGCGTTTTAGTGGTGAAAAAATAATTTAAAAAATCGTTCGGGAAATGAGTTTACTCCCTGGGTACTTTCTATGTATACTTTTGACTATACGGGCCAAGCCGGGATTTACGGGAAATCGGGGGTTTTCGTTTGCCGGCGATTAAACTTCTTTTATTCAGCGTCTCATCAAAAATGAAAACATTTTTAAAAACTACAAGTCTTATGCGTTTTAGTGGTGAAAAAATAATTTAAAAAATCGTTCTGTAAATGAGTTTACTCACAGGGTACTTTCTTTGTATACATTCGACGATACGGGATTTACGGGAAATCGCTGGTTTTCGTTTTCCGGCGATTAAACCTCTTTCATTAAGCGTCTCATCAAAAATGAAAACATTTCTGAAAACTACAAGTCTCATGCGTTTTAGTGGTGAAAAAATAATTTAAAAATTCGTTAGGGAAATGAGTTTACACCCTGGGTACTCTCTTTGTATACTTTTGACTATACGGGCCGAGTCCGGGATTTACGGGAAATCGCAGGTTTTCGTTTGCAGGCGATTAAACTTCATTTATTCCGCGTCTCATAAAAAATGAAAACATTTTTGAAAACTATAAGTCTCATGCGTTTTAGTGGTGAAAAAATAATTTAAAAAATCGTTCGGGAAATGAGTTTACACCCTGGGTACTTTCTTTGTATACATTTGATTTTACGGGCCGAGTCCGGGATTTACGGGAAATCGCAGGTTTTCGTTTGCCGGCGATTAAACTTCTTTTATTCAGCGTCTCATCAAAAATTAAAACATTTTTGAAAACTACAAGTCTCATGCGTTTTAGTGGTGAAAAAGTAATTTAAAAAATCGTTCGGGAAATGAGTTTACTCCCTGGGTACTTTCTTTGTATACTTTTGACTATACGGGCCAAGCCCGGGATTTACCGGAAATCGCGGGTTTTCGTTTGCCGGCGATTAAACTTCTTTTATTCAGCGTCTCATCAAAAATGAAAACATTTTTAAAAACTACAAGTCTTATGCGTTTTAGTGGTGAATAAATAATTTAAAAAATCGTTCTGGAAATGAGTTTACTCCCTGGGTACTTTCTTTGTATACTTTTGACTATACGGGCCGAGTCCGGGATTTACGGGAAATCGCTGGTTTTCGTTTGCCGGCGATTAAACTGCTTTTATTCAGCGTCTCATCAAAAATGAAAACATTCTTGAAAACTACAAGTCTCATGCGTTTTAGTGGTGAAATAATAATTTAAAAAATCGTTTGGGAAATGAGTTTACTCCCTGGGTACTTTCTTTGTATACTTTTGACTATACGGGCCGAGTCCGGGATTTACGGGAAATCGCAGGTTTTCGTTTGCCGGCGATTAAACTTCTTTTATTCAGCGTCTCATCAAAAATTAAAACATTTTTGAAAACTACAAGTCTCATGCGTTTTAGTGGTGAAAAAGTAATTTAAAAAATCGTTCGGGAAATGAGTTTACTCCCTGGGTACTTTCTTTGTATACTTTTGACTATACGGGCCAAGCCCGGGATTTACGGGAAATTGCGGGTTTTCGTTTGCCGGCGATTAAACTTCTTTTATTCAGCGTCTTATCAAAAATGAAAACATTTTTAAAAACTACAAGTCTCATGGGCTTTAGTGGTGAAATAATAATTTAAAAAATCGTTTGGGAAATGAGTTTACTCCCTGGGTACTTTCTTTGTATACATTCGACGATACGGGATTTACGGGAAATCGCTGGTTTTCGTTTTCCGGCGATTAAACCTCTTTCATTAAGCGTCTCATCAAAAATGAAAACATTTCTGAAAACTACAAGTCTCATGCGTTTTAGTGGTGAAAAAATAATTTAAAAATTCGTTAGGGAAATGAGTTTACACCCTGGGTACTCTCTTTGTATACTTTTGACTATACGGGCCGAGTCCGGGATTTACGGGAAATCGCAGGTTTTCGTTTGCAGGCGATTAAACTTCATTTATTCCGCGTCTCATAAAAAATGAAAACATTTTTGAAAACTATAAGTCTCATGCGTTTTAGTGGTGAAAAAATAATTTAAAAAATCGTTCGGGAAATGAGTTTACACCCTGGGTACTTTCTTTGTATACATTTGATTTTACGGGCCGAGTCCGGGATTTACGGGAAATCGCAGGTTTTCGTTTGCCGGCGATTAAACTTCTTTTATTCAGCGTCTCATCAAAAATTAAAACATTTTTGAAAACTACAAGTCTCATGCGTTTTAGTGGTGAAAAAGTAATTTAAAAAATCGTTCGGGAAATGAGTTTACTCCCTGGGTACTTTCTTTGTATACTTTTGACTATACGGGCCAAGCCCGGGATTTACCGGAAATCGCGGGTTTTCGTTTGCCGGCGATTAAACTTCTTTTATTCAGCGTCTCATCAAAAATGAAAACATTTTTAAAAACTACAAGTCTTATGCGTTTTAGTGGTGAATAAATAATTTAAAAAATCGTTCTGGAAATGAGTTTACTCCCTGGGTACTTTCTTTGTATACTTTTGACTATACGGGCCGAGTCCGGGATTTACGGGAAATCGCTGGTTTTCGTTTGCCGGCGATTAAACTGCTTTTATTCAGCGTCTCATCAAAAATGAAAACATTCTTGAAAACTACAAGTCTCATGCGTTTTAGTGGTGAAATAATAATTTAAAAAATCGTTTGGGAAATGAGTTTACTCCCTGGGTACTTTCTTTGTATACTTTTGACTATACGGGCCGAGTCCGGGATTTACGGGAAATCGCAGGTTTTCGTTTGCCGGCGATTAAACTTCTTTTATTCAGCGTCTCATCAAAAATTAAAACATTTTTGAAAACTACAAGTCTCATGCGTTTTAGTGGTGAAAAAGTAATTTAAAAAATCGTTCGGGAAATGAGTTTACTCCCTGGGTACTTTCTTTGTATACTTTTGACTATACGGGCCAAGCCCGGGATTTACGGGAAATTGCGGGTTTTCGTTTGCCGGCGATTAAACTTCTTTTATTCAGCGTCTTATCAAAAATGAAAACATTTTTAAAAACTACAAGTCTCATGGGCTTTAGTGGTGAAATAATAATTTAAAAAATCGTTTGGGAAATGAGTTTACTCCCTGGGTACTTTCTTTGTATACTTTTGACTATACGGGCCGAGTCCAGGATTTACGGGAAATTGCGGGTTTTCGTTTGCCGGCGATTAAACTTCTTTTATTCAGCGTCTCATCAAAAATTAAAACATTTTTGAAAACTACAAGTCTCATGCGTTTTAGTGGTGAAAAAGTAATTTAAAAAATCGTTCGGGAAATGAGTTTACTCCCTGGGTACTTTCTTTGTATACTTTTGACTATACGGGCCAAGCCCGGGATTTACGGGAAATTGCGGGTTTTCGTTTGCCGGCGATTAAACTTCTTTTATTCAGCGTCTTATCAAAAATGAAAACATTTTTAAAAACTACAAGTCTCATGGGCTTTAGTGGTGAAATAATAATTTAAAAAATCGCTTGGGAAATGAGTTTACTCCCTGGGTACTTTCTTTGTATACTTTTGACTATACGGGCCGAGTCCAGGATTTACGGGAAATTGCGGGTTTTCGTTTGCCGGCGATTAAACTTCATTTATTCAGCGTCTCATCAAAAATGAAAACATTTATAAAAACTACAAGTCTCATGCGTTTTAGTGGTGAAAAATTAATTTAAAAAATCGTTCGGGGAATGAGTTTACTCCCTGGTACTTTCTTTGTATACTTTTGACTATACGGGCCAAGCCCGGGATTTACGGGAAATCGCGTATTTTCGTTTGCCGGCGATTAAACTTCTTTTATTCAGCGTCTCATCAAAAATGAAAACATTTTTAAAAACTACAAGTCTCATGCGTTTTAGTGGTGAAAAATTAAATTAAAAAATCGTTCGGGAAATGAGTTTACTCCCTCGGTACTTTCTTTGTATACTTTTGACTATACGGGCCAAGCCCGGGATTTACGGGAAATCGCGGGTTTTTGTTTGCCGGCGATTAAACTGCTTTTATTCAGCGTCTCATCAAAATTGAAAACATTCTTGAAATCTACAAGTCTCATGCGTTTTAGTGGTGAAATAATAATTTAAAAAATCGTTTGAGAAATGAGTTTACTCCCTGGGTACTTTCTTTGTATACTTTTGACTATACGGGCCGAGTCCAGGATTTACGGGAAATCGCAGGTTTTTGTTTGCCGGCGATTAAACTTCTTTTATCCAGCGTCTCATCAAAAACGAAAACATTTTTTAAAACTACAAGTCTCATGCGTTTTAGTGGTGAAAAAGTAAATTAAAAAATCGTTCGGGAAATGAGTTTACTCCCTGGGTACTTTCTTTGTATACTTTTGACTATACGGGCCAAGCCCTTGATTTACGGGAAATCGCGGGTTTTTGTTTGCCGGCGATTAAACTTCTTTTATTCAGCGTCTCATCAAAAATGAAAACATTTTTAAAAACTACAAGTCTTATGCGTTTTAGTGGTGAATAAATAATTTAAAAAATCGTTCTGGAAATGAGTTTACTCCCTGGGTACTTTCTTTGTATACTTTTGACTATACGGGCCAAGCCCGGGATTTACGGGAAATCGCGTATTTTCGTTTGCCGGCGATTAAACTTCTTTTATTCAGCGTCTCATCAAAAATGAAAACATTTTTAAAAACTACAAGTCTCATGCGTTTTAGTGGTGAAAAATTAAATTAAAAAATCGTTCGGGAAATGAGTTTACTCCCTGGGTACTTTCTTTGTATACTTTTGACTATACGGGCCAAGCCCGGGATTTACGGGAAATCGCGGGTTTTTGTTTGCCGGCGATTAAACTGCTTTTATTCAGCGTCTCATCAAAAATGAAAACATTCTTGAAATCTACAAGTCTCATGCGTTTTAGTGGTGAAATAATAATTTAAAAAATCGTTTGAGAAATGAGTTTACTCCCTGGGTACTTTCTTTGTATACTTTTGACTATACGGGCCGAGTCCAGGATTTACGGGAAATCGCAGGTTTTCGTTTGCCGGCGATTAAACTTCTTTTATCCAGCGTCTCATCAAAAACGAAAACATTTTTAAAAACTACAAGTCTCATGCGTTTTAGTGGTGAAAAAGTAATTTAAAAAATCGTTCGGGAAATGAGTTTACTCCCTGGGTACTTTCTTTGTATACTTTTGACTATACGGGCCAAGCCCGGGATTTACGGGAAATTGCGGGTTTTCGTTTGCCGGCGATTAAACTTCTTTTATTCAGCGTCTTATCAAAAATGAAAACATTTTTAAAAACTACAAGTCTCATGGGCTTTAGTGGTGAAATAATAATTTAAAAAATCGCTTGGGAAATGAGTTTACTCCCTGGGTACTTTCTTTGTATACTTTTGACTATACGGGCCGAGTCCAGGATTTACGGGAAATTGCGGGTTTTCGTTTGCCGGCGATTAAACTTCATTTATTCAGCGTCTCATCAAAAATGAAAACATTTATAAAAACTACAAGTCTCATGCGTTTTAGTGGTGAAAAATTAATTTAAAAAATCGTTCGGGGAATGAGTTTACTCCCTGGTACTTTCTTTGTATACTTTTGACTATACGGGCCAAGCCCGGGATTTACGGGAAATCGCGTATTTTCGTTTGCCGGCGATTAAACTTCTTTTATTCAGCGTCTCATCAAAAATGAAAACATTTTTAAAAACTACAAGTCTCATGCGTTTTAGTGGTGAAAAATTAAATTAAAAAATCGTTCGGGAAATGAGTTTACTCCCTCGGTACTTTCTTTGTATACTTTTGACTATACGGGCCAAGCCCGGGATTTACGGGAAATCGCGGGTTTTTGTTTGCCGGCGATTAAACTGCTTTTATTCAGCGTCTCATCAAAATTGAAAACATTCTTGAAATCTACAAGTCTCATGCGTTTTAGTGGTGAAATAATAATTTAAAAAATCGTTTGAGAAATGAGTTTACTCCCTGGGTACTTTCTTTGTATACTTTTGACTATACGGGCCGAGTCCAGGATTTACGGGAAATCGCAGGTTTTCGTTTGCCGGCGATTAAACTTCTTTTATCCAGCGTCTCATCAAAAACGAAAACATTTTTTAAAACTACAAGTCTCATGCGTTTTAGTGGTGAAAAAGTAAATTAAAAAATCGTTCGGGAAATGAGTTTACTCCCTGGGTACTTTCTTTGTATACTTTTGACTATACGGGCCAAGCCCTTGATTTACGGGAAATCGCGGGTTTTTGTTTGCCGGCGATTAAACTTCTTTTATTCAGCGTCTCATCAAAAATGAAAACATTTTTAAAAACTACAAGTCTTATGCGTTTTAGTGGTGAATAAATAATTTAAAAAATCGTTCTGGAAATGACTTTACTCCCTGGGTACTTTCTTTGTATACTTTTGACTATACGGGCCAAGCCCGGGATTTACGGGAAATCGCGTATTTTCGTTTGCCGGCGATTAAACTTCTTTTATTCAGCGTCTCATCAAAAATGAAAACATTTTTAAAAACTACAAGTCTCATGCGTTTTAGTGGTGAAAAATTAAATTAAAAAATCGTTCGGGAAATGAGTTTACTCCCTGGGTACTTTCTTTGTATACTTTTGACTATACGGGCCAAGCCCGGGATTTACGGGAAATCGCGGGTTTTTGTTTGCCGGCGATTAAACTGCTTTTATTCAGCGTCTCATCAAAAATGAAAACATTCTTGAAATCTACAAGTCTCATGCGTTTTAGTGGTGAAATAATAATTTAAAAAATCGTTTGAGAAATGAGTTTACTCCCTGGGTACTTTCTTTGTATACTTTTGACTATACGGGCCGAGTCCAGGATTTACGGGAAATCGCAGGTTTTCGTTTGCCGGCGATTAAACTTCTTTTATCCAGCGTCTCATCAAAAACGAAAACATTTTTAAAAACTACAAGTCTCATGCGTTTTAGTGGTGAAAAAGTAAATTAAAAAATCGTTCGGGAAATGAGTTTACTCCCTGGGTACTTTCTTTGTATACTTTTGACTATACGGGCCAAGCCCTTGATTTACGGGAAATCGCGGGTTTTTGTTTGCCGGCGATTAAACTTCTTTTATTCAGCGTCTCATCAAAAATGAAAACATTTTTAAAAACTACAAGTCTTATGCGTTTTAGTGGTGAATAAATAATTTAAAAAATCGTTCTGGAAATGAGTTTACTCCCTGGGTACTTTCTTTGTATACTTTTGACTATACGGGCCGAGTCCGGGATTTACGGGAAATCGCTGGTTTTCGTTTGCCGGCGATTAAACTGCTTTTATTCAGCGTCTCATCAAAAATGAAAACATTCTTGAAAACTACAAGCCTCATGCGTTTTAGTGGTGAAATAATAATTTAAAAAATCGTTTGGGAAATGAATTTACTCCCTGGGTACTTTCTTTGTATACTTTTGACTATACGGGCCAAGCCCGGGATTTACGGGAAATCGCGGGTTTTTGTTTGCCGGTGATTAAACTGCTTTTATTCAGCGTCTCATCAAAAATAAAAACTTTCTTGAAAACTACAAGTCTCATGCGTTTTAGTGGTGAAATAATAATTTAAAAAATCGTTTGAGAAATGAGTTTACTCCCTGGGTACTTTCTTTGTATACTTTTGACTATACGGGCCGAGTCCGGGATTTACGGGAAATCGCTGGTTTTCGTTTGCCGGCGATTAAACTGCTTTTATTCAGCGTCTCATCAAAAATGAAAACATTCTTGAAAACTACAAGCCTCATGCGTTTTAGTGGTGAAATAATAATTTAAAAAATCGTTTGGGAAATGAGTGTACTCCCTGGGTACTTTCTTTGTATACTTTTGACTATACGGGCCAAGCCCGGGATTTACGGGAAATCGCGGTTTTTGTTTGCCGGCGATTAAACTGCTTTTATTCAGCGTCTCATCAAAAATGAAAACTTTCTTGAAAACTACAAGTCTCATGCGTTTTAGTGGTGAAATAATAATTTAAAAAATCGTTTGGGAAATGAGTTTACTCCCTGGGTACTTTCTTTGTATACTTTTGACTATACGGGCCGAGTCCAGGATTTACGGGAAATCGCAGGTTTTCGTTTTCCGGCGATTAAACTTCTTTTATCCAGCGTCTCATCAAAAACGAAAACATTTTTAAAAACTACAAGTCTCATGCGTTTTAGTGGTGAAAAAGTAAATTAAAAAATCGTTCGGGAAATGAGTTTACTCCCTGGGTACTTTCTTTGTATACTTTTGACTATACGGGCCAAGCCCTTGATTTACGGGAAATCGCGGGTTTTTGTTTGCCGGCGATTAAACTTCTTTTATTCAGCGTCTCATCAAAAATGAAAACATTTTTAAAAACTACAAGTCTTATGCGTTTTAGTGGTGAATAAATAATTTAAAAAATCGTTCTGGAAATGAGTTTACTCCCTGGGTACTTTCTTTGTATACTTTTGACTATACGGGCCGAGTCCGGGATTTACGGGAAATCGCTGGTTTTCGTTTGCCGGCGATTAAACTGCTTTTATTCAGCGTCTCATCAAAAATGAAAACATTCTTGAAAACTACAAGTCTCATGCGTTTTAGTGGTGAAATAATAATTTAAAAAATCGTTTGGGAAATGAGTTTACTCCCTGGGTACTTTCTTTGTATACTTTTGACTATACGGGCCAAGCCCGGGATTTACGGGAAATCGCGGGTTTTTGTTTGCCGGCGATTAAACTGCTTTTATTCAGCGTCTCATCAAAAATGAAAACATTCTTGAAAACTACAAGTCTCATGCGTTTTAGTGGTGAAAAAATAATTTAAAAATTCGTTAGGGAAATGAGTTTACACCCTGGGTAATCTCTTTGTATACTTTTGACTATACGGGCCGAGTCCGGGATTTACGGGAAATCGCAGGTTTTCGTTTGCCGGCGATAAAACTTCTTTTATTCAGCGTCTCATCAAAAATGAAAACATTTTTGATGTATTTTATTGGTGAAAAAATAATTTAAAAAATCGTTCGGGAAATGAGTTTACACCCTGGGTACTTTCTTTGTATGCTTTTGATTTTACGGGCCGAGTCCGGGATTTACGGGAAATCGCAGGTTTTCGTTTGCCGGCGATTAAACTTCTTTTATTCAGCGTCTCATCAAAAATTAAAACATTTTTGAAAACTACAAGTCTCATGCGTTTTAGTGGTGAAAAAGTAATTTAAAAAATCGTTTGGGAAATGAGTTTACTCCCTGGGTACTTTCTTTGTATACTTTTGACTATACGGGCCAAGCCTGGGATTTACGGGAAATTGCGGGTTTTCGTTTGCCGGCGATTAAACTTCTTTTATTCAGCGTCTTATCAAAAATGAAAACATTTTTAAAAACTACAAGTCTCATGGGCTTTAGTGGTGAAATAATAATTTAAAAAATCGTTTGGGAAATGAGTTTACTCCCTGGGTACTTTCTTTGTATACTTTTGACTATACGGGCCGAGTCCGGGATTTACGGGAAATCGCTGGTTTTCGTTTGCCGGCGATTAAACTGCTTTTATTCAGCGTCTCATCAAAAATAAAAACATTCTTGAAAACTACAAGTCTCATGCGTTTTATTGGTGAAAAAGTAATTTAAAAAATCGTTCGGGAAATGAGTTTACTCCCTGGGAACTTTCTTTGTATACTTTTGACTATACGGGCCAAGCCCGGGATTTACGGGAAATTGCGGGTTTTCGTTTGCCGGCGATTAAACTTCTTTTATTCAGCGTCTTATCAAAAATGAAAACATTTTTAAAAACTACAAGTCTCATGGGCTTTAGTGGTGAAATAATAATTTAAAAAATCGTTTGGGAAATAAGTTTACTCCCTGGGTACTTTCTTTGTATACTTTTGACTATACGGGCCGAGTCCAGGATTTACGGGAAATCGCAGGTTTTCGTTTGCCGGCGAATAAACTTCATTTATTCAGCGTCTCATCAAAAATGAAAACATTTATAAAAACTACAAGTCTCATGCGTTTTAGTGGTGAAAAATTAATTTAAAAAATCGTTCGGGGAATGAGTTTACTCCCTGGGTACTTTCTTTGTATACTTTTGACTATACGGGCCAAGCCCGGGATTTACGGGAAATCGCGTATTTTCGTTTGCCGGCAATTAAACTTCTTTTATTCAGCGTCTCATCAAAAATGAAAACATTTTTAAAAACTACAAGTCTCATGCGTTTTAGTGGTGAAAAAGTAAATTGAAAAATCGTTCGGGAAATGAGTTTACTCCCTGGGTACTTTCTTTGTATACTTTTGACTATACGGGCCAAGCCCGGGATTTACGGGAAATCGCGGGTTTTTGTTTGCCGGCGATTAAACTGCTTTTATTCAGCGTCTCATCAAAAATGAAAACATTCTTGAAAACTACAAGTCTCATGCTTTTTAGTGGTGAAATAATAATTTATAAAATCGTTTGAGAAATGAGTTTACTCCCTGGGTACTTTCTTTGTATACTTTTGACTATACGGGCCGAGTCCAGGATTTACGGGAAATCGCAGGTTTTCGTTTGCCGGCGATTAAACTTCTTTTATTCAACGTCTCATTAAAAATGAAAACATTTTTGAAAACTACAAGTCTCATGCGTTTTAGTGGTGAAAAAATAATTTAAAAAATCGTTCGGGAAATGAGTTTACTCCCTGGGTACTTTCTTTGTATACTTTTGACTATACGGGCCAAGCCGGGATTTACGGGAAATCGGGGGTTTTCGTTTGCCGGCGATTAAACTTCTTTTATTCAGCGTCTCATCAAAAATGAAAACATTTTTAAAAACTACAAGTCTTATGCGTTTTAGTGGTGAAAAAATAATTTAAAAAATCGTTCGGGAATGAGTTTACTCCCTGGGTACTTTCTTTGTATACTTTTGACTATACGGGCCAAGCCCGGGATTTACGGGAAATCGCGTATTTTCGTTTGCCGGCAATTAAACTTCTTTTATTCAGCGTCTCATCAAAAATGAAAACATTTTTAAAAACTACAAGTCTCATGCGTTTTAGTGGTAAAAAAGTAAATTAAAAAATCGTTCGGGAAATGAGTTTACTCCCTGGGTACTTTCTTTGTATACTTTTGACTATACGGGCCAAGCCGGGATTTACGGGAAATCGGGGGTTTTCGTTTGCCGGCGATTAAACTTCTTTTATTCAGCGTCTCATCAAAAATGAAAACATTTTTAAAAACTACAAGTCTTATGCGTTTTAGTGGTGAAAAAATAATTTAAAAAATCGTTCGGGGAATGAGTTTACTCCCTGGGTACTTTCTTTGTATACTTTTGACTATACGGGCCAAGCCCGGGATTTACGGGAAATCGCGTATTTTCGTTTGCCGGCAATTAAACTTCTTTTATTCAGCGTCTCATCAAAAATGAAAACATTTTTAAAAACTACAAGTCTCATGCGTTTTAGTGGTGAAAAAGTAAATTAAAAAATCGTTCGGGAAATGAGTTTACTCCCTGGGTACTTTCTTTGTATACTTTTGACTATACGGGCCAAGCCCGGGATTTACGGGAAATCGCGGGTTTTTGTTTGCCGGCGATTAAACTGCTTTTATTCAGCGTCTCATCAAAAATGAAAACATTCTTGAAAACTACAAGTCTCATGCTTTTTAGTGGTGAAATAATAATTTATAAAATCGTTTGAGAAATGAGTTTACTCCCTGGGTACTTTCTTTGTATACTTTTGACTATACGGGCCGAGTCCAGGATTTACGGGAAATCGCAGGTTTTCGTTTGCCGGCGATTAAACTTCTTTTATTCAACGTCTCATTAAAAATGAAAACATTTTTGAAAACTACAAGTCTCATGCGTTTTAGTGGTGAAAAAATAATTTAAAAAATCGTTCGGGAAATGAGTTTACTCCCTGGGTACTTTCTTTGTATACTTTTGACTATACGGGCCAAGCCGGGATTTACGGGAAATCGGGGGTTTTCGTTTGCCGGCGATTAAACTTCTTTTATTCAGCGTCTCATCAAAAATGAAAACATTTTTAAAAACTACAAGTCTTATGCGTTTTAGTGGTGAAAAAGTAATTTAAAAAATCGTTCTGTAAATGAGTTTACTCACAGGGTACTTTCTTTGTATACATTCGACGATACGGGATTTACGGGAAATCGCGGGTTTTCGTTTTCCGGCGATTAAACCTCTTTCATTAAGCGTCTCATCAAAAATGAAAACATTTCTGAAAACTACAAGTCTCATGCGTTTTAGTGGTGAAAAAATAATTTAAAAATTCGTTAGGGAAATGAGTTTACTCCCTGGGTACTTTCTTTGTATACTTTTGACTATACGGGCCAAGCCCGGGATTTACGGGAAATCGCGTATTTTCGTTTGCCGGCAATTAAACTTCTTTTATTCAGCGTCTCATCAAAAATGAAAACATTTTTAAAAACTACAAGTCTCATGCGTTTTAGTGGTGAAAAAGTAAATTAAAAAATCGTTCGGGAAATGAGTTTACTCCCTGGGTACTTTCTTTGTATACTTTTGACTATACGGGCCAAGCCCGGGATTTACGGGAAATCGCGGGTTTTTGTTTGCCGGCGATTAAACTGCTTTTATTCAGCGTCTCATCAAAAATGAAAACATTCTTGAAAACTACAAGTCTCATGCTTTTTAGTGGTGAAATAATAATTTATAAAATCGTTTGAGAAATGAGTTTACTCCCTGGGTACTTTCTTTGTATACTTTTGACTATACGGGCCGAGTCCAGGATTTACGGGAAATCGCAGGTTTTCGTTTGCCGGCGATTAAACTTCTTTTATTCAACGTCTCATTAAAAATGAAAACATTTTTGAAAACTACAAGTCTCATGCGTTTTAGTGGTGAAAAAATAATTTAAAAAATCGTTCGGGAAATGAGTTTACTCCCTGGGTACTTTCTTTGTATACTTTTGACTATACGGGCCAAGCCGGGATTTACGGGAAATCGGGGGTTTTCGTTTGCCGGCGATTAAACTTCTTTTATTCAGCGTCTCATCAAAAATGAAAACATTTTTAAAAACTACAAGTCTTATGCGTTTTAGTGGTGAAAAAATAATTTAAAAAATCGTTCGGGGAATGAGTTTACTCCCTGGGTACTTTCTTTGTATACTTTTGACTATACGGGCCAAGCCCGGGATTTACGGGAAATCGGGGGTTTTCGTTTGCCGGCGATTAAACTTCTTTTATTCAGCGTCTCATCAAAAATGAAAACATTTTTAAAAACTACAAGTCTTATGCGTTTTAGTGGTGAAAAAATAATTTAAAAAATCGTTCGGGGAATGAGTTTACTCCCTGGGTACTTTCTTTGTATACTTTTGACTATACGGGCCAAGCCCGGGATTTACGGGAAATCGCGGGTTTTTGTTTGCCGGCGATTAAACTGCTTTTATTCAGCGTCTCATCAAAAATGAAAACATTCTTGAAAACTACAAGTCTCATGCTTTTTAGTGGTGAAATAATAATTTATAAAATCGTTTGAGAAATGAGTTTACTCCCTGGGTACTTTCTTTGTATACTTTTGACTATACGGGCCGAGTCCAGGATTTACGGGAAATCGCAGGTTTTCGTTTGCCGGCGATTAAACTTCTTTTATTCAACGTCTCATTAAAAATGAAAACATTTTTGAAAACTACAAGTCTCATGCGTTTTAGTGGTGAAAAAATAATTTAAAAAATCGTTCGGGAAATGAGTTTACTCCCTGGGTACTTTCTTTGTATACTTTTGACTATACGGGCCAAGCCGGCATTTACGGGAAATCGGGGGTTTTCGTTTGCCGGCGATTAAACTTCTTTTATTCAGCGTCTCATCAAAAATGAAAACATTCTTAAAAACTACAAGTCTTATGCGTTTTAGTGGTGAAAAAATAATTTAAAAAATCGTTCTGTAAATGAGTTTACTCACAGGGTACTTACTTTGTATACTTTTGGCTATACGGGCCGAGTCCGGGATTTACGGGAAATCGCAGGTTTTCGTTTGCCGGCGATTAAACTTCTTTTATTCCGCGTCTCATCAAAAATGAAAACATTTTTGAAAACTACAAGTCTCATGCGTTTTAGTGGTGAAAAAGTAATTTAAATAATCGTTCGGGAAATGAGTTTACTCCCTGGGTACTTTCTTTGTATACTTTTGACTATACGGGCCAAGCCCGGGATTTACCGGAAATCGCGGGTTTTCGTTTGCCGGCGATTAAACTTCTTTTATTCAGCGTCTCATCAAAAATGAAAACATTTTTAAAAACTACAAGTCTTATGCGTTTTAGTGGTGAATAAATAATTTAAAAAATCGTTCTGGAAATGAGTTTACTCCCAGGGTACTTTCTTTGTATACTTTTGACTATACGGGCCGAGTCCGGGATTTACGGGAAATCGCTGGTTTTCGTTTGCCGGCGATTAAACTGCTTTTATTCAGCGTCTTATCAAAAATGAAAACATTTTTAAAAACTACAAGTCTTATGCGTTTTAGTGGTAAAAAAATAATTTAAAAAATCGTTCTGTAAATGAGTTTACTCACAGGGTACTTTCTTTGTATACATTCGACGATACGGGATTTACGGGAAATCGCGGGTTTTCTTTTTCCGGCGATTAAACCTCTTTCATTAAGTGTCTCATCAAAAATGAAAACATTTCTGAAAACTACAAGTCTCATGCGTTTTAGTGGTGAAAAAATAATTTAAAAATTCGTTAGGGAAATGAGTTTACACCCTGGGTACTCTCTTTGTATACTTTTGACTATACGGGCCGAGTCCGGGATTTACGGGAAATCGCAGGTTTTCGTTTGCCGGCGATTAAACTTCTTTTATTCAGCGTCTCATCAAAAATGAAAACATTTTTGAAAACTATAAGTCTCATGCGTTTTAGTGGTGAAAAAATAATTTAAAAAATCGTTCGGGAAATGAGTTGACACCCTGGGTACTTTCTTTGTATACTTTTGATTTTACGGGCCGAGTCCGGGATTTACGGGAAATCGCAGGTTTTCGTTTGCCGGCGATTAAACTTTTTTTATTCAGCGTCTCATCAAAAATTAAAACATTTTTGAAAACTACAAGTCTCATGCGTTTTAGTGGTGAAAAAGTAATTTAAAAAATCGTTCGGGAAATGAGTTTACTCCCTGGGTACTTTCTTTGTATACTTTTGACTATACGGGCCAAGCCCGGGATTTACCGAAAATCGCGGGTTTTCGTTTGCCGGCGATTAAACTTCTTTTATCCAGCGTCTCATCAAAAATGAAAACATTTTTAAAAACTACAAGTCTTATGCGTTTTAGTGGTGAATAAATAATTTAAAAAATCGTTCTGGAAATGAGTTTACTCCCTGGGTACTTTCTTTGTATACTTTTGACCATACGGGCCGAGTCCGGGATTTACGGGAAATCGCTGGTTTTCGTTTGCCGGCGATTAAACTGCTTTTATTCAGCGTCTCATCAAAAATGAAAACATTCTTGAAAACTACAAGTCTCATGCGTTTTAGTGGTGAAATAATAATTTAAAAAATCGTTTGGGAAATGAGTTTACTCCCTGGGTACTTTCTTTGTATACTTTTGACTATACGGGCCGAGTCCAGGATTTACGGGAAATCGCAGGTTTTCGTTTGCCGGCGATTATACTTCATTTATTCAGCGTCTCATCAAAAATGAAAACATTTTTATGCGTTTTAGTGGTGAAAAAATAATTTAAAAAATCGTTCGGGAAATGAGTTTACACCCTGGGTACTTTCTTTGTATACTTTTGATTTTACGGGCCGAGTCCGGGATTTACGGGAAATCGCAGGTTTTCGTTTGCCGGCGATTAAACTACTTTTATTCAGCGTCTCATCAAAAATTAAAACATTTTTGAAAACTACAAGTCTCATGCGTTTTAGTGGTGAAAAAGTAATTTAAAAAATCGTTCGGGAAATGAGTTTACTCCCTGGGTACTTTCTTTGTAAACTTTTGACTATACGGGCCAAGCCCGGGATTTACGGGAAATTGCGGGTTTTCGTTTGCCGGCGATTAAACTTCTTTTATTCAGCGTCTTATCAAAAATGAAAACATTTTTAAAAACCACAAGTCTCATGGGCTTTAGTGGTGAAATAATAATTTAAAAAATCGTTTGGGAAATGAGTTTACTCCCTGGGTACTTTCTTTGTATACTTTTGACTATACGGGCCGAGTCCAGGATTTACGGGAAATCGCAGGTTTTCGTTTGCCGGCGATTAAACTTCATTTATTCAGCGTCTCATCAAAAATGAAAACATTTTTAAAAACTACAAGTCTCATGCGTTTTAGTGGTGAAAAATTAATTTAAAAAATCGTTCGGGGAATGAGTTTACTCCCTGGGTACTTTCTTTGTATACTTTTGACTATACGAGCCAAGCCCGGGATTTACGGGAAATCGCGTATTTTCGTTTGCCGGCGATTAAACTTCTTTTATTCAGCGTCTCATCAAAAATGAAAAAATTTTTAAAAACTACAAGTCTCATGCGTTTTAGTGGTGAAAAAGTAAATTAAAAAATCGTTCGGGAAATGAGTTTACACCCTGGGTACTTTCTTTGTATACTTTTGATTTTACGGGCCGAGTCCGGGATTTACGGGAAATCGCAGGTTTTCGTTTGCCGGCGATTAAACTTCTTTTATTCAGCGTCTCATCAAAAATTAAAACATTTTTGAAAACTACAAGTCTCATGCGTTTTAGTGGTGAAAAAGTAATTTAAAAAATCGTTCGGGAAATGAGTTTACTCCCTGGGTACTTTCTTTGTATACTTTTGACTATACGGGTCAAGCCCGGGATTTACCGGAAATCGCGGGTTTTCGTTTGCCGGCGATTAAACTTCTTTCATTCAGCGTCTCATCAAAAATGAAAACATTTTTAAAAACTACAAGTCTTATGCGTTTTAGTGGTGAATAAATAATTTAAAAAATCGTTCTGGAAAAGAGTTTACTCCCTGGGTACTTTCTTTGTATACTTTTGACTATACGGGCCGAGTCCGGGATTTACGGGAAATCGCTGGTTTTCGTTTGCCGGCGATTAAACTGCTTTTATTCAGCGTCTCATCAAAAATGAAAACATTCTTGAAAACTACATGTCTCATGCGTTTTAGTGGTGAAATAATAATTTAAAAAATCGTTTGGGAAATGAGTTTACTCCCTGGGTACTTTCTTTGTATACTTTTGACTATACGGGCCGAGTCCAGGATTTACGGGAAATCGCAGGTTTTCGTTTGCCGGCGATTATACTTCATTTATTCAGCGTCTCATCAAAAATGAAAACATTTTTCAAAACTACAAGTCTCATGCGTTTTAGTGGTGAAATAATAATTTAAAAAATCGTTCGGGAAATGAGTTTACTCCCTGGGTACTTTCTTTGTATACTTTTGACTATACCGGCCGAGTCCAGGATTTACGGGAAATCGCAGGTTTTCGTTTGCCGGCGATTAAACTTCATTTATTCAGCGTCTCATCAAAAATGAAAACATTTTTAAAAACTACAAGTCTCATGCGTTTTAGTGGTGAAAAAGTAAATTAAAAAATCGTTCGGGAAATGAGTTTACTCCCTGGGTACTTTCTTTGTATACTTTTGACTATACGGGCCAAGCCCGGAATTTACGGGAAATCGCGGGTTTTTGTTTGCCCGCGATTAAACTGCTTTTATTCAGCGTCTCATCAAAAATGAAAACATTCTTGAAAACTACAAGTCTCATGCGTTTTAGTGGTGAAATAATAATTTAAAAAATCGTTTGAGAAATGAGTTTACTCCCTGGGTACTTTCTTTGTATACTTTTGACTATACGGGCCGAGTCCAGGATTTACGGGAAATCGCAGGTTTTCGTTTGCCGGCGATTAAACTTCTTTTATAAAGCGTCTCATCAAAAATAAAAACATTTTTAAAAACTACAAGTCTCATGCGTTTTAGTGGTGAAAAAGTAAATTAAAAAATCGTTCGGGAAATGAGTTTACTCCCTGGGTACTTTTTTTGTATACTTTTGACTATACGGGCCAAGCCGGGATTTACGGGAAATCGGGGGTTTTCGTTTGCCGGCGATTAAACTTCTTTTATTCAGCGTCTCATCAAAAATGAAAACATTTTTAAAAACTACAAGTCTTATGCGTTTTAGTGGTGAAAAAATAATTTAAAAAATCGTTCTGTAAATGAGTTTACTTACAGGGTACTTTCTTTGTATACATTCGACGATACGGGATTTACGGGAAATCGCGGGTTTTCGTTTTCCGGCGATTAAACCTCTTTCATTAAGCGTCTCATCAAAAATGAAAACATTTCTGAAAACTACAAGTCTCATGCGTTTTAGTGGTGAAAAAATAATTTAAAAATTCGTTAGGGAAATCAGTTTACACCCTGGGTACTCTCTTTGTATACTTTTGACTATACGGGCCGAGTCCGGGATTTGCGGGAAATCGCAGGTTTTCGTTTGCCGGCGATTAAACTTCTTTTATTCAGCGTCTCATCAAAAATGAAAACATTTTTGAAAACTATAAGTCTCATGCGTTTTAGTGGTGAAAAAATAATTTAAAAAATCGTTCAGGAAATGAGTTTACACCCTGGGTACTTTCTTTGTATACTTTTGATTTTACGGGCCGAGTCCGGGATTTACGAGAAATCGCAGGTTTTCGTTTGCCGGCGATTAAACTTCTTTTATTCAGCGTCTCATCAAAAATTAAAACATTTTTGAAAACTACAAGTCTCATGCGTTTTAGTGGTGAAAAAGTAATTTAAAAAATCGTTCGGGAAATGAGTTTACTCCCTGGGTACTTTCTTTGTATACTTTTGACTATACGGGCCAAGCCCGGGATTTACCGGAAATCGCGGGTTTTCGTTTGCCGGCGATTAAACTTCTTTTATTCAGCGTCTCATCAAAAATGAAAACATTTTTAAAAACTACAAGTCTTATGCGTTTTAGTGGTGAATAAATAATTTAAAAAATCGTTCTGGAAATGAGTTTACTCCCTGGGTACTTTCTTTGTATACTTTTGACTATACGGGCCGAGTCCGGGATTTACGGGAAATCGCAGGTTTTCGTTTGCCGGCGATTAAACTGCTTTTATTCAGCGTCTCATCAAAAATGAAAACATTCTTGAAAACTACAAGTCTCATGCGTTTTAGTGGTGAAATAATAATTTAAAAAATCGTTTGGGAAATGAGTTTACACCCTGGGTACTCTCTTTGTATACTTTTGACTATACGGGCCAAGCCCGGGATTTACGGGAAATCGCGGGTTTTTGTTTGCCAGCGATTAAACTGCTTTTATTCAGCGTCTCATCAAAAATTAAAACATTCTTGAAAACTACAAGTCTCATGCGTTTTAGTGGTGAAAAAGTAATTTAAAAAATCGTTCGGGAAATGAGTTTACTCCCTGGGTACTTTCTTTGTATACTTTTGACTATACGGACCAAGCCCGGGATTTACGGGAAATCGCGTATTTTCGTTTGCCGGCGATTAAACTTCTTTTATTCAGCGTCTCATCAAAAATGAAAACATTTTTAAAAACTACAAGTCTCATGCGTTTTAGTGGTGAAATAATAATTTAAAAAATCGTTTGAGAAATGAGTTTACTCCCTGGGTACTTTCTTTGTATACTTTTGACTATACGGGCCAAGCCCGGGATTTACCGGAAATCGCGGGTTTTCGTTTGCCGGCGATTAAACTTCTTTTATTCAGCGTCTCATCAAAAATTAAAACATTTTTGAAAACTACAAGTCTCATGCGTTTTAGTGGTGAAAAAGTAATTTAAAAAATCGTTCGGGAAATGAGTTTACTCCCTGGGTACTTTCTTTGTATACTTTTGACTATACGGGCCAAGCCCGGGATTTACCGGAAATCGCGGGTTTTCGTTTGCCGGCGATTAAACTTCTTTTATTCAGCGTCTCATCAAAAATGAAAACATTTTTAAAAACTACAAGTCTTATGCGTTTTAGTGGTGAATAAATAATTTAAAAAATCGTTCTGGAAATGAGTTTACTCCCTGTGTACTTTCTTTGTATACTTTTGACTATACGGGCCGAGTCCGGGATTTACGGGAAATCGCAGGTTTTCGTTTGCCGGCGATTAAACTGCTTTTATTCAGCGTCTCATCAAAAATGAAAACATTCTTGAAAACTACAAGTCTCATGCGTTTTAGTGGTGAAATAATAATTTAAAAAATCGTTTGGGAAATGAGTTTACACCCTGGGTACTCTCTTTGTATACTTTTGACTATACGGGCCAAGCCCGGGATTTACGGGAAATCGCGGGTTTTTGTTTGCCGGCGATTAAACTGCTTTTATTCAGCGTCTCATCAAAAATGAAAACATTCTTGAAAACTACAAGTCTCATGCGTTTTAGTGGTGAAAAAGTAATTTAAAAAATCGTTCGGGAAATGAGTTTACTCCCTGGGTACTTTCTTTGTATACTTTTGACTATACGGGCCAAGCCCGGGATTTACAGGAAATCGCGTATTTTCGTTTGCCGGCGATTAAACTTCTTTTATTCAGCGTCTCATCAAAAATGAAAACATTTTTAAAAACTACAAGTCTCATGCGTTTTAGTGGTGAAAAAGTAAATTAAAAAATCGTTCGGGAAATGAGTTTACTCCCTGGGTACTTTCTTTGTATACTTTTGACTATACGGGCCAAGCCCGGGATTTACGGGAAATCGCGGGTTTTTGTTTGCCGGCGATTAAAGTGCTTTTATTCAGCGTCTCATCAAAAATGAAAACATTCTTGAAAACTACAAGTCTCATGCGTTTTAGTGGTGAAAAAGTAATTTAAAAAATCGTTCGGGAAATGAGTTTACTCCCTGGGTACTTTCTTTGTATACTTTTGACTATACGGGCCAAGCCCGGGATTTACCGGAAATCGCGGGTTTTCGTTTGCCGGCGATTAAACTTCTTTTGTTCAGCGTCTCATCAAAAATGAAAACATTTTTAAAAACTACAAATCTTATGCGTTTTAGTGGTGAATAAATAATTTAAAAAATCGTTCTGGAAATGAGTTTACTCCCTGGGTACTTTCTTTGTATACTTTTGACTATACGGGCCGAGTCCGGGATTTACGGGAAATCGCAGGTTTTCGTTTGCCGGCGATTAAACTGCTTTTATTCAGCGTCTCATCAAAAGTGAAAACATTCTTGAAAACTACAAGTCTCATGCGTTTTAGGGGTGAAATAATAATTTAAAAAATCGTGTGGGAAATGAGTTTACACCCTGGGTACTCTCTTTGTATACTTTTGACTATACGGGCCAAGCCCGGGATTTACGGGAAATCGCGGGTTTTTGTTTGCCGGCGATTAAACTGCTTTTATTCAGCGTCTCATCAAAAATGAAAACATTCTTGAAAACTACAAGTCTCATGCGTTTTAGTGGTGAAAAAGTAATTTAAAAAATCGTTCGGGAAATGAGTTTACTCCCTGGGTACTTTCTTTGTATACTTTTGACTATACGGGCCAAGCCCGGGATTTACGGGAAATCGCGGGTTTTCGTTTGCCGGCGATTAAACTTCTTTTATTCAGTGTCTCATCAAAAATGAAAACATTTTTAAAAACTACAAATCTTATGCGTTTTAGTGGTGAATAAATAATTTAAAAAATCGTTCTGGAAATGAGTTTACTCCCTGGGTACTTTCTTTGTATACTTTTGACTATACGGGCCGAGTCCGGGATTTACGGGAAATCGCAGGTTTTCGTTTGCCGGCGATTAAACTACTTTTATTCAGCGTCTCATCAAAAATTAAAACATTTTTGAAAACTACAAGTCTCATGCGTTTTAGTGGTGAAAAAGTAATTTAAAAAATCGTTCGGGAAATGAGTTTACTCCCTGGGTACTTTCTTTGTAAACTTTTGACTATACGGGCCAAGCCCGGGATTTACGGGAAATTGCGGGTTTTCGTTTGCCGGCGATTAAACTTCTTTTATTCAGCGTCTTATCAAAAATGAAAACATTTTTAAAAACTACAAGTCTCATGGGCTTTAGTGGTGAAATAATAATTTAAAAAATCGTTTGGGAAATGAGTTTACTCCCTGGGTACTTTCTTTGTATACTTTTGACTATACGGGCCGAGTCCAGGATTTACGGGAAATCGCAGGTTTTCGTTTGCCGGCGATTAAACTTCATTTATTCAGCGTCTCATCAAAAATGAAAACATTTTTAAAAACTACAAGTCTCATGCGTTTTAGTGGTGAAAAATTAATTTAAAAAATCGTTCGGGGAATGAGTTTACTCCCTGGGTACTTTCTTTGTATACTTTTGACTATACGAGCCAAGCCCGGGATTTACGGGAAATCGCGTATTTTCGTTTGCCGGCGATTAAACTTCTTTTATTCAGCGTCTCATCAAAAATGAAAAAATTTTTAAAAACTACAAGTCTCATGCGTTTTAGTGGTGAAAAAGTAAATTAAAAAATCGTTCGGGAAATGAGTTTACACCCTGGGTACTTTCTTTGTATACTTTTGATTTTACGGGCCGAGTCCGGGATTTACGGGAAATCGCAGGTTTTCGTTTGCCGGCGATTAAACTTCTTTTATTCAGCGTCTCATCAAAAATTAAAACATTTTTGAAAACTACAAGTCTCATGCGTTTTAGTGGTGAAAAAGTAATTTAAAAAATCGTTCGGGAAATGAGTTTACTCCCTGGGTACTTTCTTTGTATACTTTTGACTATACGGGCCAAGCCCGGGATTTACCGGAAATCGCGGGTTTTCGTTTGCCGGCGATTAAACTTCTTTTATTCAGCGTCTCATCAAAAATGAAAACATTTTTAAAAACTACAAGTCTTATGCGTTTTAGTGGTGAATAAATAATTTAAAAAATCGTTCTGGAAATGAGTTTACTCCCTGGGTACTTTCTTTGTATACTTTTGACTATACGGGCCGAGTCCGGGATTTACGGGAAATCGCTGGTTTTCGTTTGCCGGCGATTAAACTGCTTTTATTCAGCGTCTCATCAAAAATGAAAACATTCTTGAAAACTACATGTCTCATGCGTTTTAGTGGTGAAATAATAATTTAAAAAATCGTTTGGGAAATGAGTTTACTCCCTGGGTACTTTCTTTGTATACTTTTGACTATACGGGCCGAGTCCAGGATTTACGGGAAATCGCAGGTTTTCGTTTGCCGGCGATTATACTTCATTTATTCAGCGTCTCATCAAAAATGAAAACATTTTTCAAAACTACAAGTCTCATGCGTTTTAGTGGTGAAATAATAATTTAAAAAATCGTTCGGGAAATGAGTTTACTCCCTGGGTACTTTCTTTGTATACTTTTGACTATACCGGCCGAGTCCAGGATTTACGGGAAATCGCAGGTTTTCGTTTGCCGGCGATAAAACTTCATTTATTCAGCGTCTCATCAAAAATGAAAACATTTTTAAAAACTACAAGTCTCATGCGTTTTAGTGGTGAAAAAGTAAATTAAAAAATCGTTCGGGAAATGAGTTTACTCCCTGGGTACTTTCTTTGTATACTTTTGACTATACGGGCCAAGCCCGGAATTTACGGGAAATCGCGGGTTTTTGTTTGCCGGCGATTAAACTGCTTTTATTCAGCGTCTCATCAAAAATGAAAACATTCTTGAAAACTACAAGTCTCATGCGTTTTAGTGGTGAAATAATAATTTAAAAAATCGTTTGAGAAATGAGTTTACTCCCTGGGTACTTTCTTTGTATACTTTTGACTATACGGGCCGAGTCCAGGATTTACGGGAAATCGCAGGTTTTCGTTTGCCGGCGATTAAACTTCTTTTATAAAGCGTCTCATCAAAAATAAAAACATTTTTAAAAACTACAAGTCTCATGCGTTTTAGTGGTGAAAAAGTAAATTAAAAAATCGTTCGGGAAATGAGTTTACTCCCTGGGTACTTTTTTTGTATACTTTTGACTATACGGGCCAAGCCGGGATTTACGGGAAATCGGGGGTTTTCGTTTGCCGGCGATTAAACTTCTTTTATTCAGCGTCTCATCAAAAATGAAAACATTTTTAAAAACTACAAGTCTTATGCGTTTTAGTGGTGAAAAAATAATTTAAAAAATCGTTCTGTAAATGAGTTTACTTACAGGGTACTTTCTTTGTATACATTCGACGATACGGGATTTACGGGAAATCGCGGTTTTTCGTTTTCCGGCGATTAAACCTCTTTCATTAAGCGTCTCATCAAAAATGAAAACATTTCTGAAAACTACAAGTCTCATGCGTTTTAGTGGTGAAAAAATAATTTAAAAATTCGTTAGGGAAATGAGTTTACACCCTGGGTACTCTCTTTGTATACTTTTGACTATACGGGCCGAGTCCGGGATTTGCGGGAAATCGCAGGTTTTCGTTTGCCGGCGATTAAACTTCTTTTATTCAGCGTCTCATCAAAAATGAAAACATTTTTGAAAACTATAAGTCTCATGCGTTTTAGTGGTGAAAAAATAATTTAAAAAATCGTTCAGGAAATGAGTTTACACCCTGGGTACTTTCTTTGTATACTTTTGATTTTACGGGCCGAGTCCGGGATTTACGGGAAATCGCAGGTTTTCGTTTGCCGGCGATTAAACTTCTTTTATTCAGCGTCTCATCAAAAATTAAAACATTTTTGAAAACTACAAGTCTCATGCGTTTTAGTGGTGAAAAAGTAATTTAAAAAATCGTTCGGGAAATGAGTTTACTCCCTGGGTACTTTCTTTGTATACTTTTGACTATACGGGCCAAGCCCGGGATTTACCGGAAATCGCGGGTTTTCGTTTGCCGGCGATTAAACTTCTTTTATTCAGCGTCTCATCAAAAATTAAAACATTTTTGAAAACTACAAGTCTCATGCGTTTTAGTGGTGAAAAAGTAATTTAAAAATTCGTTAGGGAAATGAGTTTACACCCTGGGTACTCTCTTTGTATACTTTTGACTATACGGGCCGAGTCCGGGATTTGCGGGAAATCGCAGGTTTTCGTTTGCCGGCGATTAAACTTCTTTTATTCAGCGTCTCATCAAAAATGAAAACATTTTTGAAAACTATAAGTCTCATGCGTTTTAGTGGTGAAAAAATAATTTAAAAAATCGTTCAGGAAATGAGTTTACACCCTGGGTACTTTCTTTGTATACTTTTGATTTTACGGGCCGAGTCCGGGATTTACGGGAAATCGCAGGTTTTCGTTTGCCGGCGATTAAACTTCTTTTATTCAGCGTCTCATCAAAAATTAAAACATTTTTGAAAACTACAAGTCTCATGCGTTTTAGTGGTGAAAAAGTAATTTAAAAAATCGTTCGGGAAATGAGTTTACTCCCTGGGTACTTTCTTTGTATACTTTTGACTATACGGGCCAAGCCCGGGATTTACCGGAAATCGCGGGTTTTCGTTTGCCGGCGATTAAACTTCTTTTATTCAGCGTCTCATCAAAAATGAAAACATTTTTAAAAACTACAAGTCTTATGCGTTTTAGTGGTGAATAAATAATTTAAAAAATCGTTCTGGAAATGAGTTTACTCCCTGGGTACTTTCTTTGTATACTTTTGACTATACGGGCCGAGTCCGGGATTTACGGGAAATCGCAGGTTTTCGTTTGCCGGCGATTAAACTGCTTTTATTCAGCGTCTCATCAAAAATGAAAACATTCTTGAAAACTACAAGTCTCATGCGTTTTAGTGGTGAAATAATAATTTAAAAAATCGTTTGGGAAATGAGTTTACACCCTGGGTACTCTCTTTGTATACTTTTGACTATACGGGCCAAGCCCGGGATTTACGGGAAATCGCGGGTTTTTGTTTGCCAGCGATTAAACTGCTTTTATTCAGCGTCTCATCAAAAATGAAAACATTCTTGAAAACTACAAGTCTCATGCGTTTTAGTGGTGAAAAAGTAATTTAAAAAATCGTTCGGGAAATGAGTTTACTCCCTGGGTACTTTCTTTGTATACTTTTGACTATACGGACCAAGCCCGGGATTTACGGGAAATCGCGTATTTTCGTTTGCCGGCGATTAAACTTCTTTTATTCAGCGTCTCATCAAAAATGAAAACATTTTTAAAAACTACAAGTCTCATGCGTTTTAGTGGTGAAATAATAATTTAAAAAATCGTTTGAGAAATGAGTTTACTCCCTGGGTACTTTCTTTGTATACTTTTGACTATACGGGCCAAGCCCGGGATTTACCGGAAATCGCGGGTTTTCGTTTGCAGGCGATTAAACTTCTTTTATTCAGCGTCTCATCAAAAATTAAAACATTTTTGAAAACTACAAGTCTCATGCGTTTTAGTGGTGAAAAAGTAATTTAAAAAATCGTTCGGGAATTGAGTTTACTCCCTGGGTACTTTCTTTGTATACTTTTGACTATACGGGCCAAGCCCGGGATTTACCGGAAATCGCGGGTTTTCGTTTGCCGGCGATTAAACTTCTTTTATTCAGCGTCTCATCAAAAATGAAAACATTTTTAAAAACTACAAGTCTTATGCGTTTTAGTGGTGAATAAATAATTTAAAAAATCGTTCTGGAAATGAGTTTACTCCCTGTGTACTTTCTTTGTATACTTTTGACTATACGGGCCGAGTCCGGGATTTACGGGAAATCGCAGGTTTTCGTTTGCCGGCGATTAAACTGCTTTTATTCAGCGTCTCATCAAAAATGAAAACATTCTTGAAAACTACAAGTCTCATGCGTTTTAGTGGTGAAATAATAATTTAAAAAATCGTTTGGGAAATGAGTTTACACTCTGGGTACTCTCTTTGTATACTTTTGACTATACGGGCCAAGCCCGGGATTTACGGGAAATCGCGGGTTTTTGTTTGCCAGCGATTAAACTGCTTTTATTCAGCGTCTCATCAAAAATGAAAACATTCTTGAAAACTACAAGTCTCATGCGTTTTAGTGGTGAAAAAGTAATTTAAAAAATCGTTCGGGAAATGAGTTTACTCCCTGGGTACTTTCTTTGTATACTTTTGACTATACGGACCAAGCCCGGGATTTACGGGAAATCGCGTATTTTCGTTTGCCGGCGATTAAACTTCTTTTATTCAGCGTCTCATCAAAAATGAAAACATTTTTAAAAACTACAAGTCTCATGCGTTTTAGTGGTGAAATAATAATTTAAAAAATCGTTTGAGAAATGAGTTTACTCCCTGGGTACTTTCTTTGTATACTTTTGACTATACGGGCCAAGCCCGGGATTTACCGGAAATCGCGGGTTTTCGTTTGCCGGCGATTAAACTTCTTTTATTCAGCGTCTCATCAAAAATTAAAACATTTTTGAAAACTACAAGTCTCATGCGTTTTAGTGGTGAAAAAGTAATTTAAAAAATCGTTCGGGAATTGAGTTTACTCCCTGGGTACTTTCTTTGTATACTTTTGACTATACGGGCCAAGCCCGGGATTTACCGGAAATCGCGGGTTTTCGTTTGCCGGCGATTAAACTTCTTTTATTCAGCGTCTCATGAAAAATGAAAACATTTTTAAAAACTACAAGTCTTATGCGTTTTAGTGGTGAATAAATAATTTAAAAAATCCTTCTGGAAATGAGTTTACTCCCTGTGTACTTTCTTTGTATACTTTTGACTATACGGGCCGAGTCCGGGATTTACGGGAAATCGCAGGTTTTCGTTTGCCGGCGATTAAACTGCTTTTATCCAGCGTCTCATCAAAAATGAAAACATTCTTGAAAACTACAAGTCTCATGCGTTTTAGTGGTGAAATAATAATTTAAAAAATCGTTTGGGAAATGAGTTTACACACTGGGTACTCTCTTTGTATACTTTTGACTATACGGGCCAAGCCCGGGATTTACCGGAAATCGCGGGTTTTTGTTTGCCGGCGATTAAACTGC
This sequence comes from Hydractinia symbiolongicarpus, assembly GCF_029227915.1. Taxonomy (NCBI): domain Eukaryota; kingdom Metazoa; phylum Cnidaria; class Hydrozoa; order Anthoathecata; family Hydractiniidae; genus Hydractinia; species Hydractinia symbiolongicarpus. Next base: position 27,748,809 of record NC_079887.1, on the reverse strand, counting down.
TTTTATTCAGCGTCTCATCAAAAATGAAAACATTCTTGAAAACTACAAGTCTCATGCGTTTTAGTGGTGAAAAAGTAATTTAAAAAATCGTTCGGGAAATGAGTTTACTCCCTGGGTACTTTCTTTGTATACTTTTGACTATACGGGCCAAGCCCGGGATTTACAGGAAATCGCGTATTTTCGTTTGCCAGCGATTAAACTTCTTTTATTCAGCGTCTCATCAAAAATGAAAACATTTTTAAAAACTACAAGTCTCATGCGTTTTAGTGGTGAAAAAGTAAATTAAAAAATCGTTCGGGAAATGAGTTTACTCCCTGGGTACTTTCTTTGTATACTTTTGACTATACGGGCCAAGCCCGGGATTTACGGGAAATCGCGGGTTTTTGTTTGCCGGCGATTAAAGTGCTTTTATTCAGCGTCTCATCAAAAATGAAAACATTCTTGAAAACTACAAGTCTCATGCGTTTTAGTGGTGAAAAAGTAATTTAAAAAATCGTTCGGGAAATGAGTTTACTCCCTGGGTACTTTCTTTGTATACTTTTGACTATACGGGCCAAGCCCGGGATTTACCGGAAATCGCGGGTTTTCGTTTGCCGGCGATTAAACTTCTTTTGTTCAGCGTCTCATCAAAAATGAAAACATTTTTAAAAACTACAAATCTTATGCGTTTTAGTGGTGAATAAATAATTTAAAAAAATCGTTCTGGAAATGAGTTTACTCCCTGGGTACTTTCTTTGTATACTTTTGACTATACGGGCCGAGTCCGGGATTTACGGGAAATCGCAGGTTTTCGTTTGCCGGCGATTAAACTGCTTTTATTCAGCGTCTCATCAAAAATGAAAACATTCTTGAAAACTACAAGTCTCATGCGTTTTAGGGGTGAAATAATAATTTAAAAAATCGTGTGGGAAATGAGTTTACACCCTGGGTACTCTCTTTGTATACTTTTGACTATACGGGCCAAGCCCGGGATTTACGGGAAATCGCGGGTTTTTGTTTGCCGGCGATTAAACTGCTTTTATTCAGCGTCTCATCAAAAATGAAAACATTCTTGAAAACTACAAGTCTCATGCGTTTTAGTGGTGAAAAAGTAATTTAAAAAATCGTTCGGGAAATGAGTTTACTCCCTGGGTACTTTCTTTGTATACTTTTGACTATACGGGCCAAGCCCGGGATTTACCGGAAATCGCGGGTTTTCGTTTGCCGGCGATTAAACTTCTTTTATTCAGCGTCTCATCAAAAATGAAAACATTTTTAAAAACTACAAATCTTATGCGTTTTAGTGGTGAATAAATAATTTAAAAAATCGTTCTGGAAATGAGTTTACTCCCTGGGTACTTTCTTTGTATACTTTTGACTATACGGGCCGAGTCCGGGATTTACGGGAAATCGCAGGTTTTCGTTTGCCGGCGATTAAACTGCTTTTATTCAGCGTCTCATCAAAAATGAAAACATTCTTGAAAACTACAAGTCTCATGCGTTTTAGGGGTGAAATAATAATTTAAAAAATCGTTTGGGAAATGAGTTTACACCCTGGGTACTCTCTTTGTATACTTTTGACTATACGGGCCAAGCCCGGGATTTACGGGAAATCGCGGGTTTTTGTTTGCCGGCGATTAAACTTCTTTTATTCAGCGTCTCATCAAAAATGAAAACATTCTTGAAAACTACAAGTCTCATGCGTTTTAGGGGTGAAATAATAATTTAAAAAATCGTTTGGGAAATGAGTTTACACCCTGGGTACTCTCTTTGTATACTTTTGACTATACGGGCCAAGCCCGGGATTTACCGGAAATCGCGGGTTTTCGTTTGCCGGCGATTAAACTTCTTTTATTCAGCGTCTCATCAAAAATTAAAACATTTTTAAAAACTACAAGTCTCATGCGTTTTAGTGGTGAAAAAGTAATTTAAAAAATCGTTCGGGAAATGAGTTTACTCCCTGGGTACTTTCTTTGTATACATTTGACTATACGGGCCAAGCCCGGGATTTACCGGAAATCGCGGGTTTTCGTTTGCCGGCGATTAAACTTCTTTTATTCAGCGTCTCATCAAAAATAAAAACATTTTTAAAAACTACAAGTCTTATGCGTTTTAGTGGTGAATAAATAATTTAAAAAATCGTTCTGGAAATGAGTTTACACCCTGGGTACTCTCTTTGTATACTTTTGACTATACGGGCCAAGCCCGGGATTTACGGGAAATCGCGGGTTTTTGTTTGCCGGCGATTAAACTTCTTTTATTCAGCGTCTCATCAAAAATGAAAACATTCTTGAAAACTACAAGTCTCATGCGTTTTAGGGGTGAAATAATAATTTAAAAAATCGTTTGGGAAATGAGTTTACACCCTGGGTACTCTCTTTGTATACTTTTGACTATACGGGCCAAGCCCGGGATTTACTGGAAATCGCGGGTTTTCGTTTTCCGGCGATTAAACTTCTTTTATTCAGCGTCTCATCAAAAATTAAAACATTTTTAAAAACTACAAGTCTCATGCGTTTTAGTGGTGAAAAAGTAATTTAAAAAATCGTTCGGGAAATGAGTTTACTCCCTGGGTACTTTCTTTGTATACTTTTGACTATACGGGCCAAGCCCGGGATTTACCGGAAATCGCGGGTTTTCGTTTGCCGGCGATTAAACTTCTTTTATTCAGCGTCTCATCAAAAATGAAAACATTTTTAAAAACTACAAGTCTTATGCGTTTTAGTGGTGAATAAATAATTTAAAAAATCGTTCTGGAAATGAGTTTACTCCCTGGGTACTTTCTTTGTATACTTTTGACTATACGGGCCGAGTCCGGGATTTACGGGAAATCGCAGGTTTTCGTTTGCCGGCGATTAAACTGCTTTTATTCAGCGTCTCATCAAAAATGAAAACATTCTTGAAAACTACAAGTCTCATGCGTTTTAGTGGTGAAATAATAATTTAAAAAATCGTTTGGGAAATGAGTTTACACCCTGGGTACTCTCTTTGTATACTTTTGACTATACGGGCCAAGCCCGGGATTTACGGGAAATCGCGGGTTTTTGTTTGCCGGCGATTAAACTGCTTTTATTCAGCGTCTCATCAAAAATGAAAACATTCTTGAAAACTACAAGTCTCATGCGTTTTAGTGGTGAAAAAGTAATTTAAAAAATCGTTCGGGAAATGAGTTTACTCCCTGGGTACTTTCTTTGTATACTTTTGACTATACGGGCCAAGCCCGGGATTTACGGAAAATCGCGTATTTTCGTTTGCCGGCGATTAAACTTCTTTTATTCAGCGTCTCATCAAAAATGAAAACATTTTTAAAAACTACAAGTCTCATGCGTTTTAGTGGTGAAAAAGTAAATTAAAAAATCGTTCGGGAAATGAGTTTACTCCCTGGGTACTTTCTTTGTATACTTTTGACTATACGGGCCAAGCCCGGGATTTACGGGAAATCGCAGGTTTTTGTTTGCCGGCGATTAAACTGCTTTTATTCAGCGTCTCATCAAAAATGAAAACATTCTTGAAAACTACAAGTCTCATGCGTTTTAGTGGTGAAAAAGTAATTTAAAAAATCGTTCGGGAAATGAGTTTACTCCCTGGGTACTTTCTTTGTATACTTTTGACTATACGGGCCAAGCCCGGGATTTACCGGAAATCGCGGGTTTTCGTTTGCCGGCGATTAAACTTCTTTTATTCAGCGTCTCATCAAAAATGAAAACATTTATAAAAACTACAAATCTTATGCGTTTTAGTGGTGAATAAATAATTTAAAAAATCGTTCTGGAAATGAGTTTACTCCCTGGGTACTTTCTTTGTATACTTTTGACTATACGGGCCGAGTCCGGGATTTACGGGAAATCGCAGGTTTTCGTTTGCCGGCGATTAAACTGCTTTTATTCAGCGTCTCATCAAAAATGAAAACATTCTTGAAAACTACAAGTCTCATGCGTTTTAGGGGTGAAATAATAATTTAAAAAATCGTTTGGGAAATGAGTTTACACCCTGGGTACTCTCTTTGTATACTTTTGACTATACGGGCCAAGCCCGGGATTTACGGGAAATCGCGGGTTTTTGTTTGCCGGCGATTAAACTTCTTTTATTCAGCGTCTCATCAAAAATGAAAACATTTTTAAAAACTACAAATCTTATGCGTTTTAGTGGTGAATAAATAATTTAAAAAATCGTTCTGGAAATGAGTTTACTCCCTGGGTACTTTCTTTGTATGCTTTTGACTATACGGGCCGAGTCCGGGATTTACGGGAAATCGCAGGTTTTCGTTTGCCGGCGATTAAACTGCTTTTATTCAGCGTCTCATCAAAAATGAAAACATTTTTAAAAACTACAAGTCTCATGCGTTTTAGGGGTGAAATAATAATTTAAAAAATCGTTTGGGAAATGAGTTTACACCCTGGGTACTCTCTTTGTATACTTTTGACTATACGGGCCAAGCCCGGGATTTACCGGAAATCGCGGGTTTTCGTTTGCCGGCGATTAAACTTCTTTTATTCAGCGTCTCATCAAAAATTAAAACATTTTTAAAAACTACAAGTCTCATGCGTTTTAGTGGTGAAAAAGTAATTTAAAAAATCGTTCGGGAAATGAGTTTACTCCCTGGGTACTTTCTTTGTATACTTTTGACTATACGGGCCAAGCCCGGGATTTACCGGAAATCGCGGGTTTTCGTTTGCCGGCGATTAAACTTCTTTTATTCAGCGTCTCATCAAAAATGAAAACATTTTTAAAAACTACAAGTCTTATGCGTTTTAGTGGTGAATAAATATTTTAAAAAATCGTTCTGGAAATGAGTTTACTCCCTGGGTACTTTCTTTGTATACTTTTGACTATACGGGCCGAGTCCGGGATTTACGGGAAATCGCAGGTTTTCGTTTGCCGGCGATTAAACTGCTTTTATTCAGCGTCTCATCAAAAATGAAAACATTCTTGAAAACTACAAGTCTCATGCGTTTTAGTGGTGAAATAATAATTTAAAAAATCGTTTGGGAAATGAGTTTACACCCTGGGTACTCTCTTTGTATACTTTTGACTATACGGGCCAAGCCCGGGATTTACGGGAAATCGCGGGTTTTTGTTTGCCGGCGATTAAACTGCTTTTATTCAGCGTCTCATCAAAAATGAAAACATTCTTGAAAACTACAAGTCTCATGCGTTTTAGTGGTGAAAAAGTAATTTAAAAAATCGTTCGGGAAATGAGTTAACTCCCTGGGTACTTTCTTTGTATACTTTTGACTATACGGGCCAAGCCCGGGATTTACGGAAAATCGCGTATTTTCGTTTGCCGGCGATTAAACTTCTTTTATTCAGCGTCTCATCAAAAATGAAAACATTTTTAAAAACTACAAGTCTCATGCGTTTTAGTGGTGAAAAAGTAAATTAAAAAATCGTTCGGGAAATGAGTTTACTCCCTGGGTACTTTCTTTGTATACTTTTGACTATACGGGCCAAGCCCGGGATTTACGGGAAATCGCAGGTTTTTGTTTGCCGGCGATTAAACTGCTTTTATTCAGCGTCTCATCAAAAATGAAAACATTCTTGAAAACTACAAGTCTCATGCGTTTTAGTGGTGAAAAAGTAATTTAAAAAATCGTTCGGGAAATGAGTTTACTCCCTGGGTACTTTCTTTGTATACTTTTGACTATACGGGCCAAGCCCGGGATTTACCGGAAATCGCGGGTTTTCGTTTGCCGGCGATTAAACTTCTTTTATTCAGCGTCTCATCAAAAATGAAAACATTTATAAAAACTACAAATCTTATGCGTTTTAGTGGTGAATAAATAATTTAAAAAATCGTTCTGGAAATGAGTTTACTCCCTGGGTACTTTCTTTGTATACTTTTGACTATACGGGCCGAGTCCGGGATTTACGGGAAATCGCAGGTTTTCGTTTGCCGGCGATTAAACTGCTTTTATTCAGCGTCTCATCAAAAATGAAAACATTCTTGAAAACTACAAGTCTCATGCGTTTTAGGGGTGAAATAATAATTTAAAAAATCGTTTGGGAAATGAGTTTACACCCTGGGTACTCTCTTTGTATACTTTTGACTATACGGGCCAAGCCCGGGATTTACGGGAAATCGCGGGTTTTTGTTTGCCGGCGATTAAACTTCTTTTATTCAGCGTCTCATCAAAAATGAAAACATTTTTAAAAACTACAAATCTTATGCGTTTTAGTGGTGAATAAATAATTTAAAAAATCGTTCTGGAAATGAGTTTACTCCCTGGGTACTTTCTTTGTATACTTTTGACTATACGGGCCGAGTCCGGGATTTACGGGAAATCGCAGGTTTTCGTTTGCCGGCGATTAAACTGCTTTTATTCAGCGTCTCATCAAAAATGAAAACATTCTTGAAAACTACAAGTCTCATGCGTTTTAGGGGTGAAATAATAATTTAAAAAATCGTTTGGGAAATGAGTTTACACCCTGGGTACTCTCTTTGTATACTTTTGACTATACGGGCCAAGCCCGGGATTTACGGGAAATCGCGGGTTTTTGTTTGCCGGCGATTAAACTGCTTTTATTCAGCGTCTCATCAAAAATGAAAACATTCTTGAAAACTACAAGTCTCATGCGTTTTAGTGGTGAAAAAGTAATTTAAAAAATCGTTCGGGAAATGAGTTTACTCCCTGGGTACTTTCTTTGTATACTTTTGACTATACGGGCCAAGCCCGGGATTTACCGGAAATCGCGGGTTTTCGTTTGCCGGCGATTAAACTTCTTTTATTCAGCGTCCCATCAAATATGAAAATATTTTTGAAAACTACAAGTCTCATGCTTTTTAGTGGTGAAAAAGTAATTTAAAAAATCGTTCGGGAAATGAGTTTACTCCCTGGGTACTTTCGTTGTATACTTTTGACTATACGGGCCAAGCCCGGGATTTACGGAAAATCGCGTATTTTCGTTTGCCGGCGATTAAACTTCTTTTATTCAGCGTCTCATCAAAAATGAAAACATTTTTAAAAACTACAAGTCTCATGCGTTTTAGTGGTGAAAAAGTAAATTAAAAAATCGTTCGGGAAATGAGTTTACTCCCTGGGTACTTTCTTTGTATACTTTTGACTATACGGGCCAAGCCCGGGATTTACGGGAAATCGCAGGTTTTTGTTTGCCGGCGATTAAACTGCTTTTATTCAGCGTCTCATCAAAAATGAAAACATTCTTGAAAACTACAAGTCTCATGCGTTTTAGTGGTGAAAAAGTAATTTAAAAAATCGTTCGGGAAATGAGTTTACTCCCTGGGTACTTTCTTTGTATACTTTTGACTATACGGGCCAAGCCCGGGATTTACCGGAAATTGCGGGTTTTCGTTTGCCGGCGATTAAACTTCTTTTATTCAGCGTCTCATCAAAAATGAAAACATTTATAAAAACTACAAATCTTATGCGTTTTAGTGGTGAAGAAATAATTTAAAAAATCGTTCTGGAAATGAGTTTACTCCCTGGGTACTTTCTTTGTATACTTTTGACTATACGGGCCGAGTCCGGGATTTACGGGAAATCGCAGGTTTTCGTTTGCCGGCGATTAAACTGCTTTTATTCAGCGTCTCATCAAAAATGAAAACATTCTTGAAAACTACAAGTCTCATGCGTTTTAGGGGTGAAATAATAATTTAAAAAATCGTTTGGGAAATGAGTTTACACCCTGGGTACTCTCTTTGTATACTTTTGACTATACGGGCCAAGCCCGGGATTTACGGGAAATCGCGGGTTTTTGTTTGCCGGCGATTAAACTTCTTTTATTCAGCGTCTCATCAAAAATGAAAACATTTTTAAAAACTACAAATCTTATGCGTTTTAGTGGTGAATAAATAATTTAAAAAATCGTTCTGGAAATGAGTTTACTCCCTGGGTACTTTCTTTGTATACTTTTGACTATACGGGCCGAGTCCGGGATTTACGGGAAATCGCAGGTTTTCGTTTGCCGGCGATTAAACTGCTTTTATTCAGCGTCTCATCAAAAATGAAAACATTCTTGAAAACTACAAGTCTCATGCGTTTTAGGGGTGAAATAATAATTTAAAAAATCGTTTGGGAAATGAGTTTACACCCTGGGTACTCTCTTTGTATACTTTTGACTATACGGGCCAAGCCCGGGATTTACGGGAAATCGCGGGTTTTTGTTTGCCGGCGATTAAACTGCTTTTATTCAGCGTCTCATCAAAAATGAAAACATTCTTGAAAACTACAAGTCTCATGCGTTTTAGTGGTGAAAAAGTAATTTAAAAAATCGTTCGGGAAATGAGTTTACTCCCTGGGTACTTTCTTTGTATACTTTTGACTATACGGGCCAAGCCCGGGATTTACCGGAAATCGCGGGTTTTCGTTTGCCGGCGATTAAACTTCTTTTATTCAGCGTCTCATCAAAAATGAAAACATTTTTAAAAACTACAAGTCTTATGCGTTTTAGTGGTGAATAAATAATTTAAAAAATCGTTCTGGAAATGAGTTTACTCCCTGGGTACTTTCTTTGTATACTTTTGACTATACGGGCCGAGTCCGGGATTTACGGGAAATCGCTGGTTTTCGTTTGCCGGCGATTAAACTGCTTTTATTCAGCGTCTCATCAAAAATGAAAACATTCTTGAAAACTACAAGTCTCATGCGTTTTAGTGGTGAAATAATAATTTAAAAAATCGTTCTGGAAATGAGTTTACTCCCTGGGTACTTTCTTTGTATACTTTTGACTATACGGGCCGAGTCCGGGATTTACGGGAAATCGCAGGTTTTCGTTTGCCGGCGATTAAAATGCTTTTATTCAGCGTCTCATCAAAAATGAAAACATTCTTGAAAACTACAAGTCTCATGCGTTTTAGGGGTGAAATAATAATTTAAAAAATCGTTTGGGAAATGAGTTTACACCCTGGGTACTCTCTTTGTATACTTTTGACTATACGGGCCAAGCCCGGGATTTACGGGAAATCGCGGGTTTTTGTTTGCCGGCGATTAAACTTCTTTTATTCAGCGTCTCATCAAAAATGAAAACATTCTTGAAAACTACAAGTCTCATGCGTTTTAGGGGTGAAATAATAATTTAAAAAATCGTTTGGGAAATGAGTTTACACCCTGGGTACTCTCTTTGTATACTTTTGACTATACGGGCCAAGCCCGGGATTTACCGGAAATCGCGGGTTTTCGTTTGCCGGCGATTAAACTTCTTTTATTCAGCGTCTCATCAAAAATTAAAACATTTTTGAAAACTACAAGTCTCATGCGTTTTAGTGGTGAAAAAGTAATTTAAAAAATCGTTCGGGAAATGAGTTTACTCCCTGGGTACTTTCTTTGTATACTTTTGACTATACGGCCAAGCCCGGGATTTAACGGAAATCGCGGGTTTTCGTTTGCCGGCGATTAAACTTCTTTTATTCAGCGTCTCATCAAAAATGAAAACATTTTTAAAAACTACAAGTCTTATGCGTTTTAGTGGTGAATAAATAATTTAAAAAATCGTTCTGGAAATGAGTTTACTCCCTGGGTACTTTCTTCGTATACTTTTGACTATACGGGCCGAGTCCGGGATTTACGGGAAATCGCAGGTTTTTGTTTGCCGGCGATTAAACTGCTTTTATTCAGCGTCTCATCAAAAATGAAAACATTCTTGAAAACTACAAGTCTCATGCGTTTTAGTGGTGAAAAAGTAATTTAAAAAATCGTACGGGAAATGAGTTTACTCCCTGGGTACTTTCTTTGTATACTTTTGACTATACGGGCCAAGCCCGGGATTTACGGGAAATCGCGTATTTTCGTTTGCCGGCCACGGCGGGCTATTTCCCGTGTGAAAATGCTTAACTCGTATTTTTCAAACGGCCTGGCTATTTTGTCAAGGATTGTTACATGGAGTTTGCGCCGCAATTCGACACTCCTTCAATTGCAACCTAGGTTTTCACAATAGCAGGTACAACAGCAGCGCGATGGAGAGATTTGTAGAAAAATAAAAATGGCTACCTGGCTAAACACACTGAAAGGTTGCTGCAAGTGTTTAAAGTTTTGATTTGGTATATAACGAGTAAAAAATGGATAAATTATTGTTATTTTATGGCTTTCGTAGCTACCGTTACTCATTATTGCATATAATAAAAAATAAAAAGAAGATGGGATGGAGGCAGCACAGCTAGCTAGCTGCCAGAACACACAGGACAGTCAAACAACAAAAACTACTTTTGTGACACATTGTATCTCAATATGAAGCAAATAATAACACAACAACTCTGTTTAAATAAAACATATGAACTATGAAAACTTTTTTTTAATAAAATATAAACTATCATATAGCTAGTGTTTTATAACATCTATTCACAGAAAAAAATGATGATGATCTAGAATTTGTTTTCTTTTGCAAGAGAAAATTTGGCATTGCCATGCTCATAAAAATAAAATATATTTGTATAAAATACATATTCTTTGATGTAAATATTATAAATTTTATGCTGTAATAGTCACCATACTTTCTATATGATTACGTCGTAAACATTTATGTACCAAATGTTCTGACAAAACATTAATTCACACACATTTATATTAAAAAATTGATTTCTTTGAGCTTTCTAATTGGGAAAATTAATATTCATACTCTTGCGAAAGACACTATCTCACTGATTCACAAATATACATTGCAAATGTTATGCAAACAAAAAGTATATAGCAGAATAAGGAAATAAGGAAAATATACATCTAACACGAACTATCAACATACTGAACTTTTAAACAAAAAACGGTGTCTAAATTTCTAAATCAGAAAAAACCTTTTTCATGAAAGCACTCTCACATAGTTGGCATTTCAAGTTATTTCTAACAAGCAGCAAGCAATGTTCACAACACATATCTCTCTCTGGTATGTAATCAGATCCTCTTGAAACATAGTGCAACTTATCGTAACCGTTTTCTCTCAGATGCAACAATTGTATGTACTCGTGACGGAAAATTCTTGGCCAGCGACATTGGAAAGTGGTATTGTTAGAATACTTTACAATCATCTGGTGCTTTTGCTCCCGCCCTTCCATACTATTACATCCAATTCCGAAACCGTAGCACAGCAAAGTACTTTCAGCATGGAAAGGTATGCAGTTACATAAAGTCCATAAACTGGGTGAGACGCTTACATCATACCAACAGCTTGACTTGAAAAGTAGTTTACATTGCTTCTTTAAATCTTTTAAAAGTTCCAAATTGAAATTCTCTACACGTACTGATAGTGAAATAATTTTTCGCAAACATATGAACTGAAAATGGATTTGATGCAGCCTTATTTTCATTTGTTCACTCTTCAATTCATTTAAAATAAGTAAATTTAATTCTGGGAAATGACAAAGAAAGGCTTTACTCTCCTTTCCACGAAAACGAAAAGTGAAACTACTTTCATTCTTAGAACTGCTTTCATTAAACCACCGGATAATTTTTTTCGACAAAAAATTACATCCCATTGCTGAACGTATAAAATTAACAAATTTAATTAAAGCATGTGAGGAAGGTATATCTTTAAATGCTTTGTAGGAATTCAATGGAGCAGTTGCCAAACATAGATTGAATAACTTCATGAAGTGCTCTTTGACGACATTGTTCTTCAGATGAAGAGGTTCGCCTTTTGCTTTATCAATATAATGGCCAACCAAGGGGACTTCTTCTTGTCTACCTTTCAAAACTTTAGATATATAAGATGTCAAGTTACTACGTTTCGTTGCACTATTTCCTTTGCATTTAACTTCGATTTCTTTTTTTTTACCTTCAACCTTTTTGGCATCACTTATGCGTTTGTGATAGTTGAAGGGCATCCATTTGTCACTTTGCTTGGTTCCGTATGTATATTCAAATTTGGCTGAATTATCTTTATTTACATTTCCGAACGTTGAAAAATAGTAGGCTGAATTTGTTAGTTCCCCAGCCAAAAAAGCCAACATCTTCATATCGTTAGGTAATTCACCCAATAAAAATTCAACTTTGTAGGCAACTTCATCAACATAAACAGTGAAAACCTGACTTTCCAAAAACTTCACGTCCGACAACAACTTGAGAACATAATTGCGTACAACAGTAGAATTTTCCTCAGTATCACCACCAAAAATTAAAAAGTTTTCGGAGCTGCTGCATATCCGATTACCAACATTAAGAAAAGAGACTAAAAATGACATACCACAAATAGGAGCTCCATCCCCACCAAGAGCAAATACAAACAGAAAAGATTCAAAATCTTTTTTTTCAAGCATATTGAATGTTTTTAGTTTGTCACTCCGTTGACGATTCACTTTTAAATAGAATTTTGCCAATCGTAACAAAAATTCATCACACGATCTATAATTTCCTGTAACTGATTTTGTTTCATCTCCAAAGGTTAGAGTTGGATGTATGTCATGTAGTGTTCCTATATCAATGTTATTGATAATGGTTGCTAAATGAGGATACTGAATATAATTAACCACTGAATTCTGTTTATTCTGGGAAATTCTATTTGCCTTTCTAATTGCCATGTATTTAGCTTTCCCCATGACATTGTGGCTGTAAAAAACATTGAGAGAACGTAGTTTATTATCTTCTGAATTGTAAAATTCTTCATTTGCTATTTTGATGGTAGTTTCCTTTATCTGTTTTACTACAGATGATTTAGCATTCAATAAACTTTTTGCAAACATTTTTGAGGGGATTTTCGAACACAATGTGTCAATCATACCAAACATAACCGGCTGAACAGATTCCTTAGACCCTCCGTGAATGGCAGAACAAGCTTCAAATGTTTCCAGACGACGTGTATCTTTTGCTGATCTATTTAAATCACTAGATGATGGGAATTTACTACGCCTCTCAGCTGTTACCTTGCTGATGCTAAATTTGACTTCAGAGTCCACTCTATTCTTACTACACTCATAGTTTAGGTGTCTAACACGTTTTCTTTTTCTAGCTAATCTATTTCTTAACTTATCAACATCCCTTTCAATCAAAGTTATCTCACTGCTCAATGCTGCTAATTGTTTTTGTTTTTCCTCAATTAGGTTACTCTGATTTGAAATTTTCAAATCCATATCGTTGATTTTTTTTCTGTTTGATGTATATTTTCCTAACTGGGAAAACTTAATGTTTTGTGCCTTTGACTTTCCTTTAGGAGGCATGGCATAGAAATACAACAAAATAAAAACATTTAACTAGGATAAAAATCCAATTCTGTCAATAACTACATACCATACCATATTGATTGACAACTTTGTACGATGCAGTTATATTTAATGTCTTTGTTGACACTTTGTAATGTAAAATACATTTTTTTTCATCGTCACATATTATATCACCGACGGCATTGCTTTTAAACTTCTTTTTGAATATTTTATTGATATCAAGGCTAGACAAGTTTGATAAATGGAATTTCAATGACCCAAGATGGTGAAAAATAATACTAATTTCTTTAATGATACCACTTTTGTCTTTCTTAACAATCAATTCTCTACGGTAAGCTGTGCGGAAGTCGCGAATGGCTTTATAAACAGCTAAAAATATTTCGGAATGGACACGTTCATTAATGACAACTTTGAAGGGATTATACAAAGTTTGTTTTGCTTGAATTTTTCGATTAAGAGATGTTAAAATTGTATCGAAGTGAAACTTTATTAAATTGATGACGAGGATATTTTTTTCGTCCAACTCTGCATATGAATCAATTAAATCTGACATCATTATACATGATCTAAAAACATAGGTAATTATAAATATATATATTATATATATATATAGAAAAGAAAAGTTATTATCTGTCATTTTAGAAAAAGAAGATGAAAAAGAGAGGATATTTTTATTTACTATCTTAAGTGGATAAATTTTGGAGAGTATTTAATGGTGAATGACCAAAATGGAATACTTGGCGGGGATTTAATTTTGCGAATGATAAATTTTATAAAATTTGGCGAGGATTTAATTTGGCGAATACAAAAAAATGTTTATTTTAACGGAATTTATTTTGGCGAATGACACAAAGAAATGAATTTTTATGTCTTGGAATGTTTTAAAAAAAATAAGAATAAACGTATATATATATAAACACAAGTTCGTTATTTATAGGGAAAAAACATTTTTCTTTTCTTAATTAAAAAAAACGGTATTCCAATTCCAGCTCCTTTTAGATCGTTTATTCCTTAAATATATAAATTAGTGGAAATAGTTTTTCTTATGTGGTCCTTCTTTTATTGCCTGTAAGAATGCGCGTACATATACAGAACTTTGTAAACATTCGCTCATCTATACACAGAACTCTAGCTAGCTACGGTTTAACGCATCTATTTTGCCTAAAAACCCTAAATTTTTCCTTGTTACTTGTGGATGAATGAAAACTTGCGAAAAAATTAATACATGAGAAAATTTAGTCAGAATAAAGCATAGCTAGCTATAGCTATACAATGGGACAACACATCCACAAAATATTTAGCTAGCTAGCTAGCTTTAAAGACAAGTTTTAATTTTTTTTATATGGATGGGTTTCTTGTATATATTGTGAAAAATTGAGAAGTCGGCTATATGAGACCTAAAATATACTTATACTCATAGGACATAGCCAGATAGACCATTAACACACCTTAGTTTACAGAATATAATAAAAAAGAAACAATTTAAAAATGGCCGCCATTTCTTAATTCCTGAGACTGCCATACGTAGCTTACTACAATTTTCCCATACTTCCGTTGCTTTTATTTACCAAAAAAACTTCAAAATTAAAAAATGTAAAACAACAGAATTGAAGATTCGTCTTACAACTTGCGTTTTAATGCCTTCAAATAGAAAAATAATACCATTTAATACTATTCTATACCCAACAAAGTTTGTTACTGGAAGGGTAAAATTGAAAGAGGCACTATTTCAAGACAGCTAAAAAGACATTCCACGATGTTCAACATAAGCATGTTTATATTCGATCGAAAGAAAATTTATTCGACTTTCAAATTCTAGCGCTCGTAAAACCATCAGACACGTTTAAAACACATACCAGATAAAAGTATGGTACCATGTACCAAAGATATAATACTTACGGTCCTCGACCGTTTTTAAAAACCTACGGGCCGAAAAACGCGGACGCTTTTGATAAGCATTTCTTGGACCGTTTTTACCCGCCGTGGGCGATTAAACTTCTTTTATTCAGCGTCTCATCAAAAATGAAAACATTCTTGAAAACTACAAGTCTCATGCGTTTTAGGGGTGAAATAATAATTTAAAAAATCGTTTGGGAAATGAGTTTACACCCTGGGTACTCTCTTTGTATACTTTTGACTATACGGGCCAAGCCCGGGATTTACCGGAAATCGCGGGTTTTCGTTTGCCGGCGATTAAACTTCTTTTATTCAGCGTCTCATCAAAAATTAAAACATTTTTGAAAACTACAAGTCTCATGCGTTTTAGTGGTGAAAAAGTAATTTAAAAAATCGTTCGGGAAATGAGTTTACTCCCTGGGTACTTTCTTTGTATACTTTTGACTATACGGGCCAAGCCCGGGATTTACCGGAAATCGCGGGTTTTCGTTTGCCGGCGATTAAACTTCTTTTATTCAGCGTGTCATCAAAAATGAAAACATTTTTAAAAACTACAAGTCTTATGCGTTTTAGTGGTGAATAAATAATTTAAAAAATCGTTCTGGAAATGAGTTTACTCCCTGGGTACTTTCTTTGTATACTTTTGACTATACGGGCCGAGTCCGGGATTTACGGGAAATCGCAGGTTTTCGTTTGCCGGCGATTAAACTGCTTTTATTCAGCGTCTCATCAAAAATGAAAACATTCTTGAAAACTACAAGTCTCGTGCGTTTTAGTGGTGAAATAATAATTTAAAAAATCGTTTGGGAAATGAGTTTACACCCTGGGTACTCTCTTTGTATACTTTTGACTATACGGGCCAAGCCCGGGATTTACGGG
The DNA here is from genome assembly GCF_029227915.1 of Hydractinia symbiolongicarpus. Taxonomy (NCBI): domain Eukaryota; kingdom Metazoa; phylum Cnidaria; class Hydrozoa; order Anthoathecata; family Hydractiniidae; genus Hydractinia; species Hydractinia symbiolongicarpus. Next base: position 27,732,956 of record NC_079887.1, on the reverse strand, counting down.
AAATCGCGGGTTTTTGTTTGCCGGCGATTAAACTGCTTTTATTCAGCGTCTCATCAAAAATGAAAACATTCTTGAAAACTACAAGTCTCATGCGTTTTAGTGGTGAAAAAGTAATTTAAAAAATCGTTCGGGAAATGAGTTTACTCCCTGGGTACTTTCTTTGTATACTTTTGACTATACATGCCAAGCCCGGGATTTACGGGAAATCGCGTATTTTCGTTTGCCGGCGATTAAACTTCTTTTATTCAGCGTCTCATCAAAAATGAAAACATTTTTAAAAACTACAAGTCTCATGCGTTTTAGTGGTGAAAAAGTAAATTAAAAAATCGTTCGGGAAATGAGTTTACTCCCTGGGTACTTTCTTTGTATACTTTTGACTATACGGGCCAAGCCCGGGATTTACGGGAAATCGCGGGTTTTTGTTTGCCGGCGATTAAACTGCTTTTATTCAGCGTCTCATCAAAAATTAAAACATTCTTGAAAACTACAAGTCTCATGCGTTTTAGTGGTGAAAAAGTAATTTAAAAAATCGTTCGGGAAATGAGTTTACTCCCTGGGTACTTTCTTTGTATACTTTTGACTATACGGGCCAAGCCCGGGATTTACCGGAAATCGCGGGTTTTCGTTTGCCGGCGATTAAACTTCTTTTATTCAGCGTCTCATCAAAAATGAAAACATTTTTAAAAACTACAAATCTTATGCGTTTTAGTGGTGAATAAATAATTTAAAAAATCGTTCTGGAAATGAGTTTACTCCCTGGGTACTTTCTTTGTATACTTTTGACTATACGGGCCGAGTCCGGGATTTACGGGAAATCGCAGGTTTTCGTTTGCCGGCGATTAAACTGCTTTTATTCAGCGTCTCATCAAAAATGAAAACATTCTTGAAAACTACAAGTCTCATGCGTTTTAGGGGTGAAATAATAATTTAAAAAATCGTTTGGGAAATGAGTTTACACCCTGGGTACTCACTTTGTATACTTTTGACTATACGGGCCAAGCCCGGGATTTACGGGAAATCGCGGGTTTTTGTTTGCCGGCGATTAAACTGCTTTTATTCAGCGTCTCATCAAAAATGAAAACATTCTTGAAAACTACAAGTCTCATGCGTTTTAGTGGTGAAAAAGTAATTTAAAAAATCGTACGGGAAATGAGTTTACTCACTGGGTACTTTCTTTGTATACTTTTGACTATACGGGCCAAGCCCGGGATTTACGGGAAATCGCGTATTTTCGTTTGCCGGCGATTAAACTTCTTTTATTCAGCGTCTCATCAAAAATGAAAACATTTTTAAAAACTACAAGTCTCATGCGTTTTAGTGGTGAAAAAGTAAATTAAAAAATCGTTCGGGAAATGAGTTTACTCCCTGGGTACTTTCTTTGTATACTTTTGACTATACGGGCCAAGCCTGGGATTTACGGGAAATCGCAGGTTTTCGTTTGCCGGCGATTAAACTCCTTTTATTCAGCGTCTCATCAAAAATGAAAACATTTTTAAAAACTACAAGTCTCATGCGTTTTAGTGGTGAAAAAATAAATTAAAAAATCGTTCGGGAAATGAGTTTACTCCCTGGGTACTTTCTTTGTATACTTTTGACTATAAGGGCCAAGCCCGGGATTTACGGGAAATCGCGGGTTTTTGTTTGCCGGCGATTAAACTGCTTTTATTCAGCGTCTCATCAAAAATGAAAACATTCTTGAAAACTACAAGTCTCATGCGTTTTAGTGGTGAAAAAGTAATTTACAAAATCGTTCGGGGAATGAGTTTACTCCCTGGGGACTTTCTTTGTATACTTTTGACTATACCGGCCAAGCCCGGGATTTACCGGAAATCGCGGGTTTTCGTTTGCCGGCGATTAAACTTCTTTTATTCAGCGTCTCATCAAAAATGAAAACATTTTTAAAAACTACAAGTCTTATGCGTTTTAGTGGTGAATAAATAATTTAAAAAATCGTTCTGGAAATGAGTTTACTCCCTGGGTACTTTCTTTGTATACTTTTGACTATACGTGCCGAGTCCGGGATTTACGGGAAATCGCGGGTTTTTGTTTGCCGGCGATTAAACTGCTTTTATTCAGCGTCTCATCAAAAATGAAAACATTCTTGAAAACTACAAGTCTCATGCGTTTTAGTGGTGAAAAAGTAATTTAAAAAATCGTACGGGAAATGAGTTTACTCCCTGGGTACTTTCTTTGTATACTTTTGACTATACGGGCCAAGCCCGGGATTTACGGGAAATCGCGTATTTTCGTTTGCCGGCGATTAAACTTCTTTTATTCAGCGTCTCATCAAAAATGAAAACATTTTTAAAAACTACAAGTCTCATGCGTTTTAGTGGTGAAAAAGTAAATTAAAAAATCGTTCGGGGAATGAGTTTACTCCCTGGGGACTTTCTTTGTATACTTTTGACTATACCGGCCAAGCCCGGGATTTACCGGAAATCGCGGGTTTTCGTTTGCCGGCGATTAAACTTCTTTTATTCAGCGTCTCATCAAAAATGAAAACATTTTTAAAAACTACAAGTCTTATGCGTTTTAGTGGTGAATAAATAATTTAAAAAATCGTTCTGGAAATGAGTTTACTCCCTGGGTACTTTCTTTGTATACTTTTGACTATACGGGCCGAGTCCGGGATTTACGGGAAATCGCAGTTTTTCGTTTGCCGGCGATTAAACTGCTTTTATTCAGCGTCTCATCAAAAATGAAAACATTCTTGAAAACTACAAGTCTCATGCGTTTTAGTGGTGAAATAATAATTTAAAAAATCGTTTGGGAAATGAGTTTACGCCCTGGGTACTCTCTTTGTATTCTTTTGACTATACGGGCCAAGCCCGGGATTTACGGGAAATCGCGGGTTTTTGTTTGCCGGCGATTAAACTGCTTTTATTCAGCGTCTCATCAAAAATGAAAACATTCTTGAAAACTACAAGTCTCATGCGTTTTAGTGGTGAAAAAGTAAATTAAAAAATCGTTCGGGAAATGAGTTTACTCCCTGGGTACTTTCTTTGTATACTTTTAACTATACGGGCCAAGCCTGGGATTTACCGGAAATCGCGGGTTTTAGTTTGCCAGCGATTAAACTGCTTTTATTCAGCGTCTCATCAAAAATGAAAACATTCTTGAAAACTACAAGTCTCATGCGTTTTAGTGGTGAAATAATAATTTAAAAAATCTTTTGAGAAATGAGTTTACTCCCTGGGTACTTTCTTTGTATACTTTTGACTATACGGGCCGAGTCCAGGATTTACGGGAAATCGCAGGTTTTCATTTGCCGGCGATTAAACTTCTTTTATTCAGCGTCTCATCAAAATTGAAAACATTTTTAAAAACTACAAGTCTCATGCGTTTTAGTGGTGAAAAAGTAAATTAAAAAATCGTTCGGGAAATGAGTTTACTCCCTGGGTACTTTCTTTGTATACTTTTGACTATAAGGGCCAAGCCCGGGATTTACAGGAAATCGCGGGTTTTTGTTTGCCGGCGATTAAACTTCTTTTATTCAACGTCTCATCAAAAATGAAAACATTTTTGAAAACTACAAGTCTCATGCGTTTTAGTGGTGAAAAAATAATTTAAAAAATCGTTCGGGAAATGAGTTTACTCCCTGGGTACTTTCTTTGTATACTTTTGACTATACGGGCCAAGCCGGGATTTACGGGAAATCGGGGGTTTTCGTTTGCTGGCGATTAAACTTCTTTTATTCAGCGTCTCATCAAAAATGAAAACATTTTTAAAAACTACAAGTCTTATGCGTTTTAGTGGTGAAAAAATAATTTAAAAAATCGTTCTGTAAATGAGTTTACTCACAGGGTACTTTCTTTGTATACATTCGACGATACGGGATTTACGGGAAATCGCGGGTTTTCGTTTTCCGGCGATTAAACCTCTTTCATTAAGCGTCTCATCAAAAATGAAAACATTTCTGAAAACTACAAGTCTCATGCGTTTTAGTGGTGAAAAAAAAATTTAAAAATTCGTTAGGGAAATGAGTTTACACCCTGGGTACTCTCTTTGTATACTTTTGACTATACGGGCCAAGCCCGCGATTTACGGGAAATCGCGGGTTTTTGTTTGCCGGCGATTAAACTGCTTTTATTCAGCGTCTCATCAAACATGAAAACATTCTTGAAAACTACAAGTCTCATGCATTTTAGTGGTGAAAAAGTAATTTAAAAAATCGTTCGGGAAATGAGTTTACTCCCTGGGTACTTTCTTTGTATACTTTTGACTATACGGGCCAAGCCCGGGATTTACGGGAAATCGCGTATTTTCGTTTGCGGGCGATTAAACTTCTTTTATTCAGCGTCTCATCAAACATGAAAACATTTTTAAAAACTACAAGTCTCATGCGTTTTAGTGGTGAAAAAGTAAATTAAAAAATCGTTCGGGAAATGGGTTTACTCCCTGGGTACTTTCTTTGTATACTTTTGACTATACGGGCCAAGCCCGGGATTTACGGGAAATCGCGGGTTTTTGTTTGCCGGCGATTAAACTGCTTTTATTCAGCGTCTCATCAAAAATGAAAACATTCTTGAAAACTACAAGTCTCATGCGTTTTAGTGGTGAAATAATAATTTAAAAAATCGTTTGAGAAATGAGTTTACTCCCTGGGTACTTTCTTTGTATACTTTTGACTATACGGGCCGAGTCCAGGATTTACGGGAAATCGCAGGTTTTCGTTTGCCGGCGATTAAACTTCTTTTATTCAGCGTCTCATCAAAAATGAAAACATTTTTAAAAACTACAAGTCTCATGCGTTTTAGTGGTGAAAAAATAATTTAAAAAATCGTTCGGGAAATGAGTTTCCTCCCTGGGTACTTTCTTTGTATACTTTTGACTATACGGGCCAAGCCGGGATTTACGGGAAATCCTGGGTTTTCGTTTGCCGGCGATTAAACTTCTTTTATTCAGCGTCTCATCAAAAATGAAAACATTTTTAAAAACTACAAGTCTTATGCGTTTTAGTGGTGAAAAAATGATTTAAAAAATCGTTCTGTAAATGAGTTTACTCACAGGGTACTTTCTTTGTATACATTCGACGATACGGGATTTACGGGAAATCGCGGGTTTTCGTTTTCCGGCGATTAAACCTCTTTCATTAAGCGTCTCATCAAAAATGAAAACATTTCTAAAAACTACAAGTCTCATGCGTTTTAGTGGTGAAAAAATAATTTAAAAATTCGTTAGGGAAATGAGTTTACACCCTGGGTACTCTCTTTGTATACTTTTGACTATACGGGCCGAGTCCGGGATTTACGGGAAATCGCAGGTTTTCGTTTGCCGGCGATTAAACTTCTTTTATTCAGCGTCTCATCAAAAATGAAAACATTTTTGAAAACTATAAGTCTCATGCGTTTTAGTGGTGAAAAAATAATTTAAAAAATCGTTCGGGAAATGAGTTTACATCCTGGGTACTTTCTTTGTATACTTTTGATTTTACGGGCCAAGTCCGGGATTTACGGGAAATCGCAGGTTTTCGTTTGCCGGCGATTAAATTTCTTTTATTCAGCGTCTCATCAAAAATGAAAACATTTTTAAAAACTACAAGTCTTATGCGTTTTAGTGGTGAACAAATAATTTAAAAAGTCGTTCGGGAAATGAGTTTACTCCCTGGGTACTTTCTTTGTATACTTTTGACTATACGGGCCAAGCCCGGGATTTACGGGAAATTGCGGGTTTTCGTTTGCCGGCGATTAAACTTCTTTTATTCAGCGTCTCATCAAAAATAAAAACATTTTTAAAAACTACAAGTCTCATGGGCTTTAGTGGTGAAATAATAATTTAAAAAATCGTTTGGGAAATGAGTTTACTCCCTGGGTACTTTCTTTGTATACTTTTGACTATACGGGCCGAGTCCAGGATTTACGGGAAATCGCAGGTTTTCGTTTGCCGGCGATTAAACTTCTTTTATTCAGCGTCTCATCAAAAATGAAAACATTTTTAAAAACTACAAGTCTCATGCGTTTTAGTGGTGAAAAATTAATTTAAAAAATCGTTCGGGAAATGAGTTTACTCCCTGGGTACTTTCTTTGTATACTTTTGACTATACGGGCCAAGCCCGGGATTTACCGGAAATCGCGGGTTTTCGTTTGCCGGCGATTAAACTTCTTTTATTCAGCGTCTCATCAAAAATGAAAACATTTTTAAAAACTACAAGTCTTATGCGTTTTAGTGGTGAATAAATAATTTAAAAAATCGTTCTGGAAATGAGTTTACTCCCTGGGTACTTTCTTTGTATACTTTTGATTATACGGGCCGAGTCCAGGATTTACGGGAAATCGCAGGTTTTCGTTTGCCGGCGATTAAACTGCTTTTATTCAGCGTCTCATCAAAAATGAAAACATTTTTAAAAACTACAAGTCTTATGCGTTTTAGTGGTGAACAAATAATTTAAAAAATCCTTCGGGAAATGAGTTTACTCCCTGGGTACTTTCTTTGTATACTTTTGACTATACGGGCCAAGCCCGGGATTTACGGGAAATTGCGGGTTTTCGTTTGCCGGCGATTAAACTTCTTTTATTCAGCGTCTCATCAAAAATAAAAACATTTCTAAAAACTACAAGTCTCATGCGTTTTAGTGGTGAAAAAATAATTTAAAAATTCGTTAGGGAAATGAGTTTACACCCTGGGTACTCTCTTTGTATACTTTTGACTATACGGGCCAAGCCCGGGATTTACGGGAAATCGCGTATTTTCGTTTGCCGGCGATTAAACTTCTTTTATTCAGCGTCTCATCAAAAATGAAAACATTTTTAAAAACTACAAGTCTCATGCGTTTTAGTGGTGAAAAATTAATTTAAAAAATCGTTCGGGAAATGAGTTTACTCCCTGGGTACTTTCTTTGTATACTTTTGACTATACGGACCAAGCCCGGGATTTACCGGAAATCGCGGGTTTTCGTTTGCCGGCGATTAAACTTCTTTTATTCAGCGTCTCATCAAAAATGAAAACATTTTTAAAAACTACAAGTCTTATGCGTTTTAGTGGTGAACAAATAATTTAAAAAATCGTTCTGGAAATGAGTTTACTCCCTGGGTACTTCCTTTGCATACTTTTGACTATACGGGCCGAGTCCGGGATTTACGGGAAATCGCAGGTTTTCGTTTGCCGGCGATTAAACTGCTTTTATTCAGCGTCTCATCAAAAATGAAAACATTCTTGAAAACTACAAGTCTCATGCGTTTTAGTGGTGAAATAATAATTTAAAAAATCGTTTGGGAAATGAGTTTACTCCCTGGGTACTTTCTTTGTATACTTTTGACTATACGGGCCGAGTCCAGGATTTACGGGAAATCGCAGGTTTTCGTTTGCCGGCGATTAAACTTCATTTATTCAGCGTCTCATCAAAAATAAAAACATTTTTAAAAACTACAAGTCTCATGCGTTTTAGTGGTGAAAAATTAATTTAAAAAATCGTTCGGGAAATGAGTTTACTCCCTGGGTACTTTTTTTGTATACTTTTGACTATACGGGCCAAGCCCGGGATTTACGGGAAATCGCGGATTTTTGTTTGCCGGCGATTAAACTTCTTTTATTCAGCGTCTCATCAATAATGAAAGCAATTTTAAAAACTACAAGTCTCATGCGTTTTAGTGGTGAAAAAATAATTTAAAAAATCGTTCGGGAAATGAGTTTACTCCCTGGGTACTTTCTTTGTATACTTTTGACTATACGGGCCAAGCCGGGATTAACAGGAAATCGCGGGTTTTCGTTTGCCGGCGATTAAACTTCTTTTATTCAGCGTCTCATCAAAAATGAAAACATTTTTAAAAACTACAAGTCTTATGCGTTTTAGTGGTGAAAAAATAATTTAAAAAATCGTTCTGGAAATGAGTTTACTCACAGGGTACTTTGTTTGTATACATTCGACTATACGTGCCAAGCCCGGGATTTACGGGAAATCGCGGGTTTTCGTTTGCCGGCGATTAAACTGCTTTTAGTCAGCGTCTCATTAAAAATGAAAACATTTTTGAAAACTACAAGTCTCATGCGTTTTAGTGGTGAAAAAATAATTTAAAAAATCGTTCTGGAAATGAGTTTACTCACAGTGTACTTTCTTTGTATACATTCGACTATACGTGCCAAGCCCGGGATTTACGGGAAATTGCGGGTTTTCGTTTGCCGACGATTAAACTGCTTTTATTCAGCGTCTCATGAAAAATGAAAACATTTTAAAAAACTACAAGTCTCATGCGTTTTAGTGGTGAAAAAGTAATTTAAAATTTCGTTCGGGAAATGAGTTTACTCCCCGGGTACTTTCTTTGTATACTTTTGACTATACGGGCCAAGCCCGGGATTTACGGGAAATCGCGGGTTTTCGTTTGCCGGCGATTAAACTTCTTTTATTCAGCGTCTCATCAAATATGAAAATATTTTTGAAAACTACAATTCTCATGCGTTTAGTGGTGAAAAAATAATTTAAAAAATCGTTCTGGAAATGAGTTTACTCACAGGGTACTTTCTTTGTATACATTCGTCTATACGGGCCAAGCCCGGGATTTACGGGAAATCGCGGGTTTTCGTTTTCCGGCGATTAAACCTCTTTCATTAAGCGTCTCTTCAAAAATGAAAACATTTTTGAAAACTACAAGTCTCATGCGTTTTAGTGGCGAAAAAAAAATTTAAAAAATCATTCGGGAATTGAGTTTACTCCCTGGGTACTTTCTTTGTATACATTCGACTATACGGGCCAAGCCCCGGATTTACGGGAAAACGCGGGATTTCGTTTGCCGGCGATTAAACTTCTTTTATTCAGCGTCTCATCAAAAATGAAAACATTTTTAAAAACTACAAGTCTTATGCGTTTTAGTGGTGAAAAAATAATTTAAAAAATCGTTCTGGAAATGAGTTTACTCACAGGGTACTTTCTTTGTATACATTCGACTATACGTGCCAAGCCCGGAATTTACGGGAAATTGCGGGTTTTCGTTTGCCGGCGATTAAACTGCTTTTATTCAGCGTCTCATTAAAAATGAAAACATTCTTGAAAACTACAAGTCTCATGCGTTTTAGTGGTGAAACAATAATTTAAAAAGTCGTTTGGGAAACGAGTTTACTCCCTGGGTACTTTCTTTGTATACTTTTGACTATACGGGCCGAGTCCAGGATTTACGGGAAATCGCAGGTTTTCGTTTGCCGGCGATTAAACTTCATTTATTCAGCGTCTCATCAAAAATGAAAAGATTTTTAAAAACCACAAGTCTCATGCGTTTTAGTGGTGAAAAAGTAATTTAAAAAATCGTTCGGGAAATGAGTTTACTCCCTGGGTACTTTCTTTGTATATTTTTGACTATACGGGCCAAGCCCGGGATTTACGGGAAATCGCGGATTTTCGTTTGCCGGCGATTAAACTTCTTTTATTCAGCGTCTCATCAACAATGAAAACATTTTTAAAAACTACAAGTCTCATGCGCTTTAGTGGTGAAAAAATAATTTAAATAATCGTTCGGGAAATGAGTTTACTCCCTGGGTACTTTCTTTGTATACTTTTGACTATACGGGCCGAGTCCAGGATTTACGGGAAATCGCAGGTTTTCGTTTGCCGGCGATTAAACTTCATTTATTCAGCGTCTCATCAAAAATGAAAAGATTTTTAAAAACCACAAGTCTCATGCGTTTTAGTGGTGAAAAAGTAATTTAAAAAATCGTTCGGGAAATGAGTTTACTCCCTGGGTACTTTCTTTGTATATTTTTGACTATACGGGCCAAGCCCGGGATTTACGGGAAATCGCGGATTTTCGTTTGCCGGCGATTAAACTTCTTTTATTCAGCGTCTCATCAACAATGAAAACATTTTTAAAAACTACAAGTCTCATGCGCTTTAGTGGTGAAAAAATAATTTAAATAATCGTTCGGGAAATGAGTTTACTCCCTGGGTACTTTCTTTGTATACTTTTGACTATACGGGCCAAGCCGGGATTTACGGGAAATCGCGGGTTTTGGTTTGCCGGCGATTAAACTTCTTTTATTCAGCGTCTCATCAAAAATGAAAACATTTTTAAAAACTACAAGTCTTATGCGTTTTAGTGGTGAAAAAATAATTTAAAAAATCGTTCTGGAAATGAGTTTACTCACAGGGTACTTTGTTTGTATACATTCGACTATACGTGCCAAGCCCGGGATTTACGGGAAATCGCGGGTTTTCGTTTGCCGGCGATTAAACTGCTTTTAGTCAGCGTCTCATTAAAAATGAAAACATTCTTGAAAACTACAAGTCTCATGCGTTTTAGTGGTGAAAAAATAATTTAAAAAATCGTTCTGGAAATGAGTTTACTCACAGTGTACTTTCTTTGTATACATTCGACTATACGTGCCAAGCCCGGGATTTACGGGAAATTGCGGGTTTTCGTTTGCCGACGATTAAACTGCTTTTATTCAGCGTCTCATGAAAAATGAAAACATTTTAAAAAACTACAAGTCTCATGCGTTTTAGTGGTGAAAAAGTAATTTAAAATTTCGTTCGGGAAATGAGTTTACTCCCCGGGTACTTTCTTTGTATACTTTTGACTATACGGGCCAAGCCCGGGATTTACGGGAAATCGCGGGTTTTCGTTTGCCGGCGATTAAACTTCTTTTATTCAGCGTCTCATCAAATATGAAAATATTTTTGAAAACTACAATTCTCATGCGTTTAGTGGTGAAAAAATAATTTAAAAAATCGTTCTGGAAATGAGTTTACTCACAGGGTACTTTCTTTGTATACATTCGTCTATACGGGCCAAGCCCGGGATTTACGGGAAATCGCGGGTTTTCGTTTTCCGGCGATTAAACCTCTTTCATTAAGCGTCTCTTCAAAAATGAAAACATTTTTGAAAACTACAAGTCTCATGCGTTTTAGTGGCGAAAAAAAAATTTAAAAAATCATTCGGGAATTGAGTTTACTCCCTGGGTACTTTCTTTGTATACATTCGACTATACGGGCCAAGCCCCGGATTTACGGGAAAACGCGGGATTTCGTTTGCCGGCGATTAAACTTCTTTTATTCAGCGTCTCATCAAAAATGAAAACATTTTTAAAAACTACAAGTCTTATGCGTTTTAGTGGTGAAAAAATAATTTAAAAAATCGTTCTGGAAATGAGTTTACTCACAGGGTACTTTCTTTGTATACATTCGACTATACGTGCCAAGCCCGGAATTTACGGGAAATTGCGGGTTTTCGTTTGCCGGCGATTAAACTGCTTTTATTCAGCGTCTCATTAAAAATGAAAACATTCTTGAAAACTACAAGTCTCATGCGTTTTAGTGGTGAAACAATAATTTAAAAAGTCGTTTGGGAAACGAGTTTACTCCCTGGGTACTTTCTTTGTATACTTTTGACTATACGGGCCGAGTCCAGGATTTACGGGAAATCGCAGGTTTTCGTTTGCCGGCGATTAAACTTCATTTATTCAGCGTCTCATCAAAAATGAAAAGATTTTTAAAAACCACAAGTCTCATGCGTTTTAGTGGTGAAAAAGTAATTTAAAAAATCGTTCGGGAAATGAGTTTACTCCCTGGGTACTTTCTTTGTATATTTTTGACTATACGGGCCAAGCCCGGGATTTACGGGAAATCGCGGATTTTCGTTTGCCGGCGATTAAACTTCTTTTATTCAGCGTCTCATCAACAATGAAAACATTTTTAAAAACTACAAGTCTCATGCGCTTTAGTGGTGAAAAAATAATTTAAATAATCGTTCGGGAAATGAGTTTACTCCCTGGGTACTTTCTTTGTATACTTTTGACTATACGGGGCAAGCCGGGATTTACGGGAAATCGCGGGTTTTGGTTTGCCGGCGATTAAACTTCTTTTATTCAGCGTCTCATCAAAAATGAAAACATTTTTAAAAACTACAAGTCTTATGCGTTTTAGTGGTGAAAAAATAATTTAAAAAATCGTTCTGGAAATGAGTTTACTCACAGGGTACTTTCTTTGTATACATTCGACTATACGTGCCAAGCCCGGGATTTACGGAAAATCGCGGGTTTTCGTTTGCCGGCGATTAAACTGCTTTTATTCAGTGTCTCATTAAAAATGAAAACATTCTTGAAAACTACAAGTCTCATGCGCTTTAGTGGTGAAAAAATTATTTAAAAAATCGTTCGGGAAATGAGTTTACTCCCTGGGTACTTTCTTTGTATACTTTTGACTATACGGGCCAAGCCGGGATTTACGGGAAATCGCGGGTTTTCGTTTGCCGGCGATTAAACTTCTTTTATTCAGCGTCTCATCAAAAATGAAAACATTTTTAAAAACTACAAGTCTTATGCGTTTTAGTGGTGAAAAAATAATTTCAAAAATCGTTCTGGAAATGAGTTTACTCACAGGGTACTTTCTTTGTATACATTCGACTATACGTGCCAAGCCCGGGATTTACGGAAAATCGCGGGTTTTCGTTTGCCGGCGATTAAACTGCATTTATTCAGTGTCTCATTAAAAATGAAAACATTCTTGAAAACTACATGTCTCATGCGTTTTAGTGGTGAAATAATAATTTAAAAAATCGTTTAAGAAATGAGTTTACTCCCTGGGTACTTTCTTTGTATACTTTTGACTTTACGGGCCGAGTCCAGGATTTACGGGAAATCGCAGGTTTTCGTTTGCCGGCGATTAAACTTCATTTATTCAGCGTCTCATCAAAAATGAAAACATTTTTAAAATCTACAAGTCTCATGCCTTTTAGTGGTGAAAAAGTAATTTAAAAAATCGTTCGGGAAATGGGTTTACTCCCTGGGTACTTTCTTTGTATACTTTTGACTATACGGGCTAAGCCCGGGATTTACGGGAAATCGCGGGTTTTCGTTTGCCGGCGTTTAAACTTCTTTTATTCAGCGTTTCATCAAAAATGAAAACATTTTTGAAAACTACAAGTCTCATGCGTTTTAGTGGTGAAATAATAATTTAAAAAATCGTTTGGGAAATGAGTTTACTCCCCGGGTACTTTCTTTGTATATTTTTGACTATACGGGCCAAGCCGGGATTTACGGGAAATCGCGGGTTTTCGTTTGCCAGCGATTAAACTTCTTTTATTCAGCGTCTCATGAAAAATGAAAACATTTTTAAAAACTACAAGTCTCATGCGTTTTAGTGGTGAAAAAGTAATTTAAAGTTTCGTTCGGGAAATGAGTTTTCTCCCTGGGTACTTTCTTTGTATACTTTTGACTATTCGGGCCAAGCCCGGGATTTACGGGAAATCGCGGGTTTTCGTTTGCCGGCGATTAAACTTCTTTTATTCAGCGTCTCATCAAATATGAAAATATTTTTGAAAACTACAAGTCTCATGCGTTTAGTGGTGAAAAAATAATTTAAACAATCGTTCTGGAAATGAGTTTACTCCCTGGGTACTTTCTTTGTATACTTTTGACTTTACGGGCCGAGTCCAGGATTTACGGGAAATCGCAGGTTTTCGTTTGCCGGCGATTAAACTTCATTTATTCAGCGTCTCATCAAAAATGAAAACATTTTTAAAATCTACAAGTCTCATGCCTTTTAGTGGTGAAAAAGTAATTTAAAAAATCGTTCGGGAAATGGGTTTACTCCCTGGGTACTTTCTTTGTATACTTTTGACTATACGGGCTAAGCCCGGGATTTACGGGAAATCGCGGGTTTTCGTTTGCCGGCGTTTAAACTTCTTTTATTCAGCGTTTCATCAAAAATGAAAACATTTTTGAAAACTACAAGTCTCATGCGTTTTAGTGGTGAAATAATAATTTAAAAAATCGTTTGGGAAATGAGTTTACTCCCCGGGTACTTTCTTTGTATATTTTTGACTATACGGGCCAAGCCGGGATTTACGGGAAATCGCAGGTTTTCGTTTGCCAGCGATTAAACTTCTTTTATTCAGCGTCTCATGAAAAATGAAAACATTTTTAAAAACTACAAGTCTCATGCGTTTTAGTGGTGAAAAAGTAATTTAAAATTTCGTTCGGGAAATGAGTTTTCTCCCTGGGTACTTTCTTTGTATACTTTTGACTATTCGGGCCAAGCCCGGGATTTACGGGAAATCGCGGGTTTTCGTTTGCCGGCGATTAAACTTCTTTTATTCAGCGTCTCATGAAATATGAAAATATTTTTGAAAACTACAAGTCTCATGCGTTTAGTGGTGAAAAAATAATTTAAACAATCGTTCTGGAAATGAGTTTACTCACAGGGTACTTTCTTTGTATACATTCGACTATACGGGCCAAGCCCGGGATTTACGGGAAATCGCGGGTTTTCGTTTTCCGGCGATTAAACCTCTTTCATTAAGCGTCTCATCAAAAATGAAAACATTTTTGAAAACAACAAGTCTCATGTGTTTTAGTGGTGAAAAAAAAATTTAAAAAATCGTTTGGGAAATGAGTTTACTCCCTGGATACTTTCTTTGTATACATTCGAATATACGGGCCGAGTCCGGGATTTACGGGAAATCGCGGGTTTTCGTTTTCCGGCAATTAAACCTCTTTTATTAAGCGTCTCATCAAAAATGAAAACATTTTTGAAAACAACAAGTCTCATGTGTTTTAGTGGTGAAAAAAAAATTTAAAAAATCGTTTGGGAAATGAGTTTACTCCCTGGATACTTTCTTTGTATACATTCGAATATACGGGCCGAGTCCGGGATTTACGGGAAATCGCGGATTTTCGTTTGCCGACGATTAAACTTCTTTTATTCAGCTTCACATCAAATATGAAAATATTTTTGAAAACTACAAGTCTCATGCGTTTAGTGGTAAAAAAATAATATAAAAAATCGTTCGGGAAATGAGTTTACTCCCTGGGTACTTTCTTTGTATACTTTTGACTATACGGGTCAAGCCCGGGATTTACGGGAAATCGCGGATTTTCGTTTGCCGGCGATTAAACTTTTTTTATTCAGCGTCTCATCAAAAATGAAAACATTTTTAAAAACTACAAGTCTTATGCGTTTTAGTGGTGAAAAAATAATTTAAAAAATCGTTCTGGAAATGAGTTTACTCCCTGGGTACTTTCTTTGTATACTTTTGACTATACGGCCCGAGTCCGGGATTTAGGGAAATCGCAGGATTTCGTTTGCCGGCGATTAAACTCCTTTTATTCAGCGTCTCATCAAAAATGAAAACATTTTTAAAAACTACAAGTCTTATGCGTTTTAGTGGTGAAAAAATAATTTAAAAAATCGTTCTGGAAATGAGTTTACTCACAGGGTACTTTCTTTGTATACATTCGACTATACGTGCCAAGCCCGGGATTTACGGGAAATCGCGGGTTTTCGTTTGCCGGCGATTAAACTGCTTTTATTCAGCGTCTCATGAAAAATGAAAACATTTTTAAAAACTACAAGTCTCATGCGTTTTAGTGGTGAAAAAGTAATTTAAAATTTCGTTCGGGAAATGAGTTTACTCCCTGGGTACTTTCTTTGTATACATTCGAATATACGGGCCGAGTCCGGGATTTACGGGAAATCGCGGGTTTTCGTTTTCCGGCAATTAAACCTCTTTCATTAAGCGTCTCATCAAAAATGAAAACATTTTTGAAAACAACAAGTCTCATGTGTTTTAGTGGTGAAAAAAAAATTTAAAAAATCGTTTGGGAAATGAGTTTACTCCCTGGATACTTTGTTTGTATACATTCGAATATACGGGCCGAGTCCGGGATTTACGGGAAATCGCGGATTTTCGTTTGCCGACGATTAAACTTCTTTTATTCAGCGTCACATCAAATATGAAAATATTTTTGAAAACTACAAGTCTCATGCGTTTAGTGGTAAAAAAATAATATAAAAAATCGTTCGGGAAATGAGTTTACTCCCTGGGTACTTTCTTTGTATACTTTTGACTATACGGGCCAAGCCCGGGATTTACGGGAAATCGCGGATTTTCCTTTGCCGGCGATTAAACTTTTTTTATTCAGCGTCTCATCAAAAATGAAAACATTTTTAAAAACTACAAGTCTTATGCGTTTTAGTGGTGAAAAAATAATTTAAAAAATCGTTCTGGAAATGAGTTTACTCCCTGGGTACTTTCTTTGTATACTTTTGACTATACGGGCCGAGTCCGGGATTTAGGGAAATCGCAGGATTTCGTTTGCCGGCGATTAAACTCCTTTTATTCAGCGTCTCATCAAAAATGAAAACATTTTCGAAAACTACAAGTCTCATGCGTTTTAGTGGTGAAAAAATAATTTAAAAAATTGTTTGGGAAATGAGTTTACTCCCTGGATACTTTCTTTGTATACTTTTGACTATGCAGGCCAAGCCCGGTATTTACGGGAAATCGCGGGTTTTCGTTTGCCGGCGATTAAACTTCTTTTATTCAGCGTCTCATCAAAAATGAAAACATTTTTAAAAACTACAAGTCTTATGCGTTTTAGTGGTGAAAAAATAATTTGAAAAATCGTTCTGGAAATGAGTTTACTCACAGGGTACTTTCTTTGTATACATTCGACTATACGTGCCAAGCCCGGGATTTACGGGAAATCGCGGGTTTTCGTTTGCCGGCGATTAAACTGCTTTTATTCAGCGTCTCATGAAAAATGAAAACATTTTTAAAAACTACAAGTCTCATGCGTTTTAGTGGTGAAAAAGTAATTTAAAATTTCGTTCGGGAAATGAGTTTACTCCCTGGGTACTTTCTTTGTATACTTTTGACTATACGGGCCAAGCCCGGGATTTACGGGAAATCGCGGGTTTTCGTTTGCCGGCGATTAAACTTCTTTTATTCAGCGTCTTATCAAATAGGAAAATATTTTTGAAAACTACAAGTCTCATGCGTTTAGTGGTGAAAAAATAATTTAAACAATCGTTCTGGAAATGAGTTTATTCACAGGGTACTTTCTTTGTATACATTCGACTATACGGGCCAAGCCGGGGTTTAAGGGAAATCGCGGGTTTTCGTTTTCCGGCGATTAAACCTCTTTCATTAAGCGTCTCATCAACAATGAAAACATTTTTGAAAACAACAAGTCTCATGTGTTTTAGTGGTAAAAAAAAAATTTAAAAAATCGTTTGGGAAATGAGTTTACTCCCTGGATACTTTCTTTGTATACATTCGAATATACGGGCCGAGTCCGGGATTTACGGGAAATCGCGGGTTGTCGTTTTCCGGCAATTAAACCTCTTTCATTAAGCGTCTCATCAAAAATGAAAACATTTTTGAAAACAACAAGTCTCATGTGTTTTAGTGGTGAAAAAAAAATTTAAAAAATCGTTTGGGAAATGAGTTTACTCCCTGGATACTTTGTTTGTATACATTCGAATATACGGGCCGAGTCCGGGATTTACGGGAAATCGCGGATTTTCGTTTGCCGACGATTAAACTTCTTTTATTCAGCGTCACATCAAATATGAAAATATTTTTGAAAACTACAAGTCTCATGCGTTTAGTGGTAAAAAAATAATATAAAAAATCGTTCGGGAAATGAGTTTACTCCCTGGGTACTTTCTTTGTATACTTTTGACTATACGGGCCAAGCCCGGGATTTACGGGAAATCGCGGATTTTCCTTTGCCGGCGATTAAACTTTTTTATTCAGCGTCTCATCAAAAATGAAAACATTTTTAAAAACTACAAGTCTTATGCGTTTTAGTGGTGAAAAAATAATTTAAAAAATCGTTCTGGAAATGAGTTTACTCCCTGGGTACTTTCTTTGTATACTTTTGACTATACGGGCCGAGTCCGGGATTTAGGGAAATCGCAGGATTTCGTTTGCCGGCGATTAAACTCCTTTTATTCAGCGTCTCATCAAAAATGAAAACATTTTCGAAAACTACAAGTCTCATGCGTTTTAGTGGTGAAAAAATAATTTAAAAAATTGTTTGGGAAATGAGTTTACTCCCTGGATACTTTCTTTGTATACTTTTGACTATGCAGGCCAAGCCCGGTATTTACGGGAAATCGCGGGTTTTCGTTTGCCGGCGATTAAACTTCTTTTATTCAGCGTCTCATCAAAAATGAAAACATTTTTAAAAATTACAAGTCTTATGCGTTTTAGTGGTGAAAAAATAATTTAAAAAATCTTTCTGGAAATGAGTTTACTCACAGGGTACTTTCTTTGTATACATTCGACTATACGTGCCAAGCCCGGGATTTACGGGAAATCGCGGGTTTTCGTTTGCCGGCGATTAAACTTCTTTTATTCAGCGTCTCATCAAAAATGAAAACATTTTTAAAATCTACAAGTCTCATGCGTTTTAGTGGTGAAAAAATAATTTAAAAAATCGTTATGGAAATGAGTTTACTCACAGGGTACTTTCTTTGTATACATTCGACTATACGGGCCAAGCCCGGGATTTACGGGAAATCGCGGTTTTCGTTTTCCGGCGATTAAACCTCTTTCATTAAGCGTCTCATCAAAAATAAAAACATTTTTGAAAACTATAAGTCTTATGCGTTTCAGCGGTGAACAAATAATTTAAAAAATTGTTCTGGAAATGAGTTTACTCCCTGGATACTTTCTTTGTATACTTTTGACTATACGGGCCGAGTCCGGGATTTACGGGAAATCGCAGGTTTTCGTTTGCCGGCGATTAAACTGCTTTTATTCAGCGTCTCATCAAAAATGAAAACATTCTTGAAAACTACAAGTCTCATGCGTTTTAGTGGTGAAATAATAATTTAAAAAATCGTTTGGGAAATGAGTTTACTCCCTGGGTACTTTCTTTGTATACTTTTGACTATACGGGCCGAGTCCAGGATTTACGGGAAATCGCAGGTTTTCGTTTGCCGGCGATTAAACTTCATTTATTCAGCGTCCCATCAAAAATGAAAACATTTTTAAAAACTACAAGTCTCATGCGTTTTAGTGGTGAAAAAGTAATTTAAAAAATCGTTCTGGAAATGAGTTTACTCCCTGGGTACTTTCTTTGTATACTTTTGACTATACGGGCCGAGTCCGGGATTTAGGGAAATCGCAGGATTTCGTTTGCCGGCGATTAAACTCCTTTTATTCAGCGTCTCATCAAAAATGAAAACATTTTCGAAAACTACAAGTCTCATGCGTTTTAGTGGTGAAAAAATAATTTAAAAATTCGTTCGGGAAATGAGTTTACTCCCTGGATACTTTCTTTGTATACTTTTGACTATGCAGGCCAAGCCCGGTATTTACGGGAAATCGCGGGTTTTCGTTTGCCGGCGATTAAACTTCTTTTATTCAGCGTCTCATCAAAAATGAAAACATTTTTAAAAACTACAAGTCTTATGCGTTTTAGTGGTGAAAAAATAATTTGAAAAATCGTTCTGGAAATGAGTTTACTCACAGGGTACTTTCTTTGTATACATTCGACTATACGTGCCAAGCCCGGGATTTACGGGAAATCGCGGGTTTTCGTTTGCCGGCGATTAAACTGCTTTTATTCAGCGTCTCATGAAAAATGAAAACATTTTTAAAAACTACAAGTCTCATGCGTTTTAGTGGTGAAAAAGTAATTTAAAATTTCGTTCGGGAAATGAGTTTACTCCCTGGGTACTTTCTTTGTATACTTTTGACTATCCCGGCCAAGCCCGGGATTTACGGGAAATCGCGGGTTTTCGTTTGCCGGCGATTAAACTTCTTTTATTCAGCGTCTTATCAAATAGGAAAATATTTTTGAAAACTACAAGTCTCATGCGTTTAGTGGTGAAAAAATAATTTAAACAATCGTTCTGGAAATGAGTTTATTCACAGGGTACTTTCTTTGTATACATTCGACTATACGGGCCAAGCCGGGGTTTAAGGGAAATCGCGGGTTTTCGTTTTCCGGCGATTAAACCTCTTTCATTAAGCGTCTCATCAACAATGAAAACATTTTTGAAAACAACAAGTCTCATGTGTTTTAGTGGTAAAAAAAAAATTTAAAAAATCGTTTGGGAAATGAGTTTACTCCCTGGATACTTTCTTTGTATACATTCGAATATACGGGCCGAGTCCGGGATTTACGGGAAATCGCGGGTTTTCGTTTTCCGGCAATTAAACCTCTTTCATTAAGCGTCTCATCAAAAATGAAAACATTTTTGAAAACAACAAGTCTCATGCGTTTTAGTGGTGAAAAAATAATTTAAAAAATTCTTTGGGAAATGAGTTTACTCCCTGGATACTTTCTTTGTATACTTTTGACTATGCAGGCCAAGCCCGGTATTTACGGGAAATCGCGGGTTTTCGTTTGCCGGCGATTAAACTTCTTTTATTCAGCGTCTCATCAAAAATGAAAACATTTTTAAAAATTACAAGTCTTATGCGTTTTAGTGGTGAAAAAATAATTTAAAAAATCTTTCTGGAAATGAGTTTACTCACAGGGTACTTTCTTTGTATACATTCGACTATACGTGCCAAGCCCGGGATTTACGGGAAATCGCGGGTTTTCGTTTGCCGGCGATTAAACTTCTTTTATTCAGCGTCTCATCAAAACTGAAAACATTTTTAAAATCTACAAGTCTCATGCGTTTTAGTGGTGAAAAAATAATTTAAAAAATCGTTATGGAAATGAGTTTACTCACAGGGTACTTTTTTTGTATACATTCGACTATACGGGCCAAGCCCGGGATTTACGGGAAATCGCGGTTTTCGTTTTCCGGCGATTAAACCTCTTTCATTAAGCGTCTCATCAAAAATAAAAACATTTTTGAAAACTATAAGTCTTATGCGTTTCAGCGGTGAACAAATAATTTAAAAAATTGTTCTGGAAATGAGTTTACTCCCTGGGTACTTTCTTTGTATACTTTTGACTATACGGGCCGAGTCCAGGATTTACGGGAAATCGCAGGTTTTCGTTTGCCGGCGATTAAACTTCATTTATTCAGCGTCCCATCAAAAATGAAAACATTTTTAAAAACTACAAGTCTCATGCGTTTTAGTGGTGAAAAAGTAATTTAAAAAATCGTTCTGGAAATGAGTTTACTCCCTGGGTACTTTCTTTGTATACTTTTGACTATACGGGCCGAGTCCGGGATTTAGGGAAATCGCAGGATTTCGTTTGCCGGCGATTAAACTCCTTTTATTCAGCGTCTCATCAAAAATGAAAACATTTTCGAAAACTACAAGTCTCATGCGTTTTAGTGGTGAAAAAATAATTTAAAAATTCGTTCGGGAAATGAGTTTACTCCCTGGATACTTTCTTTGTATACTTTTGACTATGCAGGCCAAGCCCGGTATTTACGGGAAATCGCGGGTTTTCGTTTGCCGGCGATTAAACTTCTTTTATTCAGCGTCTCATCAAAAATGAAAACATTTTTAAAAACTACAAGTCTTATGCGTTTTAGTGGTGAAAAAATAATTTGAAAAATCGTTCTGGAAATGAGTTTACTCACAGGGTACTTTCTTTGTATACATTCGACTATACGTGCCAAGCCCGGGATTTACGGGAAATCGCGGGTTTTCGTTTGCCGGCGATTAAACTGCTTTTATTCAGCGTCTCATGAAAAATGAAAACATTTTTAAAAACTACAAGTCTCATGCGTTTTAGTGGTGAAAAAGTAATTTAAAATTTCGTTCGGGAAATGAGTTTACTCCCTGGGTACTTTCTTTGTATACTTTTGACTATACGGGCCAAGCCCGGGATTTACGGGAAATCGCGGGTTTTCGTTTGCCGGCGATTAAACTTCTTTTATTCAGCGTCTTATCAAATAGGAAAATATTTTTGAAAACTACAAGTCTCATGCGTTTAGTGGTGAAAAAATAATTTAAACAATCGTTCTGGAAATGAGTTTATTCACAGGGAACTTTCTTTGTATACATTCGACTATACGGGCCAAGCCGGGGTTTAAGGGAAATCGCGGGTTTTCGTTTTCCGGCGATTAAACCTCTTTCATTAAGCGTCTCATCAACAATGAAAACATTTTTGAAAACAACAAGTCTCATGTGTTTTAGTGGTAAAAAAAAAATTTAAAAAATCGTTTGGGAAATGAGTTTACTCCCTGGATACTTTCTTTGTATACATTCGAATATACGGGCCGAGTCCGGGATTTACGGGAAATCGCGGGTTTTCGTTTTCCGGCAATTAAACCTCTTTCATTAAGCGTCTCATAAAAAATGAAAACATTTTTGAAAACAACAAGTCTCATGCGTTTTAGTGGTGAAAAAATAATTTAAAAAATTGTTTGGGAAATGAGTTTACTCCCTGGATACTTTCTTTGTATACTTTTGACTATGCAGGCCAAGCCCGGTATTTACGGGAAATCGCGGGTTTTCGTTTGCCGGCGATTAAACTTCTTTTATTCAGCGTCTCATCAAAAATGAAAACATTTTTAAAAATTACAAGTCTTATGCGTTTTAGTGGTGAAAAAATAATTTAAAAAATCTTTCTGGAAATGAGTTTACTCACAGGGTACTTTCTTTGTATACATTCGACTATACGTGCCAAGCCCGGGATTTACGGGAAATCGCGGGTTTTCGTTTGCCGGCGATTAAACTTCTTTTATTCAGCGTCTCATCAAAAATGAAAACATTTTTAAAATCTACAAGTCTCATGCGTTTTAGTGGTGAAAAAATAATTTAAAAAATCGTTATGGAAATGAGTTTACTCACAGGGTACTTTTTTTGTATACATTCGACTATACGGGCCAAGCCCGGGATTTACGGGAAATCGCGGTTTTCGTTTTCCGGCGATTAAACCTCTTTCATTAAGCGTCTCATCAAAAATAAAAACATTTTTGAAAACTATAAGTCTTTTGCGTTTCAGCGGTGAACAAATAATTTAAAAAATTGTTCTGGAAATGAGTTTACTCCCTGGATACTTTCTTTGTATACTTTTGACTATACGGGCCGAGTCCGGGATTTACGGGAAATCGCAGGTTTTCGTTTGCCGGCGATTAAACTGCTTTTATTCAGCGTCTCATCAAAAATGAAAACATTCTTGAAAACTACAAGTCTCATGCGTTTTAGTGGTGAAATAATAATTTAAAAAATCGTTTGGGAAATGAGTTTACTCCCTGGGTACTTTCTTTGTATACTTTTGACTATACGGGCCGAGTCCAGGATTTACGGGAAATCGCAGGTTTTCGTTTGCCGGCGATTAAACTTCATTTATTCAGCGTCCCATCAAAAATGAAAACATTTTTAAAAACTACAAGTCTCATGCGTTTTAGTGGTGAAAAAGTAATTTAAAAAATCGTTCGGGAAATGAGTTTACTCCCTGGGTACTTTCTTTGTATACTTTTGACTATACGGGCCAAGCCGGGATTTACGGGAAATCGCGGGTTTTCGTTTGCCGGCGATTAAACTTCTTTTATTCAGCGTCTCATCAAAAATGAAAACATTTTTAAAAACTACAAGTCTTATGCGTTTTAGTGGTGAAAAAATAATTTAAAAAATCGTTCTGGAAATGAGTTTACTCACAGGGTACTTTCTTTGTATACATTCGACTATACGTGCCAAGCCCGGGATTTACGGGAAATCGCGGGTTTTCGTTTGCCGGCGATTAAACTGCTTTTATTCAGCGTGTCATTAAAAATGAAAACATTCTTGAAAACTACAAGTCTCATGCGTTTTAGTGGTGAAAAAATAATTTAAAAAATCGTTCTGGAAATGAGTTTACTCACAGGGTACTTTCTTTGTATACATTCGACTATACGTGGCAAGCCCGGGATTTACGGGGGCAATCGCGGGTTTTCGTTTGCCGGCGATTAAACTGCTTTTATTCAGCGTCTCATGAAAAATGAAAACATTTTTAAAAACTACAAGTCTCATGCCTTTTAGTGGTGAAAAAGTAATTTAAAATTTCGTTCGGGAAATGAGTTTACTCCCCGGGTACTTTCTTTGTATACCTTTGACTATACGGGCCAAGCCCGGGATTTACGGGAAATCGCGGGTTTTCGTTTGCCGGCGATGAAACTTCTTTTATTCAGCGTCTCATCAAATATGAAAATATTTTTGAAAACTACAAGTCTCATGCGTTTAGTGGTGAAAAAATAATTTAAAAAATCGTTCGGGAAATGAGTTTACTCACAGGGTACTTTATTTGTATACATTCGACTATACGGGCCAAGCCCGGGATTTACGGGAAATCGCGGGTTTTCGTTTTCCGGCGATTAAACCTCTTTCATTAAGCGTCTCATCAAAAATGAAAACATTTTTAAAAACTACAAGTCTCATGCGTTTTAGTGGTGAAAAAATAATTTAAAAAATCGTTCTGGAAATGAGTTTACTCACAGGGTACTTTCTTTGTATACATTCGACTATACGCGCCAAGCCCGGGATTTACGGGAAATCGCGGGTTTTCGTTTGCCGGCGATTAAACTTCTTTTATTCAGCGTCTCATCAAAAATGAAAACATTTTTAAAAACTACAAGTCTCATGCGTTTTAGTGGTGAAAAAATAATTTAAAAAATCGTTCGGGAAATGAGTTTACTCCCTGGGTACTTTCTTTGTATACTTTTGACTATACGGGCCAAGCCGGGATTTACGCGAAATCGCGGGTTTTCGTTTGCCGGCGATTAAACTTCTTTTATTCAGCGTCTCATCAAAAATGAAAACATTTTTAAAAACTACAAGTCTTATGCGTTTTAGTGGTGAAAAAATAATTTAAAAAATCGTTCTGGAAATGAGTTTACTCACAGGGTACTTTCTTTGTATACATTCGACTATACGTGCCAAGCCCGGGATTTACGGGAAATCGCGGGTTTTCGTTTGCCGGCGATTAAACTTCATTTATTCAGCGTCTCATCAAAAATGAAAACATTTTTAAAACTACAAGTCTCATGCGTTTTAGTGGTGAAAAAGTAATTTAAAAAATCGTTCGGGAAATGAGTTTACTCCCTGGGTACTTTTTTTGTATACTTTTGACTATACGGGCCAAGCCCGGGATTTACGGGAAATCGCGGATTTTTGTTTGCCGGCGATTAAACTTCTTTTATTCAGCGTCTCATCAATAATGAAAGCATTTTTAAAAACTACAAGTCTCATGCGTTTTAGTGGTGAAAAAATAATTTAAAACATCGTTCGGGAAATGAGTTTACTCCCTGGGTACTTTCTTTGTATACTTTTGACTATACGGGCCAAGCCGGGATTTACGGGAAATCGCGGGTTTTCGTTTGCCGGCGATTAAACTTCTTTTATTCAGCGTCTCATCAAAAATGAAAACATTTTTAAAAATTACAAGTCTTATGCGTTTTAGTGGTGAAAAAATAATTTAAAAAATCTTTCTGGAAATGAGTTTACTCACAGGGTACTTTCTTTGTATACATTCGACTATACGTGCCAAGCCCGGGATTTACGGGAAATCGCGGGTTTTCGTTTGCCGGCGATTAAACTTCTTTTATTCAGCGTCTCATCAAAAATGAAAACATTTTTAAAATCTACAAGTCTCATGCGTTTTAGTGGTGAAAAAATAATTTAAAAAATCGTTATGGAAATGAGTTTACTCACAGGGTACTTTTTTTGTATACATTCGACTATACGGGCCAAGCCCGGGATTTACGGGAAATCGCGGTTTTCGTTTTCCGGCGATTAAACCTCTTTCATTAAGCGTCTCATCAAAAATAAAAACATTTTTGAAAACTATAAGTCTTATGCGTTTCAGCGGTGAACAAATAATTTAAAAAATTGTTCTGGAAATGAGTTTACTCCCTGGATACTTTCTTTGTATACTTTTGACTATACGGGCCGAGTCCGGGATTTACGGGAAATCGCAGGTTTTCGTTTGCCGGCGATTAAACTGCTTTTATTCAGCGTCTCATCAAAAATGAAAACATTCTTGAAAACTACAAGTCTCATGCGTTTTAGTGGTGAAATAATAATTTAAAAAATCGTTTGGGAAATGAGTTTACTCCCTGGGTACTTTCTTTGTATACTTTTGACTATACGGGCCGAGTCCAGGATTTACGGGAAATCGCAGGTTTTCGTTTGCCGGCGATTAAACTTCATTTATTCAGCGTCCCATCAAAAATGAAAACATTTTTAAAAACTACAAGTCTCATGCGTTTTAGTGGTGAAAAAGTAATTTAAAAAATCGTTCGGGAAATGAGTTTACTCCCTGGGTACTTTCTTTGTATACTTTTGACTATACGGGCCAAGCCGGGATTTACGGGAAATCGCGGGTTTTCGTTTGCCGGCGATTAAACTTCTTTTATTCAGCGTCTCATCAAAAATGAAAACATTTTTAAAAACTACAAGTCTTATGCGTTTTAGTGGTGAAAAAATAATTTAAAAAATCGTTCTGGAAATGAGTTTACTCACAGGGTACTTTCTTTGTATACATTCGACTATACGTGCCAAGCCCGGGATTTACGGGAAATCGCGGGTTTTCGTTTGCCGGCGATTAAACTGCTTTTATTCCGCGTGTCATTAAAAATGAAATCATTCTTGAAAACTACAAGTCTCATGCGTTTTAGTGGTGAAAAAATAATTTAAAAAATCGTTCTGGAAATGAGTTTACTCACAGGGTACTTTCTTTGTATACATTCGACTATACGTGGCAAGCCCGGGATTTACGGGGGCAATCGCGGGTTTTCGTTTGCCGGCGATTAAACTGCTTTTATTCAGCGTCTCATGAAAAATGAAAACATTTTTAAAAACTACAAGTCTCATGCGTTTTAGTGGTGAAAAAGTAATTTAAAATTTCGTTCGGGAAATGAGTTTACTCCCCGGGTACTTTCTTTGTATACCTTTGACTATACGGGCCAAGCCCGGGATTTACGGGAAATCGCGGGTTTTCGTTTGCCGGCGATGAAACTTCTTTTATTCAGCGTCTCATCAAATATGAAAATATTTTTGAAAACTACAAGTCTCATGCGTTTAGTGGTGAAAAAATAATTTAAAAAATCGTTCGGGAAATGAGTTTACTCACAGGGTACTTTCTTTGTATACATTCGACTATACGGGCCAAGCCCGGGATTTACGGGAAATCGCGGGTTTTCGTTTGCCGGCGATTAAACTGCTTTTATTCAGCGTGTCATTTAAAATGAAAACATTCTTGAAAACTACAAGTCTCATGCGTTTTAGTGGTGAAAAAATAATTTAAAAAATCGTTCTGGAAATGAGTTTACTCACAGGGTACTTTCTTTGTATACATTCGACTATACGTGGCAAGCCCGGGATTTACGGGGGCAATCGCGGGTTTTCGTTTGCCGGCGATTAAACTGCTTTTATTCAGCGTCTCATGAAAAATGAAAACATTTTTAAAAACTACAAGTCTCATGCGTTTTAGTGGTGAAAAAGTAATTTAAAATTTCGTTCGGCAAATGAGTTTACTCCCCTGGTACTTTCTTTGTATACCTTTGACTATACGGGCCAAGCCCGGGATTTACGGGAAATCGCGGGTTTTCGTTTGCCGGCGATGAAACTTCTTTTATTCAGCGTCTCATCAAATATGAAAATATTTTTGAAATCTACAAGTCTCATGCGTTTAGTGGTGAAAAAATAATTTAAAAAATCGTTCGGGAAATGAGTTTACTCACAGGGTACTTTCTTTGTATACATTCGACTATACGGGCCAAGCCCGGGATTTACGGGAAATCGCGGGTTTTCGTTTTCCGGCGATTAAACCTCTTTCATTAAGCGTCTCATCAAAAATGAAAACATTTTTAAAAACTACAAGTCTCATGCGTTTTAGTGGTGAAAAAATAATTTAAAAAATCGTTCTGGAAATGAGTTTACTCACAGGGTACTTTCTTTGTATACATTCGACTATACGCGCCAAGCCCGGGATTTACGGGAAATCGCGGGTTTTCGTTTGCCGGCGATTAAACTTCTTTTATTCAGCGTCTCATCAAAAATGAAAACATTTTTAAAAACTACAAGTCTCATGCGTTTTAGTGGTGAAAAAATAATTTAAAAAATCGTTCGGGAAATGAGTTTACTCCCTGGGTACTTTCTTTGTATACTTTTGACTATACGGGCCAAGCCGGGATTTACGCGAAATCGCGGGTTTTCGTTTGCCGGCGATTAAACTTCTTTTATTCAGCGTCTCATCAAAAATGAAAACATTTTTAAAAACTACAAGTCTTATGCGTTTTAGTGGTGAAAAAATAATTTAAAAAATCGTTCTGGAAATGAGTTTACTCACAGGGTACTTTCTTTGTATACATTCGACTATACGTGCCAAGCCCGGGATTTACGGGAAATCGCGGGTTTTCGTTTGCCGGCGATTAAACTTCATTTATTCAGCGTCTCATCAATAATGAAAGCATTTTTAAAAACTACAAGTCTCATGCGTTTTAGTGGTGAAAAAATAATTTAAAAAATCGTTCGGGAAATGAGTTTACTCCCTGGGTACTTTCTTTGTATACTTTTGACTATACGGGCCAAGCCGGGATTTACGGGAAATCGCGGGTTTTCGTTTGCCGGCGATTAAACTTCTTTTATTCAGCGTCTCATCAAAAATGAAAACATTTTTAAAAACTACAAGTCTTATGCGTTTTAGTGGTGAAAAAATAATTTAAAAAATCGTTCTGGAAATGAGTTTACTCACAGGGTACTTTCTTTGTATACATTCGACTATACGTGCCAAGCCCGGGATTTACGGGAAATTGCGGGTTTTCGTTTGCCGGCGATTAAACTGCTTTTATTCAGCGTCTCATGAAAAATGAAAACATTTTAAAAAACTACAAGTCTCATGCGTTTTAGTGGTGAAAAAGTAATTTAAAATTTCGTTCGGGAAATGAGTTTACTCCCCGGGGACTTTCTTTGTATACTTTTGACTATACGGGCCAAGCCCGGGATTTACGGGAAATCGCGGGTTTTCGTTTGCCGGCGATTAAACTTCTTTTATTCAGCGTCTCATCAAATATGAAAATATTTTTGAAAACTACAAGTCTCATGCGTTTAGTGGTGAAAAAATAATTTAAAAAATCGTTCTGGAAATGAGTTTACTCACAGGGTACTTTCTTTGTATACATTCGTCTATACGGGCCAAGCCCGGGATTTACGGGAAATCGCGGGTTTTCGTTTTCCGGCGATTAAACCTCTTTCATTAAGCGTCTCTTCAAAAATGAAAACATTTTTGAAAACTACAAGTCTCATGCGTTTTAGTGGCGAAAAAAAAATTTAAAAAATCATTCGGGAAATGAGTTTACTCCCTGGGTACTTTCTTTGTATACATTCGACTATACGTGCCAAGCCCGGGATTTACGGGAAAACGCGGGATTTCGTTTGCCGGCGATTAAACTTCTTTTATTCAGCGTCTCATCAAAAATGAAAACATTTTTAAAAACTACAAGTCTTATGCGTTTTAGTGGTGAAAAAATAATTTAAAAAATCGTTCTGGAAATGAGTTTACTCACAGGGTACTTTCTTTGTATACATTCGACTATACGTGCCAAGCCCGGAATTTACGGGAAATCGCGGGTTTTCGTTTGCCGGCGATTAAACTGCTTTTATTCAGCGTCTCATTAAAAATGAAAACATTCTTGAAAACTACAAGTCTCATGCGTTTTAGTGGTGAAACAATAATTTAAAAAGTCGTTTGGGAAACGAGTTTACTCCCTGGGTACTTTCTTTGTATACTTTTGACTATACGGGCCGAGTCCAGGATTTACGGGAAATCGCAGGTTTTCGTTTGCCGGCGATTAAACTTCATTTATTCAGCGTCTCATCAAAAATAAAAAGATTTTTAAAAACTACAAGTCTCATGCGTTTTAGTGGTGAAAAAGTAATTTAAAAAATCGTACGGGAAATGAGTTTACTCCCTGGGTACTTTCTTTGTATACTTTTGACTATACGGGCCAAGCCCGGGATTTACGGGAAATCGCGGATTTTCGTTTGCCGGCGATTAAACTTCTTTTATTCAGCGTCTCATCAAAAATGAAAACATTTTTAAAAACTACAAGTCTTATGCGTTTTAGTGGTGAAAAAATAATTTAAAAAATCGTTCTGGAAATGAGTTTACTCACAGGGTACTTTCTTTGTATACATTCGACTATACGTGCCAAGCCCGGGATTTACGGGAAATCGCGGGTTTTCGTTTGCCGGCGATTAAACTTCATTTATTCAGCGTCTCATCAAAAATGAAAACATTTTTAAAACTACAAGTCTCATGCGTTTTAGTGGTGAAAAAGTAATTTAAAAAATCGTTCGGGAAATGAGTTTACTCCCTGGGTACTTTTTTTGTATACTTTTGACTATACGGGCCAAGCCCGGGATTTACGGGAAATCGCGGATTTTTGTTTGCCGGCGATTAAACTTCTTTTATTCAGCGTCTCATCAATAATGAAAGCATTTTTAAAAACTACAAGTCTCATGCGTTTTAGTGGTGAAAAAATAATTTAAAAAATCGTTCGGGAAATGAGTTTACTCCCTGGGTACTTTCTTTGTATACTTTTGACTATACGGGCCAAGCCGGGATTTACGGGAAATCGCGGGTTTTCGTTTGCCGGCGATTAAACTTTTTTTATTCAGCGTCTCATCAAAAATGAAAACATTTTTAAAAACTACAAGTCTTATGCGTTTTAGTGGTGAAAAAATAATTTAAAAAATCGTTCTGGAAATGAGTTTACTCACAGGGTACTTTCTTTGTATACATTCGACTATACGTGCCAAGCCCGGGATTTACGGGAAATTGCGGGTTTTCGTTTGCCGGCGATTAAACTGCTTTTATTCAGCGTCTCATGAAAAATGAAAACATTTTAAAAAACTACAAGTCTCATGCGTTTTAGTGGTGAAAAAGTAATTTAAAATTTCGTTCGGGAAATGAGTTTACTCCCCGGGGACTTTCTTTGTATACTTTTGACTATACGGGCCAAGCCCGGGATTTACGGGAAATCGCGGGTTTTCGTTTGCCGGCGATTAAACTTCTTTTATTCAGCGTCTCATCAAATATGAAAATATTTTTGAAAACTACAAGTCTCATGCGTTTAGTGGTGAAAAAATAATTTAAAAAATCGTTCTGGAAATGAGTTTACTCACAGGGTACTTTCTTTGTATACATTCGTCTATACGGGCCAAGCCCGGGATTTACGGGAAATCGCGGGTTTTCGTTTTCCGGCGATTAAACCTCTTTCATTAAGCGTCTCTTCAAAAATGAAAACATTTTTGAAAACTACAAGTCTCATGCGTTTTAGTGGCGAAAAAAAAATTTAAAAAATCATTCGGGAAATGAGTTTACTCCCTGGGTACTTTCTTTGTATACATTCGACTATACGTGCCAAGCCCGGGATTTACGGGAAAACGCGGGATTTCGTTTGCCGGCGATTAAACTTCATTTATTCAGCGTCTCATCAAAAATGAAAACATTTTTAAAACTACAAGTCTCATGCGTTTTAGTGGTGAAAAAGTAATTTAAAAAATCGTTCGGGAAATGAGTTTACTCCCTGGGTACTTTTTTTGTATACTTTTGACTATACGGGCCAAGCCCGGGATTTACGGGAAATCGCGGATTTTTGTTTGCCGGCGATTAAACTTCTTTTATTCAGCGTCTCATCAATAATGAAAGCATTTTTAAAAACTACAAGTCTCATGCGTTTTAGTGGTGAAAAAATAATTTAAAAAATCGTTCGGGAAATGAGTTTACTCCCTGGGTACTTTCTTTGTATACTTTTGACTATACGGGCCAAGCCGGGATTTACGGGAAATCGCGGGTTTTCGTTTGCCGGCGATTAAACTTTTTTTATTCAGCGTCTCATCAAAAATGAAAACATTTTTAAAAACTACAAGTCTTATGCGTTTTAGTGGTGAAAAAATAATTTAAAAAATCGTTCTGGAAATGAGTTTACTCACAGGGTACTTTCTTTGTATACATTCGACTATACGTGCCAAGCCCGGGATTTACGGGAAATTGCGGGTTTTCGTTTGCCGGCGATTAAACTGCTTTTATTCAGCGTCTCATGAAAAATGAAAACATTTTAAAAAACTACAAGTCTCATGCGTTTTAGTGGTGAAAAAGTAATTTAAAATTTCGTTCGGGAAATGAGTTTACTCCCCGGGGACTTTCTTTGTATACTTTTGACTATACGGGCCAAGCCCGGGATTTACGGGAAATCGCGGGTTTTCGTTTGCCGGCGATTAAACTTCTTTTATTCAGCGTCTCATCAAATATGAAAATATTTTTGAAAACTACAAGTCTCATGCGTTTAGTGGTGAAAAAATAATTTAAAAAATCGTTCTGGAAATGAGTTTACTCACAGGGTACTTTCTTTGTATACATTCGTCTATACGGGCCAAGCCCGGGATTTACGGGAAATCGCGGGTTTTCGTTTTCCGGCGATTAAACCTCTTTCATTAAGCGTCTCTTCAAAAATGAAAACATTTTTGAAAACTACAAGTCTCATGCGTTTTAGTGGCGAAAAAAAAATTTAAAAAATCATTCGGGAAATGAGTTTACTCCCTGGGTACTTTCTTTGTATACATTCGACTATACGTGCCAAGCCCGGGATTTACGGGAAAACGCGGGATTTCGTTTGCCGGCGATTAAACTTCTTTTATTCAGCGTCTCATCAAAAATGAAAACATTTTTAAAAACTACAAGTCTTATGCGTTTTAGTGGTGAAAAAATAATTTAAAAAATCGTTCTGGAAATGAGTTTACTCACAGGGTACTTTCTTTGTATACATTCGACTATACGTGCCAAGCCCGGAATTTACGGGAAATCGCGGGTTTTCGTTTGCCGGCGATTAAACTGCTTTTATTCAGCGTCTCATTAAAAATGAAAACATTCTTGAAAACTACAAGTCTCATGCGTTTTAGTGGTGAAACAATAATTTAAAAAGTCGTTTGGGAAACGAGTTTACTCCCTGGGTACTTTCTTTGTATACTTTTGACTATACGGGCCGAGTCCAGGATTTACGGGAAATCGCAGGTTTTCGTTTGCCGGCGATTAAACTTCATTTATTCAGCGTCTCATCAAAAATGAAAAGATTTTTAAAAACTACAAGTCTCATGCGTTTTAGTGGTGAAATAGTAATTTAAAAAATCGTACGGGAAATGAGTTTACTCCCTGGGTACTTTCTTTGTATACTTTTGACTATACGGGCCAAGCCCGGGATTTACGGGAAATCGCGGATTTTCGTTTGCCGGCGATTAAACTTCTTTTATTCAGCGTCTCATCAAAAATGAAAACATTTTTAAAAACTACAAGTCTCATGCGCTCTAGTGGTGAAAAAATAATTTAAATAATCGTTCGGGAAATGAGTTTACTCCCTGGGTACTTTCTTTGTATACTTTTGACTATACGGGCCAAGCCGGGATTTACGGGAAATCGCGGGTTTTGGTTTGCCGGCGATTAAACTTCTTTTATTCAGCGCCTCATCAAAAATGAAAACATTTTTAAAAACTACAAGTCTTATGCGTTTTAGTGGTGAAAAAATAATTTAAAAAATCGTTCTGGAAATGAGTTTACTCACAGGGTACTTTCTTTGTATACATTCGACTATACGTGCCAAGCCCGGGATTTACGGAAAATCGCGGGTTTTCGTTTGCCGGCGATTAAACTGCTTTTATTCAGTGTCTCATTAAAAATGAAAACATTTTTGAAAACTACAAGTCTCATGCGTTTTAGTGGTGAAAAAATTATTTAAAAAATCGTTCGGGAAATGAGTTTACTCCCTGGGTACTTTCTTTGTATACTTTTGACTGTACGGGCCAAGCCGGGATTTACGGGAAATCGCGGGTTTTCGTTTGCCGGCGATTAAACTTCTTTTATTCAGCGTCTCATCAAAAATGAAAACATTTTTAAAAACTACATGTCTCATGCGTTTTAGTGGTGAAATAATAATTTAAAAAATCGTTTAAGAAATGAGTTTACTCCCTGGGTACTTTCTTTGTATACTTTTGACTTTACGGGCCGAGTCCGGGATTTACGGGAAATCGCAGGTTTTCGTTTGCCGGCGATTAAACTTCTTTTATTCAGCGTTTCATCAAAAATGAAAACATTTTTGAAAACTACAAGTCTCATGCGTTTTAGTGGTGAAATAATAATTTAAAAAGTCGTTTGGGAAATGAGTTTACTCCCCGGGTACTTTCTTTGTATACTTTTGACTATACGGGCCAAGCCGGGATTTACGGGAAATCGCGGGTTTTCGTTTGCCAGCGATTAAACTTCTTTTATTCAGCGTCTCATCAAAAATGAAAACATTTTTAAAAACTACAAGTCTTATGCGTTTTAGTGGTGAAAAAATAATTTAAAAAATCGTTCTGGAAATGAGTTTACTCACAGGGTACTTTCTTTGTATACATTCGACTATACGTGCCAAGCCCGGGATTTACGGGAAATTGCGGGTTTTCGTTTGCCGGCGACTAAACTGCTTTTATTCAGCGTCTCATGAAAAATGAAAACATTTTTAAAAACTACAAGTCTCATGCGTTTTAGTGGTGAAAAAGTAATTTAAAATTTCGTTCGGGAAATGAGTTTACTCCCTGGGTACTTTCTTTGTATACTTTTGACTATTCGGGCCAAGCCCGGGATTTACGGGAAATCGCGGGTTTTTGTTTGCCGGCGATTAAACCTCTTTCATTAAGCGTCTCATCAAAAATGAAAACATTTTTGAAAACAACAAGTCTCATGTGTTTTAGTGGTGAAAAAAAAATTTAAAAAATCGTTTGGGAAATGAGTTTACTCCCTGGGTACTTTCTTTGTATACATTCGACTATACGTGCCAAGCCCGGGATTTACGGGAAATCGCGGGTTTTCGTTTGCCGGCGATTAAACTGCTTTTATTCAGCGTCTCATGAAAAATGAAAACATTTTTAAAAACTACAAGTCTCATGCGTTTTAGTGGTGAAAAAGTAATTTAAAATTTCGTTCAGGAAATGAGTTTACTCCCTGGGTACTTTCTTTGTATACTTTTGACTATACGGGCCAAGCCCGGGATTTACGGGAAATCGCGGGTTTTCGTTTTCCGGCGATTAAACTTCTTTTATTCAGCGTCTTTTCAAATATGAAAATATTTTTGAAAACTACAAGTCTCATGCGTTTAGTGGTGAAAAAATAATTTAAACAATCGTTCTGGAAATGAGTTTACTCACAGGGTACTTTCTTTGTATACATTCGACTATACGGGCCAAGCCGGGGTTTACGGGAAATCGCGGGTTTTCGTTTTCCGGCGATTAAACCTCTTTCATTAAGCGTCTCATCAACAATGAAAACATTTTTGAAAACAACAAGTCTCATGTGTTTTAGTGGTGAAAAAAAAATTTAAAAAATCGTTTGGGAAATGAGTTTACTCCCTGGATACTTTCTTTGTATACATTCGAATATACGGGCCGAGTCCGGGATTTACGGGAAATCGCGGGTTTTCGTTTTCCGGCAATTAAACCTCTTTCATTAAGCGTCTCATCAAAAATGAAAACATTTTTGAAAACAACAAGTCTCATGTGTTTTAGTGGTGAAAAAAAAATTTAAAAAATCGTTTGGGAAATGAGTTTACTCCCTGGATACTTTCTTTGTATACATTCGAATATACGGGCCGAGTCCGGGATTTACGGGAAATCGCGGATTTTCGTTTGCCGACGATTAAACTTCTTTTATTCAGCGTCACATCAAATATGAAAATATTTTTGAAAACTACAAGTCTCATGCGTTTTAGTGGTGAAAAAATAATTTAAAAAATCGTTATGGAAATGAGTTTACTCACAGGGTACTTTCTTTGTATACATTCGACTATACGGGCCAAGCCCGGGATTTACGGGAAATCGCGGTTTTCGTTTTCCGGCGATTAAAACTCTTTCATTAAGCGTCTCATCAAAAATAAAAACATTTTTGAAAACTATAAGTCTTATGCGTTTCAGCGGTGAACAAATAATTTAAAAAATTGTTCTGGAAATGAGTTTACTCCCTGGATACTTTCTTTGTATACTTTTGACTATACGGGCCGAGTCCGGGATTTACGG
Source organism: Hydractinia symbiolongicarpus (assembly GCF_029227915.1). Classification (NCBI taxonomy): domain Eukaryota; kingdom Metazoa; phylum Cnidaria; class Hydrozoa; order Anthoathecata; family Hydractiniidae; genus Hydractinia; species Hydractinia symbiolongicarpus. Next base: position 27,697,299 of record NC_079887.1, on the reverse strand, counting down.
GAAATCGCAGGTTTTCGTTTGCCGGCGATTAAACTGCTTTTATTCAGCGTCTCATCAAAAATGAAAACATTCTTGAAAACTACAAGTCTCATGCGTTTTAGTGGTGAAATAATAATTTAAAAAATCGTTTGGGAAATGAGTTTACTCCCTGGGTACTTTCTTTGTATACTTTTGACTATACGGGCCGAGTCCAGGATTTACGGGAAATCGCAGGTTTTCGTTTGCCGGCGATTAAACTTCATTTATTCAGCGTCCCATCAAAAATGAAAACATTTTTAAAAACTACAAGTCTCATGCGTTTTAGTGGTGAAAAAGTAATTTAAAAAATCGTTCGGGAAATGAGTTTACTCCCTGGGTACTTTCTTTGTATACTTTTGACTATACGGGCCAAGCCGGGATTTACGGGAAATCGCAGGTTTTCGTTTGCCGGCGATTAAACTTCTTTTATTCAGCGTCTCATCAAAAATGAAAACATTTTTAAAAACTACAAGTCTTATGCGTTTTAATGGTGAAAAAATAATTTAAAAAATCGTTCTGGAAATGAGTTTACTCCCTGGATACTTTCTTTGTATACTTTTGACTATACGGGCCGAGTCCGGGATTTACGGGAAATCGCAGGTTTTCGTTTGCCGGCGATTAAACTGCTTTTATTCAGCGTCTCATCAAAAATGAAAACATTCTTGAAAACTACAAGTCTCATGGGTTTTAGTGGTGAAATAATAATTTAAAAAATCGTTTGGGAAATGAGTTTACTCCCTGGGTACTTTCTTTGTATACTTTTGACTATACGGGCCGAGTCCAGGATTTACGGGAAATCGCAGGTTTTCGTTTGCCGGCGATTAAACTTCATTTATTCAGCGTCCCATCAAAAATGAAAACATTTTTAAAAACTACAAGTCTCATGCGTTTTAGTGGTGAAAAAGTAATTTAAAAAATCGTTCGGGAAATGAGTTTACTCCCTGGGTACTTTCTTTGTATACTTTTGACTATACGGGCCAAGCCGGGATTTACGGGAAATCGCAGGTTTTCGTTTGCCGGCGATTAAACTTCTTTTATTCAGCGTCTCATCAAAAATGAAAACATTTTTAAAAACTACAAGTCTTATGCGTTTTAGTGGTGAAAAAATAATTTAAAAAATCGTTCTGGAAATGAGTTTACTCACAGGGTACTTTCTTTGTATACATTCGACTATACGTGCCAAGCCCGGGATTTACGGGAAATCGCGGGTTTTCGTTTGTCGGCGATTAAACTGCTTTTATTCAGCGTGTCATTAAAAATGAAAACATTCTTGAAAACTACAAGTCCCATGCGTTTTAGTGGTGAAAAAATAATTTAAAAAATCGTTCTGGAAATGAGTTTACTCACAGGGTACTTTCTTTGTATACATTCGACTATACGTGGCAAGCCCGGGATTTACGGGGGCAATCGCGGGTTTTCGTTTGCCGGCGATTAAACTTTTTTTATTCAGCGTCTCATCAAAAATGAAAACATTTTTAAAAACTACAAGTCTTATGCGTTTAGTGGTGAAAAAATAATTTAAAAAATCGTTCTGGAAATGAGTTTACTCACAGGGTACTTTCTTTGTATACATTCGACTATACGTGCCAAGCCCGGGATTTACGGGAAATCGCGGGTTTTCGTTTGCCGGCGATTAAACTGCTTTTATTCAGCGTCTCATGAAAAATGAAAACATTTTTAAAAACTACAAGTCTCATGCGTTTTAGTGGTGAAAAAGTAATTTAAAATTTCGTTCGGGAAATGAGTTTACTCCCTGGGTACTTTCTTTGTATACTTTTGACTATACGGGCCAAGCCCGGGATTTACGGGAAATCGCGGGTTTTCGTTTGCCGGCGATTAAACTTCTTTTATTCAGCGTCTTATCAAATATGAAAATATTTTTGAAAACTACAAGTCTCATGCGTTTAGTGGTGAAAAAATAATTTAAAAAATCGTTCTGGAAATGAGTTTACTCCCTGGATACTTTCTTTGTATACTTTTGACTATACGGGCCGAGTCCGGGATTTACGGGAAATCGCAGGTTTTCGTTTGCCGGCGATTAAACTGCTTTTATTCAGCGTCTCATCAAAAATGAAAACATTCTTGAAAACTACAAGTCTCATGGGTTTTAGTGGTGAAATAATAATTTAAAAAATCGTTTGGGAAATGAGTTTACTCCCTGGGTACTTTCTTTGTATACTTTTGACTATACGGGCCGAGTCCAGGATTTACGGGAAATCGCAGGTTTTCGTTTGCCGGTGATTAAACTTCATTTATTCAGCGTCCCATCAAAAATGAAAACATTTTTAAAAACTACAAGTCTCATGCGTTTTAGTGGTGAAAAAGTAATTTAAAAAATCGTTCGGGAAATGAGTTTACTCCCTGGGTACTTTCTTTGTATACTTTTGACTATACGGGCCAAGCCGGGATTTACGGGAAATCGCAGGTTTTCGTTTGCCGGCGATTAAACTTCTTTTATTCAGCGTCTCATCAAAAATGAAAACATTTTTAAAAACTACAAGTCTTATGCGTTTTAGTGGTGAAAAAATAATTTAAAAAATCGTTCTGGAAATGAGTTTACTCACAGGGTACTTTCTTTGTATACATTCGACTATACGTGCCAAGCCCGGGATTTACGGGAAATCGCGGGTTTTCGTTTGTCGGCGATTAAACTGCTTTTATTCAGCGTGTCATTAAAAATGAAAACATTCTTGAAAACTACAAGTCCCATGCGTTTTAGTGGTGAAAAAATAATTTAAAAAATCGTTCTGGAAATGAGTTTACTCACAGGGTACTTTCTTTGTATACATTCGACTATACGTGGCAAGCCCGGGATTTACGGGGGCAATCGCGGGTTTTCGTTTGCCGGCGATTAAACTTTTTTTATTCAGCGTCTCATCAAAAATGAAAACATTTTTAAAAACTACAAGTCTTATGCGTTTTAGTGGTGAAAAAATAATTTAAAAAATCGTTCTGGAAATGAGTTTACTCACAGGGTACTTTCTTTGTATACATTCGACTATACGTGCCAAGCCCGGGATTTACGGGAAATCGCGGGTTTTCGTTTGCCGGCGATTAAACTGCTTTTATTCAGCGTCTCATGAAAAATGAAAACATTTTTAAAAACTACAAGTCTCATGCGTTTTAGTGGTGAAAAAGTAATTTAAAATTTCGTTCGGGAAATGAGTTTACTCCCTGGGTACTTTCTTTGTATACTTTTGACTATACGGGCCAAGCCCGGGATTTACGGGAAATCGCGGGTTTTCGTTTGCCGGCGATTAAACTTCTTTTATTCAGCGTCTTATCAAATATGAAAATATTTTTGAAAACTACAAGTCTCATGCGTTTAGTGGTGAAAAAATAATTTAAACAATCGTTCTGGAAATGAGTTTACTCACAGGGTACTTTCTTTGTATACATTCGACTATACGGGCCAAGCCGGGGTTTACGGGAAATCGCGGGTTTTCGTTTTCCGGCGATTAAACCTCTTTCATTAAGCGTCTCATCAACAATGAAAACATTTTTGAAAACAACAAGTCTAATGTGTTTTAGTGGTGAAAAAAAAATTTAAAAAATCGTTTGGGAAATGAGTTTACTCCCTGGATACTTTCTTTGTATACATTCGAATATACGGGCCGAGTCCGGGATTTACGGGAAATCGCGGGTTTTCGTTTTCCGGCAATTAAACCTCTTTCATTAAGCGTCTCATCAAAAATGAAAACATTTTTGAAAACAACAAATCTCATGTGTTTTAGTGGTGAAAAAAAAATTTAAAAAATCGTTTGGGAAATGAGTTTACTCCCTGGATACTTTCTTTGTATACATTCGAATATACGGGCCGAGTCCGGGATTTACGGGAAATCGCGGATTTTCGTTTGCCGACGATTAAACTTCTTTTATTCAGCGTCACATCAAATATGAAAATATTTTTGAAAACTACAAGTCTCATGCGTTTTAGTGGTGAAAAAATAATTTAAAAAATCGTTATGGAAATGAGTTTACTCACAGGGTACTTTCTTTGTATACATTCGACTATACGGGCCAAGCCCGGGATTTACGGGAAATCGCGGTTTTCGTTTTCCGGCGATTAAACCTCTTTCATTAAGCGTCTCATAAAAAATAAAAACATTTTTGAAAACTATAAGTCTTATGCGTTTCAGCGGTGAACAAATAATTTAAAAAATTGTTCTGGAAATGAGTTTACTCCCTGGATACTTTCTTTGTATACTTTTGACTATACGGGCCGAGTCCGGGATTTACGGGAAATCGCAGGTTTTCGTTTGCCGGCGATTAAACTGCTTTTATTCAGCGTCTCATCAAAAATGAAAACATTCTTGAAAACTACAAGTCTCATGCGTTTTAGTGGTGAAATAATAATTTAAAAAATCGTTTGAGAAATGAGTTTACTCCCTGGGTACTTTTTTTGTATACTTTTGACTATACGGGCCGAGTCCAGGATTTACGGGAAATCGCAGGTTTTCGTTTGCCGGCGATTAAACTTCATTTATTCAGCGTCCCATCAAAAATGAAAACATTTTTAAAAACTACAAGTCTCATGCGTTTTAGTGGTGAAAAAGTAATTTAAAAAATCGTTCGGGAAATGAGTTTACTCCCTGGGTACTTTCTTTGTATACTTTTGACTATACGGGCCAAGCCGGGATTTACGGGAAATCGCGGGTTTTCGTTTGCCGGCGATTAAACTTCTTTTATTCAGCGTCTCATCAAAAATGAAAACATTTTTAAAAACTACAAGTCTTATGCGTTTTAGTGGTGAAAAAATAATTTAAAAAATCGTTCTGGAAATGAGTTTACTCCCTGGATACTTTCTTTGTATACTTTTGACTATACGGGCCGAGTCCGGGATTTACGGGAAATCGCAGGTTTTCGTTTGCCGGCGATTAAACTGCTTTTATTCAGCGTCTCATCAAAAATGAAAACATTCTTGAAAACTACAAGTCTCATGGGTTTTAGTGGTGAAATAATAATTTAAAAAATCGTTTGGGAAATGAGTTTACTCCCTGGGTACTTTCTTTGTATACTTTTGACTATACGGGCCGAGTCCAGGATTTACGGGAAATCGCAGGTTTTCGTTTGCCGGCGATTAAACTTCATTTATTCAGCGTCCCATCAAAAATGAAAACATTTTTAAAAACTACAAGTCTCATGCGTTTTAGTGGTGAAAAAGTAATTTAAAAAATCGTTCGGGAAATGAGTTTACTCCCTGGGTACTTTCTTTGTATACTTTTGACTATACGGGCCAAGCCGGGATTTACGGGAAATCGCGGGTTTTCGTTTGCCGGCGATTAAACTTCTTTTATTCAGCGTCTCATCAAAAATGAAAACATTTTTAAAAACTACAAGTCTTATGCGTTTTAGTGGTGAAAAAATAATTTAAAAAATCGTTCTGGAAATGAGTTTACTCACAGGGTACTTTCTTTGTATACATTCGACTATACGTGCCAAGCCCGGGATTTACGGGGGCAATCGCGGGTTTTCGTTTGCCGGCGATTAAACTTCTTTTATTCAGCGTCTCATCAAATATGAAAATATTTTTGAAAACTACAAGTCTCATGCGTTTAGTGGTGAAAAAATAATTTAAAAAATCGTTCGGGAAATGAGTTTACTCACAGGGTACTTTCTTTGTATACATTCGACTATACGGGCCAAGCCCGGGATTTACGGGAAATCGCGGGTTTTCGTTTTCCGGCGATTAAACCTCTTTCATTAAGCGTCTCATCAAAAATGACAACATTTTTGAAAACTACAAGTCTCATGCGTTTTAGTGGAGAAAAAAAAATTTAAAAAATCGTTTGGGAAATGAGTTTACTCCCTGGGTACCTTCTTTGTATACATTCGACTATACGGGCCAAGCCCCGGATTTACGGGAAAACGCGGGATTTCGTTTGCCGGCGATTAAACTTCTTTTATTCAGCGTCTCATCAAAAATGAAAAGATTTTTAAAAACTACAAGTCTTATGCGTTTTAGTGGTGAAAAAATAATTTAAAAAATCGTTCTGGAAATGAGTTTACTCACAGGGTACTTTCTTTGTATACATTCGACTATACGCGCCAAGCCCGGGATTTACGGGAAATCGCGGGTTTTCGTTTGCCGGCGATTAAACTTCTTTTATTCAGCGTCTCATTAAAAATGAAAACATTTTTAAAAACTACAAGTCTCATGCGTTTTAGTGGTGAAAAAATAATTTAAAAAATCGTTCGGGAAATGAGTTTACTCCCTGGGTACTTTCTTTGTATACTTTTGACTATACGGGCCAAGCCGGGATTTACGCGAAATCGCGGGTTTTCGTTTGCCGGCGATTAAACTTCTTTTATTCAGCGTCTCATCAAAAATGAAAACATTTTTAAAAACTACAAGTCTTATGCGTTTTAGTGGTGAAAAAATAATTTAAAAAATCGTTCTGGAAATGAGTTTACTCACAGGGTACTTTCTTTGTATACATTCGACTATACGTGCCAAGCCCGGGATTTACGGGAAATCGCGGGTTTTCGTTTGCCGGCGATTAAACTTCATTTATTCAGCGTCTCATCAAAAATAAAAACATTTTTAAAAACTACAAGTCTCATGCGTTTTAGTGGTGAAAAAGTAATTTAAAAAATCGTTCGGGAAATGAGTTTACTCCCTGGGTACTTTTTTTGTATACTTTTGACTATACGGGCCAAGCCCGGGATTTACGGGAAATCGCGGATTTTTGTTTGCCGGCGATTAAACTTCTTTTATTCAGCGTCTCATCAATAATGAAAGCATTTTTAAAAACTACAAGTCTCATGCGTTTTAGTGGTGAAAAAGTAATTTAAAAAATCGTTCGGGAAATGAGTTTACTCCCTGGGTACTTTCTTTGTATACTTTTGACTATACGGGCCAAGCCGGGATTTACGGGAAATCGCGGGTTTTCGTTTGCCGGCGATTAAACTTCTTTTATTCAGCGTCTCATCAAAAATGAAAACATTTTTAAAAACTACAAGTCTTATGCGTTTTAGTGGTGAAAAAATAATTTAAAAAATCGTTCTGGAAATGAGTTTACTCACAGGGTACTTTCTTTGTATACATTCGACTATACGTGCCAAGCCCGGGATTTACGGGAAATCGCGGGTTTTCGTTTGCCGGCGATTAAACTGCTTTTATTCAGCGTCTCATTAAAAATGAAAACATTCTTGAAAACTACAAGTCTCATGCGTTTTAGTGGTGAAAAAATAATTTAAAAAATCGTTCTGGAAATGAGTTTACTCACAGTGTACTTTCTTTGTATACATTCGACTATACGTGCCAAGCCCGGGATTTACGGGAAATTGCGGGTTTTCGTTTGCCGGCGATTAAACTGCTTTTATTCAGCGTGTCATTAAAAATGAAAACATTCTTGAAAACTACAAGTCCCATGCGTTTTAGTGGTGAAAAAATAATTTAAAAAATCGTTCTGGAAATGAGTTTACTCACAGGGTACTTTCTTTGTATACATTCGACTATACGTGGCAAGCCCGGGATTTACGGGGGCAATCGCGGGTTTTCGTTTGCCGGCGATTAAACTTTTTTTATTCAGCGTCTCATCAAAAATGAAAACATTTTTAAAAACTACAAGTCTTATGCGTTTTAGTGGTGAAAAAATAATTTAAAAAATCGTTCTGGAAATGAGTTTACTCACAGGGTACTTTCTTTGTATACATTCGACTATACGTGCCAAGCCCGGGATTTACGGGAAATCGCGGGTTTTCGTTTGCCGGCGATTAAACTGCTTTTATTCAGCGTCTCATGAAAAATGAAAACATTTTTAAAAACTACAAGTCTCATGCGTTTTAGTGGTGAAAAAGTAATTTAAAATTTCGTTCGGGAAATGAGTTTACTCCCTGGGTACTTTCTTTGTATACTTTTGACTATACGGGCCAAGCCCGGGATTTACGGGAAATCGCGGGTTTTCGTTTGCCGGCGATTAAACTTCTTTTATTCAGCGTCTTATCAAATATGAAAATATTTTTGAAAACTACAAGTCTCATGCGTTTAGTGGTGAAAAAATAATTTAAACAATCGTTCTGGAAATGAGTTTACTCACAGGGTACTTTCTTTGTATACATTCGACTATACGGGCCAAGCCGGGGTTTACGGGAAATCGCGGGTTTTCGTTTTCCGGCGATTAAACCTCTTTCATTAAGCGTCTCATCAACAATGAAAACATTTTTGAAAACAACAAGTCTCATGTGTTTTAGTGGTGAAAAAAAAATTTAAAAAATCGTTTGGGAAATGAGTTTACTCCCTGGATACTTTCTTTGTATACATTCGAATATACGGGCCGAGTCCGGGATTTACGGGAAATCGCGGGTTTTCGTTTTCCGGCAATTAAACCTCTTTCATTAAGCGTCTCATCAAAAATGAAAACATTTTTGAAAACAACAAATCTCATGTGTTTTAGTGGTGAAAAAAAAATTTAAAAAATCGTTTGGGAAATGAGTTTACTCCCTGGATACTTTCTTTGTATACATTCGAATATACGGGCCGAGTCCGGGATTTACGGGAAATCGCGGATTTTCGTTTGCCGACGATTAAACTTCTTTTATTCAGCGTCACATCAAATATGAAAATATTTTTGAAAACTACAAGTCTCATGCGTTTTAGTGGTGAAAAAATAATTTAAAAAATCGTTATGGAAATGAGTTTACTCACAGGGTACTTTCTTTGTATACATTCGACTATACGGGCCAAGCCCGGGATTTACGGGAAATCGCGGTTTTCGTTTTCCGGCGATTAAACCTCTTTCATTAAGCGTCTCATAAAGAATAAAAACATTTTTGAAAACTATAAGTCTTATGCGTTTCAGCGGTGAACAAATAATTTAAAAAATTGTTCTGGAAATGAGTTTACTCCCTGGATACTTTCTTTGTATACTTTTGACTATACGGGCCGAGTCCGGGATTTACGGGAAATCGCAGGTTTTCGTTTGCCGGCGATTAAACTGCTTTTATTCAGCGTCTCATCAAAAATGAAAACATTCTTGAAAACTACAAGTCTCATGCGTTTTAGTGGTGAAATAATAATTTAAAAAATCGTTTGAGAAATGAGTTTACTCCCTGGGTACTTTCTTTGTATACTTTTGACTATACGGGCCGAGTCCAGGATTTACGGGAAATCGCAGGTTTTCGTTTGCCGGCGATTAAACTTCACTTATTCAGCGTCCCATCAAAAATGAAAACATTTTTAAAAACTACAAGTCTCATGCGTTTTAGTGGTGAAAAAGTAATTTAAAAAATCGTTCGGGAAATGAGTTTACTCCCTGGGTACTTTCTTTGTATACTTTTGACTATACGGGCCAAGCCGGGATTTACGGGAAATCGCGGGTTTTCGTTTGCCGGCGATTAAACTTCTTTTATTCAGCGTCTCATCAAAAATGAAAACATTTTTAAAAACTACAAGTCTTATGCGTTTTAGTGGTGAAAAAATAATTTAAAAAATCGTTCTGGAAATGAGTTTACTCCCTGGATACTTTCTTTGTATACTTTTGACTATACGGGCCGAGTCCGGGATTTACGGGAAATCGCAGGTTTTCGTTTGCCGGCGATTAAACTGCTTTTATTCAGCGTCTCATCAAAAATGAAAACATTCTTGAAAACTACAAGTCTCATGGGTTTTAGTGGTGAAATAATAATTTAAAAAATCGTTTGGGAAATGAGTTTACTCCCTGGGTACTTTCTTTGTATACTTTTGACTATACGGGCCGAGTCCAGGATTTACGGGAAATCGCAGGTTTTCGTTTGCCGGCGATTAAACTTCATTTATTCAGCGTCCCATCAAAAATGAAAACATTTTTAAAAACTACAAGTCTCATGCGTTTTAGTGGTGAAAAAGTAATTTAAAAAATCGTTCGGGAAATGAGTTTACTCCCTGGGTACTTTCTTTGTATACTTTTGACTATACGGGCCAAGCCGGGATTTACGGGAAATCGCGGGTTTTCGTTTGCCGGCGATTAAACTTCTTTTATTCAGCGTCTCATCAAAAATGAAAACATTTTTAAAAACTACAAGTCTTATGCGTTTTAGTGGTGAAAAAATAATTTAAAAAATCGTTCTGGAAATGAGTTTACTCACAGGGTACTTTCTTTGTATACATTCGACTATACGTGCCAAGCCCGGGATTTACGGGGGCAATCGCGGGTTTTCGTTTGCCGGCGATTAAACTTCTTTTATTCAGCGTCTCATCAAATATGAAAATATTTTTGAAAACTACAAGTCTCATGCGTTTAGTGGTGAAAAAATAATTTAAAAAATCGTTCGGGAAATGAGTTTACTCACAGGGTACTTTCTTTGTATACATTCGACTATACGGGCCAAGCCCGGGATTTACGGGAAATCGCGGGTTTTCGTTTTCCGGCGATTAAACCTCTTTCATTAAGCGTCTCATCAAAAATGACAACATTTTTGAAAACTACAAGTCTCATGCGTTTTAGTGGAGAAAAAAAAATTTAAAAAATCGTTTGGGAAATGAGTTTACTCCCTGGGTACCTTCTTTGTATACATTCGACTATACGGGCCAAGCCCCGGATTTACGGGAAAACGCGGGATTTCGTTTGCCGGCGATTAAACTTCTTTTATTCAGCGTCTCATCAAAAATGAAAAGATTTTTAAAAACTACAAGTCTTATGCGTTTTAGCGGTGAAAAAATAATTTAAAAAATCGTTCTGGAAATGAGTTTACTCACAGGGTACTTTCTTTGTATACATTCGACTATACGCGCCAAGCCCGGGATTTACGGGAAATCGCGGGTTTTCGTTTGCCGGCGATTAAACTTCTTTTATTCAGCGTCTCATTAAAAATGAAAACATTTTTAAAAACTACAAGTCTCATGCGTTTTAGTGGTGAAAAAATAATTTAAAAAATCGTTCGGGAAATGAGTTTACTCCCTGGGTACTTTCTTTGTATACTTTTGACTATACGGGCCAAGCCGGGATTTACGCGAAATCGCGGGTTTTCGTTTGCCGGCGATTAAACTTCTTTTATTCAGCGTCTCATCAAAAATGAAAACATTTTTAAAAACTACAAGTCTTATGCGTTTTAGTGGTGAAAAAATAATTTAAAAAATCGTTCTGGAAATGAGTTTACTCACAGGGTACTTTCTTTGTATACATTCGACTATACGTGCCAAGCCCGGGATTTACGGGAAATCGCGGGTTTTCGTTTGCCGGCGATTAAACTTCATTTATTCAGCGTCTCATCAAAAATAAAAACATTTTTAAAAACTACAAGTCTCATGCGTTTTAGTGGTGAAAAAGTAATTTAAAAAATCGTTCGGGAAATGAGTTTACTCCCTGGGTACTTTTTTTGTATACTTTTGACTATACGGGCCAAGCCCGGGATTTACGGGAAATCGCGGATTTTTGTTTGCCGGCGATTAAACTTCTTTTATTCAGCGTCTCATCAATAATGAAAGCATTTTTAAAAACTACAAGTCTCATGCGTTTTAGTGGTGAAAAAGTAATTTAAAAAATCGTTCGGGAAATGAGTTTACTCCCTGGGTACTTTCTTTGTATACTTTTGACTATACGGGCCAAGCCGGGATTTACGGGAAATCGCGGGTTTTCGTTTGCCGGCGATTAAACTTCTTTTATTCAGCGTCTCATCAAAAATGAAAACATTTTTAAAAACTACAAGTCTTATGCGTTTTAGTGGTGAAAAAATAATTTAAAAAATCGTTCTGGAAATGAGTTTACTCACAGGGTACTTTCTTTGTATACATTCGACTATACGTGCCAAGCCCGGGATTTACGGGAAATCGCGGGTTTTCGTTTGCCGGCGATTAAACTGCTTTTATTCAGCGTCTCATTAAAAATGAAAACATTCTTGAAAACTACAAGTCTCATGCGTTTTAGTGGTGAAAAAATAATTTAAAAAATCGTTCTGGAAATGAGTTTACTCACAGTGTACTTTCTTTGTATACATTCGACTATACGTGCCAAGCCCGGGATTTACGGGAAATTGCGGGTTTTCGTTTGCCGGCGATTAAACTGCTTTTATTCAGCGTCTCATGAAAAATGAAAACATTTTAAAAAACTACAAGTCTCATGCGTTTTAGTGGTGAAAAAGTAATTTAAAATTTCGTTCGGGAAATGAGTTTACTCCCCGGGGACTTTCTTTGTATACTTTTGACTATACGGGCCAAGCCCGGGATTTACGGGAAATCGCGGGTTTTCGTTTGCCGGCGATTAAACTTCTTTTATTCAGCGTCTCATCAAATATGAAAATATTTTTGAAAACTACAAGTCTCATGCGTTTAGTGGTGAAAAAATAATTTAAAAAATCGTTCTGGAAATGAGTTTACTCACAGGGTACTTTCTTTGTATACATTCGACTATACGTGCCAAGCCCGGGATTTACGGGAAAACGCGGGATTTCGTTTGCCGGCGATTAAACTTCTTTTATTCAGCGTCTCATCAAAAATGAAAACATTTTTAAAAACTACAAGTCTTATGCGTTTTAGTGGTGAAAAAATAATTTAAAAAATCGTTCTGGAAATGAGTTTACTGACAGGGTACTTTCTTTGTATACATTCGACTATACGTGCCAAGCCCGGAATTTACGGGAAATCGCGGGTTTTCGTTTGCCGGCGATTAAACTGCTTTTATTCAGCGTCTCATTAAAAATGAAAACATTCTTGAAAACTACAAGTCTCATGCGTTTTAGTGGTGAAACAATAATTTAAAAAGTCGTTTGGGAAACGAGTTTACTCCCTGGGTACTTTCTTTGTATACTTTTGACTATACGGGCCGAGTCCAGGATTTACGGGAAATCGCAGGTTTTCGTTTGCCGGCGATTAAACTTCATTTATTCAGCGTCTCATCAAAAATGAAAAGATTTTCAAAAACTACAAGTCTCATGCGTTTTAGTGGTGAAAAAAGTAATTTAAAAAATCGTACGGGAAATGAGTTTACTCCCTGGGTACTTTCTTTGTATACTTTTGACTATACGGGCCAAGCCCGGGATTTACGGGAAATCGCGGGTTTTCGTTTGCCGGCGATTAAACTTCTTTTATTCAGCGTCTCATCAAAAATGAAAACATTTTTAAAAACTACAAGTCTCATGCGTTTTAGTGGTGAAAAAATATTTTAAATAATCGTTCGGGAAATGAGTTTACTCCCTGGGTACTTTCTTTGTATACTTTTGACTATACGGGCCAAGCCGGGATTTACGGGAAATCGCGGGTTTTGGTTTGCCGGTGATTAAACTTCTTTTATTCAGCGTCTCATCAAAAATGAAAACATTTTTAAAAACTACAAGTCTTATGCGTTTTAGTGGTGAAAAAATAATTTAAAAAATCGTTCTGGAAATGAGTTTACTCACAGGGTACTTTCTTTGTATACATTCGACTATACGTGCCAAGCCCGGGATTTACGGAAAATCGAGGGTTTTCGTTTGCCGGCGATTAAACTGCTTTTATTCAGTGTCTCATTAAAAATGAAAACATTCTTGAAAACTACAAGTCTCATGCGTTTTATTGGTGAAAAAATTATTTAAAAAATCGTTCGGGAAATGAGTTTACTCCCTGGGTACTTTCTTTGTATACTTTTGACTATACGGGCCAAGCCGGGATTTACGGGAAATCGCGGGTTTTCGTTTGCCGGCGATTAAACTTCTTTTATTCAGCGTCTCATCAAAAATGAAAACATTTTTAAAAACTACAAGTCTTATGCGTTTTAGTGGTGAAAAAATAATTTAAAAAATCGTTCTGGAAATGAGTTTACTCACAGGGTACTTTCTTTGTATACATTCGACTATACGTGCCAAGCCCGGGATTTACGGAAAATCGCGGGTTTTCGTTTGCCGGCGATTAAACTGCTTTTATTCAGTGTCTCATTAAAAATGAAAACATTCTTGAAAACTACATGTCTCATGCGTTTTAGTGGTGAAATAATAATTTAAAAAATCGTTTAAGAAATGAGTTTACTCCCTGGGTACTTTCTTTGTATACTTTTGCCTTTACGGGCCGAGTCCAGGATTTACGGGAAATCGCAGGTTTTCGTTTGCCGGCGAATAAACTTCATTTATTCAGCGTCTCATCAAAAATGAAAACATTTTTAAAAACTACAAGTCTCATGCCTTTTAGTGGTGAAAAAGTAATTTAAAAAATCGTTCGGGAAATGGGTTTACTGCCTGGGTACTTTCTTTGTATACTTTTGACTATACGGGCTAAGCCCGGGATTTACGGGAAATCGCGGGTTTTCGTTTGCCGGCGATTAAACTTCTTTTATTCAGCGTTTCATCAAAAATGAAAACATTTTTGAAAACTACAAGTCTCATGCGTTTTAGTGGTGAAATAATAATTTAAAAAATCGTTTGGGAAATGAGTTTACTCCCCGGGTACTTTCTTTGTATACTTTTGACTATACGGGCCAAGCCGGGATTGACGGGAAATCGCGGGTTTTCGTTTGCCAGCGATTAAACTTCTTTTATTCAGCGTCTCATCAAAAATGAAGACATTTTTAAAAACTACAAGTCTTATGCGTTTTAGTGGTGAAAAAATAATTTAAAAAATCGTTCTGGAAATGAGTTTACTCACAGGGTACTTTCTTTGTATACATTCGACTATACGTGCCAAGCCCGGGATTTACGGGAAATCGCGGGTTTTCGTTTGCCGGCGATTAAACTGCTTTTATTCAGCGTCTCATGAAAAATGAAAACATTTTTAAAAACTACAAGTCTCATGCGTTTTAGTGGTGAAAAAGTAATTTAAAATTTCGTTCGGGAAATGAGTTTACTCCCTGGGTACTTTCTTTGTATACTTTTGACTATTCGGGCCAAGCCCGGGATTTACGGGAAATCGCGGGTTTTCGTTTGCCGGCGATTAAACTTCTTTTATTCAGCGTCTCATCAAATATGAAAATATTTTTGAAAACTACAAGTCTCATGCGTTTAGTGGTGAAAAAATAATTTAAACAATCGTTCTGGAAATGAGTTTACTCACAGGGTACTTTCTTTGTATACATTCGACTATACGGACCAAGCCCGGGATTTACGGGAAATCGCGGGTTTTCGTTTTCCGGCGATTAAACCTCTTTCATTAAGCGTCTCATCAAAAATGAAAACATTTTTGAAAACAACAAGTCTCATGTGTTTTAGTGGTGAAAAAAAAATTTAAAAAATCGTTTGGGAAATGAATTTACTCCCTGGATACTTTCTTTGTATACATTCGAATATACGGGCCGAGTCCGGGATTTACGGGAAATCGCGGGTTTTCGTTTTCCGGCAATTAAACCTCTTTCATTAAGTGTCTCATCAAAAATGAAAACATTTTTGAAAACAACAAGTCTCATGTGTTTTAGTGGTGAGAAAAAAATTTAAAAAATCGTTTGGGAAATGAGTTTACTCCCTGGATACTTTCTTTGTATACATTCGAATATACGGGCCGAGTCCGGGATTTACGGGAAATCGCGGATTTTAGTTTGCCGACGATTAAACTTCTTTTGTTCAGCGTCACATCAAATATGAAAATATTTTTAAAAACTACAAGTCTCATGCGTTTAGTGGTAAAAAAATAATATAAAAAATCGTTCGGGAAATGAGTTTACTCCCTGGGTACTTTCTTTGTATACTTTTGACTATACGGGCCAAGCCCGGGATTTACGGGAAATCGCGGATTTTCGTTTGCCGGCGATTAAACTTTTTTTATTCAGCGTCTCATCAAAAATGAAAACATTTTTAAAAACTACAAGTCTTATGCGTTTTAGTGGTGAAAAAATAATTTAAAAAATCGTTCTGGAAATGAGTTTACTCCCTGGGTACTTTCTTTGTATACTTTTGACTATACGGGCCGAGTCCGGGATTTAGGGAAATCGCAGGATTTCGTTTGCCGGCGATTAAACTCCTTTTATTCAGCGTCTCATCAAAAATGAAAACATTTTTAAAAACTACAAGTCTTATGCGTTTTAGTGGTGAAAAAATAATTTAAAAAATCGTTCTGGAAATGAGTTTACTCACAGGGTACTTTCTTTGTATACATTCGACTATACGTGCCAAGCCCGGGATTTACGGGAAATCGCGGGTTTTCGTTTGCCGGCGATTAAACTGCTTTTATTCAGCGTCTCATGAAAAATGAAAACATTTTTAAAAACTACAAGTCTCATGCGTTTTAGTGGTGAAAAAGTAATTTAAAATTTCGTTCGGGAAATGAGTTTACTCCCTAGGTACTTTCTTTGTATACTTTTGACTATACGGGCCAGGCCCGGGATTTACGGGAAATCGCGGGTTTTCTTTTGCCGGCGATTAAACTTCTTTTATTCAGCGTCTCATCAAATATGAAAATATTTTTGAAAACTACAAGTCTCATGCGTTTAGTGGTGAAAAAATAATTTAAACAATCGTTCTGGAAATGAGTTTACTCACAGGGTACTTTCTTTGTATACATTCGACTATACGGGCCAAGCCCGGGATTTACGGGAAATCGCGGGTTTTCGTTTTCCGGCGATTAAACCTCTTTCATTAAGCGTCTCATCAAAAATGAAAACATTTTTGAAAACAACAAGTCTCATGTGTTTTAGTGGTGAAAAAAAAATTTAAAAAATCGTTTGGGAAATGAGTTTACTCCCTGGATACTTTCTTTGTATACATTCGAATATACGGGCCGAGTCCGGGATTTACGGGAAATCGCGGGTTTTCGTTTTCCGGCAATTAAACCTCTTTCATTAAGCGTCTCATCAAAAATGAAAACATTTTTGAAAACAACAAGTCTCATGTGTTTTAGTGGTGAAAAAAAAATTTAAAAAATCGTTTGGGAAATGAGTTTACTCCCTGGATACTTTCTTTGTATACATTCGAATATACGGGCCGAGTCCGGGATTTACGGGAAATCGCGGATTTTCGTTTGCCGACGATTAAACTTCTTTTATTCAGCGTCACATCAAATATGAAAACATTTTTGAAAACAACAAGTCTCATGTGTTTTAGTGGTGAAAAAAAAATTTAAAAAATCGTTTGGGAAATGAGTTTACTCCCTGGATACTTTCTTTGTATACATTCGAATATACGGGCCGAGTCCGGGATTTACGGGAAATCGCGGGTTTTCGTTTTCCGGCAATTAAACCTCTTTCATTAAGCGTCTCATCAAAAATGAAAACATTTTTGAAAACAACAAGTCTCATGTGTTTTAGTGGTGAAAAAAAAATTTAAAAAATCGTTTGGGAAATGAGTTTACTCCCTGGATACTTTCTTTGTATACATTCGAATATACGGGCCGAGTCCGGGATTTACGGGAAATCGCGGATTTTCGTTTGCCGACGATTAAACTTCTTTTATTCAGCGTCACATCAAATATGAAAATATTTTTGAAAACTACAAGTCTCATGCGTTTAGTGGTAAAAAATAATATAAAAAATCGTTCGGGAAATGAGTTAACTCCCTGGGTACTTTCTTTGTATACTTTTGACTATACGGGCCAAGCCCGGATTTACGGGAAATCGCGGATTTTCGTTTGCCGGCGATTAAACTTTTTTTATTCAGCGTCTCATCAAAAATGAAAACATTTTTAAAAACTACAAGTCTTATACGTTTTAGTGGTGAAAAAATAATTTAAAAAATCGTTCTGGAAATGAGTTTACTCCCTGGGTACTTTCTTTGTATACTTTTGACTATACGGGCCGAGTCCGGGATTTTCGGGAAATCGCAGGATTTCGTTTGCCGGCGATTAAACTCCTTTTATTCAGCGTCTCATCAAAAATGAAAACATTTTTAAAAACTACAAGTCTTATGCGTTTTAGTGGTGAAAAAATAATTTAAAAAATCGTTCTGGAAATGAGTTTACTCACAGGGTACTTTCTTTGTATACATTCGACTATACGTGCCAAGCCCGGGATTTACGGGAAATCGCGGGTTTTCGTTTGCCGGCGATTAAACTGCTTTTATTCAGCGTCTCATGAAAAATGAAAACATTTTTAAAAACTACAAGTCTCATGCGTTTTAGTGGTGAAAAAGTAATTTAAAATTTCGTTCGGGAAATGAGTTTACTCCCTGGGTACTTTCTTTGTATACTTTTGACTATACGGGCCAAGCCCGGGATTTACGGGAAATCGCGGGTTTTCGTTTGCCGGCGATTAAACTTCTTTTATTCAGCGTCTCATCAAATATGAAAATATTTTTGAAAAATACAAGTCTCATGCGTTTAGTGGTGAAAAAATAATTTTAACAATCGTTCTGGAAATGAGTTTACTCACAGGGTACTTTCTTTGTATACATTCGACTATACGGGCCAAGCCCGGGATTTACGGGAAATCGCGGGTTTTCGTTTTCCGGCGATTAAACCTCTTTCATTAACCGTCTCATCAAAAATGAAAACATTTTTGAAAACAACAAGTCTCATGTGTTTTAGTGGTGAAAAAAAAATTTAAAAAATCGTTTGGGAAATGAGTTTACTCCCTGGATACTTTCTTTGTATACATTCGAATATACGGGCCGAGTCCGGGATTTACGGGAAATCGCGGATTTTCGTTTGCCGACGATTAAACTTCTTTTATTCAGCGTCACATCAAATATGAAAACATTTTTGAAAACAACAAGTCTCATGTGTTTTAGTGGTGAAAAAAAAATTTAAAAAATCGTTTGGGAAATGAGTTTACTCCCTGGATACTTTCTTTGTATACATTCGAATATACGGGCCGAGTCCGGGATTTACGGGAAATCGCGGGTTTTCGTTTTCCGGCAATTAAACCTCTTTCATTAAGCGTCTCATCAAAAATGAAAACATTTTTGAAAACAACAAGTCTCATGTGTTTTAGTGGTGAAAAAAAAAATTAAAAAATCGTTTGGGAAATGAGTTTACTCCCTGGATACTTTCTTTGTATACATTCGAATATACGGGCCGAGTCCGGGATTTACGGGAAATCGCGGATTTTCGTTTGCCGACGATTAAACTTCTTTTATTCAGCGTCACATCAAATATGAAAATATTTTTGAAAACTACAAGTCTCATGCGTTTAGTGGTAAAAAATAATATAAAAAATCGTTCGGGAAATGAGTTTACTCCCTGGGTACTTTCTTTGTATACTTTTGACTATACGGGCCAAGCCCGGATTTACGGGAAATCGCGGATTTTCGTTTGCCGGCGATTAAACTTTTTTTATTCAGCGTCTCATCAAAAATGAAAACATTTTTAAAAACTACAAGTCTTATACGTTTTAGTGGTGAAAAAATAATTTAAAAAATCGTTCTGGAAATGAGTTTACTCCCTGGGTACTTTCTTTGTATACTTTTGACTATACGGGCCGAGTCCGGGATTTTCGGGAAATCGCAGGATTTCGTTTGCCGGCGATTAAACTCCTTTTATTCAGCGTCTCATCAAAAATGAAAACATTTTTAAAAACTACAAGTCTTATGCGTTTTAGTGGTGAAAAAATAATTTAAAAAATCGTTCTGGAAATGAGTTTACTCACAGGGTACTTTCTTTGTATACATTCGACTATACGTGCCAAGCCCGGGATTTACGGGAAATCGCGGGTTTTCGTTTGCCGGCGATTAAACTGCTTTTATTCAGCGTCTCATGAAAAATGAAAACATTTTTAAAAACTACAAGTCTCATGCGTTTTAGTGGTGAAAAAGTAATTTAAAATTTCGTTCGGGAAATGAGTTTACTCCCTGGGTACTTTCTTTGTATACTTTTGACTATACGGGCCAAGCCCGGGATTTACGGGAAATCGCGGGTTTTCGTTTGCCGGCGATTAAACTTCTTTTATTCAGCGTCTCATCAAATATGAAAATATTTTTGAAAAATACAAGTCTCATGCGTTTAGTGGTGAAAAAATAATTTTAACAATCGTTCTGGAAATGAGTTTACTCACAGGGTACTTTCTTTGTATACATTCGACTATACGGGCCAAGCCCGGGATTTACGGGAAATCGCGGGTTTTCGTTTTCCGGCGATTAAACCTCTTTCATTAACCGTCTCATCAAAAATGAAAACATTTTTGAAAACAACAAGTCTCATGTGTTTTAGTGGTGAAAAAGAAATTTAAAAAATCGTTTGGGAAATGAGTTTACTCCCTGGATACTTTCTTTGTATACATTCGAATATACGGGCCGAGTCCGGGATTTACGGGAAATCGCGGGTTTTCCTTTTCCGGCAATTAAACCTCTTTCATTAAGCGTCTCATCAAAAATGAAAACATTTTTGAAAACAACAAGTCTCATGTGTTTTAGTGGTGAAAAAAAAATTTAAAAAATCGTTTGGGAAATGAGTTTACTCTCTGGATACTTTCTTTGTATACATTCGAATATACGGGCCGAGTCCGGGATTTACGGGAAATCGCGGATTTTCGTTTGCCGACGATTAAACTTCTTTTATTCAGCGTCACATCAAATATGAAAATATTTTTGAAAACTACAAGTCTCATGCGTTTAGTGGTAAAAAAATAATATAAAAAATCGTTCGGGAAATGAGTTTACTCCCTGGGTACTTTCTTTGTATACTTTTGACTATACGGGCCAAGCCCGGGATTTACGGGAAATCGCGGATTTTCCTTTGCCGGCGATTAAACTTTTTTTATTCAGCGTCTCATCAAAAATGAAAACATTTTTAAAAACTACAAGTCTTATGCGTTTTAGTGGTGAAAAAATAATTTAAAAAATCGTTCTGGAAATGAGTTTACTCCCTGGGTACTTTCTTTGTATACTTTTGACTATACGGGCCGAGTCCGGGATTTAGGGAAATCGCAGGATTTCGTTTGCCGGCGATTAAACTCCTTTTATTCAGCGTCTCATCAAAAATGAAAACATTTTTGAAAACTACAAGTCTCATGCGTTTTAGTGGTGAAAAAATAATTTAAAAAATCGTTTGGGAAATGAGTTTACTCCCTGGGTACTTTCTTTGTATACTTTTGACTATACGGGCCGAGTCCGGGATTTAGGGAAATCGCAGGATTTCGTTTGCCGGCGATTAAACTCCTTTTATTCAGCGTCTCATCAAAAATGAAAACATTTTTGAAAACTACAAGTCTCATGCGTTTTAGTGGTGAAAAAATAATTTAAAAAATCGTTTGGGAAATGAGTTTACTCCCTGGGTACTTTCTTTGTATACTTTTGACTATGCAGGCCAATCCCGGTATTTACGGGAAATCGCGGGTTTTCGTTTGCCGGCGATTAAACTTCTTTTATTCAGCGTCTCATCAAAAATGAAAACATTTTTAAAAATTACAAGTCTTATGCGTTTTAGTGCTGAAAAAATAATTTAAAAAATCTTTCTGGAAATGAGTTTACTCACAGGGTACTTTCTTTGTATACATTCGACTATACGGGCCACGCCCGGGATTTACGGGAAATCGCGGGTTTTCGTTTTCCGGCGATTAAACCTCTTTCATTAAGCGTCTCATCAAAAATGAAAACATTTTTGAAAACAACAAGTCTCATGTGTTTTAGTGGTGAAAAAAAAAATTTAAAAAATCGTTTGGGAAATGAGTTTACTCCCTGGATACTTTCTTTGTATACATTCGAATATACGGGCCGAGTCCGGGATTTACGGGAAATCGCGGGTTTTCGTTTTCCGGCAATTAAACCTCTTTCATTAAGCGTCTCATCAAAAATGAAAACATTTTTGAAAACAACAAGTCTCATGTGTTTTAGTGGTGAAAAAAAAATTTAAAAAATCGTTTGGGAAATGAGTTTACTCCCTGGATACTTTCTTTGTATACATTCGAATATACGGGCCGAGTCCGGGATTTACGGGAAATCGCGGATTTTCGTTTGCCGACGATTAAACTTCTTTTGTTCAGCGTCACATCAAATATGAAAATATTTTTAAAAACTACAAGTCTCATGCGTTTAGTGGTAAAAAAATAATATAAAAAATCGTTCGGGAAATGAGTTTACTCCCTGGGTACTTTCTTTGTATACTTTTGACTATACGGGCCAAGCCCGGGATTTACGGGAAATCGCGGATTTTCGTTTGCCGGCGATTAAACTTTTTTTATTCAGCGTCTCATCAAAAATGAAAACATTTTTAAAAACTACAAGTCTTATGCGTTTTAGTGGTGAAAAAATAATTTAAAAAATCGTTCTGGAAATGAGTTTACTCCCTGGGTACTTTCTTTGTATACTTTTGACTATACGGGCCGAGTCCGGGATTTAGGGAAATCGCAGGATTTCGTTTGCCGGCGATTAAACTCCTTTTATTCAGCGTCTCATCAAAAATGAAAACATTTTTAAAAACTACAAGTCTTATGCGTTTTAGTGGTGAAAAAATAATTTAAAAAATCGTTCTGGAAATGAGTTTACTCACAGGGTACTTTCTTTGTATACATTCGACTATACGTGCCAAGCCCGGGATTTACGGGAAATCGCGGGTTTTCGTTTGCCGGCGATTAAACTGCTTTTATTCAGCGTCTCATGAAAAATGAAAACATTTTTAAAAACTACAAGTCTCATGCGTTTTAGTGGTGAAAAAGTAATTTAAAATTTCGTTCGGGAAATGAGTTTACTCCCTGGGTACTTTCTTTGTATACTTTTGACTATACGGGCCAGGCCCGGGATTTACGGGAAATCGCGGGTTTTCTTTTGCCGGCGATTAAACTTCTTTTATTCAGCGTCTCATCAAATATGAAAATATTTTTGAAAACTACAAGTCTCATGCGTTTAGTGGTGAAAAAATAATTTAAACAATCGTTCTGGAAATGAGTTTACTCACAGGGTACTTTCTTTGTATACATTCGACTATACGGGCCAAGCCCGGGATTTACGGGAAATCGCGGGTTTTCGTTTTCCGGCGATTAAAACTCTTTCATTAAGCGTCTCATCAAAAATAAAAACATTTTTGAAAACAACAAGTCTCATGTGTTTTAGTGGGGAAAAAAAAATTTAAAAAATCGTTTGGGAAATGAGTTTACTCCCTGGATACTTTCTTTGTATACATTCGAATATACGGGCCGAGTCCGGGATTTACGGGAAATCGCGGGTTTTCGTTTTCCGGCAATTAAACCTCTTTCATTAAGCGTCTCATCAAAAATGAAAACATTTTTGAAAACAACAAGTCTCATGTGTTTTAGTGGTGAAAAAAAAATTTAAAAAATCGTTTGGGAAATGAGTTTACTCCCTGGATACTTTCTTTGTATACATTCGAATATACGGGCCGAGTCCGGGATTTACGGGAAATCGCGGATTTTCGTTTGCCGACGATTAAACTTCTTTTATTCAGCGTCACATCAAATATGAAAATATTTTTGAAAACTACAAGTCTCATGCGTTTAGTGGTAAAAAATAATATAAAAAATCGTTCGGGAAATGAGTTTACTCCCTGGGTACTTTCTTTGTATACTTTTGACTATACGGGCCAAGCCCGGATTTACGGGAAATCGCGGATTTTCGTTTGCCGGCGATTAAACTTTTTTTATTCAGCGTCTCATCAAAAATGAAAACATTTTTAAAAACTACAAGTCTTATACGTTTTAGTGGTGAAAAAATAATTTAAAAAATCGTTCTGGAAATGAGTTTACTCCCTGGGTACTTTCTTTGTATACTTTTGACTATACGGGCCGAGTCCGGGATTTACGGGAAATCGCAGGATTTCGTTTGCCGGCGATTAAACTCCTTTTATTCAGCGTCTCATCAAAAATGAAAACATTTTTAAAAACTACAAGTCTCATGCGTTTTAGTGGTGAAAAAGTAATTTAAAATTTCGTTCGGGAAATGAGTTTACTCCCTGGATACTTTCTTTGTATACATTCGAATATACGGGCCGAGTCCGGGATTTACGGGAAATCGCGGGTTTTCGTTTTCCGGCAATTAAACCTCTTTCATTAAGCGTCTCATCAAAAATGAAAACATTTTTGAAAACAACAAGTCTCATGTGTTTTAGTGGTGAAAAAAAAATTTAAAAAATCGTTTGGGAAATGAGTTTACTCCCTGGATACTTTCTTTGTATACATTCGAATATACGGGCCGAGTCCGGGATTTACGGGAAATCGCGGATTTTCGTTTGCCGACGATTAAACTTCTTTTATTCAGCGTCACATCAAATATGAAAACATTTTTGAAAACAACAAGTCTCATGTGTTTTAGTGGTGAAAAAAAAATTTAAAAAATCGTTTGGGAAATGAGTTTACTCCCTGGATACTTTCTTTGTATACATTCGAATATACGGGCCGAGTCCGGGATTTACGGGAAATCGCGGGTTTTCGTTTTCCGGCAATTAAACCTCTTTCATTAAGCGTCTCATCAAAAATGAAAACATTTTTGAAAACAACAAGTCTCATGTGTTTTAGTGGTGAAAAAAAAATTTAAAAAATCGTTTGGGAAATGAGTTTACTCCCTGGATACTTTCTTTGTATACATTCGAATATACGGGCCGAGTCCGGGATTTACGGGAAATCGCGGATTTTCGTTTGCCGACGATTAAACTTCTTTTATTCAGCGTCACATCAAATATGAAAATATTTTTGAAAACTACAAGTCTCATGCGTTTAGTGGTAAAAAATAATATAAAAAATCGTTCGGGAAATGAGTTTACTCCCTGGGTACTTTCTTTGTATACTTTTGACTATACGGGCCAAGCCCGGATTTACGGGAAATCGCGGATTTTCGTTTGCCGGCGATTAAACTTTTTTTATTCAGCGTCTCATCAAAAATGAAAACATTTTTAAAAACTACAAGTCTTATACGTTTTAGTGGTGAAAAAATAATTTAAAAAATCGTTCTGGAAATGAGTTTACTCCCTGGGTACTTTCTTTGTATACTTTTGACTATACGGGCCGAGTCCGGGATTTACGGGAAATCGCAGGATTTCGTTTGCCGGCGATTAAACTCCTTTTATTCAGCGTCTCATCAAAAATGAAAACATTTTTAAAAACTACAAGTCTTATGCGTTTTAGTGGTGAAAAAATAATTTAAAAAATCGTTCTGGAAATGAGTTTACTCACAGGGTACTTTCTTTGTATACATTCGACTATACGTGCCAAGCCCGGGATTTACGGGAAATCGCGGGTTTTCGTTTGCCGGCGATTAAACTGCTTTTATTCAGCGTCTCATGAAAAATGAAAACATTTTTAAAAACTACAAGTCTCATGCGTTTTAGTGGTGAAAAAGTAATTTAAAATTTCGTTCGGGAAATGAGTTTACTCCCTGGGTACTTTCTTTGTATACTTTTGACTATACGGGCCAAGCCCGGGATTTACGGGAAATCGCGGGTTTTCGTTTGCCGGCGATTAAACTTCTTTTATTCAGCGTCTCATCAAATATGAAAATATTTTTGAAAAATACAAGTCTCATGCGTTTAGTGGTGAAAAAATAATTTTAACAATCGTTCTGGAAATGAGTTTACTCACAGGGTACTTTCTTTGTATACATTCGACTATACGGGCCAAGCCCGGGATTTACGGGAAATCGCGGGTTTTCGTTTTCCGGCGATTAAACCTCTTTCATTAACCGTCTCATCAAAAATGAAAACATTTTTGAAAACAACAAGTCTCATGTGTTTTAGTGGTGAAAAAAAAATTTAAAAAATCGTTTGGGAAATGAGTTTACTCCCTGGATACTTTCTTTGTATACATTCGAATATACGGGCCGAGTCCGGGATTTACGGGAAATCGCGGGTTTTCGTTTTCCGGCAATTAAACCTCTTTCATTAAGCGTCTCATCAAAAATGAAAACATTTTTGAAAACAACAAGTCTCATGTGTTTTAGTGGTGAAAAAAAAATTTAAAAAATCGTTTGGGAAATGAGTTTACTCTCTGGATACTTTCTTTGTATACATTCGAATATACGGGCCGAGTCCGGGATTTACGGGAAATCGCGGATTTTCGTTTGCCGACGATTAAACTTCTTTTATTCAGCGTCACATCAAATATGAAAATATTTTTGAAAACTACAAGTCTCATGCGTTTAGTGGTAAAAAAATAATATAAAAAATCGTTCGGGAAATGAGTTTACTCCCTGGGTACTTTCTTTGTATACTTTTGACTATACGGGCCGAGTCCGGGATTTACGGGAAATCGCAGATTTTCCTTTGCCGGCGATTAAACTTTTTTTATTCAGCGTCTCATCAAAAATGAAAACATTTTTAAAAACTACAAGTCTTATGCGTTTTAGTGGTGAAAAAATAATTTAAAAAATCGTTCTGGAAATGAGTTTACTCCCTGGGTACTTTCTTTGTATACTTTTGACTATACGGGCCGAGTCCGGGATTTAGGAAAATCGCAGGATTTCGTTTGCCGGCGATTAAACTCCTTTTATTCAGCGTCTCATCAAAAATGAAAACATTTTTGAAAACTACAAGTCTCATGCGTTTTAGTGGTGAAAAAATAATTTAAAAAATCGTTTGGGAAATGAGTTTACTCCCTGGGTACTTTCTTTGTATACTTTTGACTATGCAGGCCAAGCCCGGTATTTACGGGAAATCGCGGGTTTTCGTTTGCCGGCGATTAAACTTCTTTTATTCAGCGTCTCATCAAAAATGAAAACATTTTTAAAAATTACAAGTCTGATGCGTTTTAGTGCTGAAAAAATAATTTAAAAAATCTTTCTGGAAATGAGTTTACTCACAGGGTACTTTCTTTGTATACATTCGACTATACGGGCCAAGCCCGGGATTTACGGGAAATCGCGGGTTTTCGTTTTCCGGCGATTAAACCTCTTTCATTAAGCGTCTCATCAAAAATGAAAACATTTTTGAAAACAACAAGTCTCATGTGTTTTAGTGGTGAAAAAAAAAATTTAAAAAATCGTTTGGGAAATGAGTTTACTCCCTGGATACTTTCTTTGTATACATTCGAATATACGGGCCGAGTCCGGGATTTACGGGAAATCGCGGGTTTTCGTTTTCCGGCAATTAAACCTCTTTCATTAAGCGTCTCATCAAAAATGAAAACATTTTTGAAAACAACAAGTCTCATGTGTTTTAGTGGTGAAAAAAAAATTTAAAAAATCGTTTGGGAAATGAGTTTACTCCCTGGATACTTTCTTTGTATACATTCGAATATACGGGCCGAGTCCGGGATTTACGGGAAATCGCGGATTTTCGTTTGCCGACGATTAAACTTCTTTTATTCAGCGTCACATCAAATATGAAAATATTTTTGAAAACTACAAGTCTCATGCGTTTAGTGGTAAAAAAATAATATAAAAAATCGTTCGGGAAATGAGTTTACTCCCTGGGTACTTTCTTTGTATACTTTTGACTATACGGGCCAAGCCCGGGATTTACGGGAAATCGCGGATTTTCGTTTGCCGGCGATTAAACTTTTTTTATTCAGCGTCTCATCAAAAATGAAAACATTTTTAAAAACTACAAGTCTTATGCGTTTTAGTGGTGAAAAAATAATTTAAAAAATCGTTCTGGAAATGAGTTTACTCACAGGGTACTTTCTTTGTATACATTCGACTATACGTGCCAAGCCCGGAATTTACGGGAAATCGCGGGTTTTCGTTTGCCGGCGATTAAACTGCTTTTATTCAGCGTCTCATGAAAAATGAAAACATTTTTAAAAACTACAAGTCTCATGCGTTTTAGTGGTGAAAAAGTAATTTCAAATTTCGTTCGGGAAATGAGTTTACTCCCTGGGTACTTTCTTTGTATACTTTTGACTATACGGGCCGAGTCCGGGATTTACGGGAAATCGCAGGATTTCGTTTGCCGGCGATTAAACTCCTTTTATTCAGCGTCTCATCAAAAATGAAAACATTTTTGAAAACTACAAGTCTCATGCGTTTAGTGGTGAAAAAATAATTTTAACAATCGTTCTGGAAATGAGTTTACTCACAGGGTACTTTCTTTGTATACATTCGACTATACGGGCCAAGCCCGGGATTTACGGGAAATCGCGGGTTTTCGTTTTCCGGCGATTAAACCTCTTTCATTAACCGTCTCATCAAAAATGAAAACATTTTTGAAAACAACAAGTCTCATGTGTTTTAGTGGTGAAAAAAAAATTTAAAAAATCGTTTGGGAAATGAGTTTACTCCCTGGATACTTTCTTTGTATACATTCGAATATACGGGCCGAGTCCGGGATTTACGGGAAATCGCGGGTTTTCGTTTTCCGGCAATTAAACCTCTTTCATTAAGCGTCTCATCAAAAATGAAAACATTTTTGAAAACAACAAGTCTCATGTGTTTTAGTGGTGAAAAAAAAATTTAAAAAATCGTTTGGGAAATGAGTTTACTCCCTGGATACTTTCTTTGTATACATTCGAATATACGGGCCGAGTCCGGGATTTACGGGAAATCGCGGATTTTCGTTTGCCGACGATTAAACTTCTTTTATTCAGCGTCACATCAAATATGAAAATATTTTTGAAAACTACAAGTCTCATGCGTTTAGTGGTAAAAAAATAATATAAAAAATCGTTCGGGAAATGAGTTTACTCCCTGGGTACTTTCTTTGTATACTTTTGACTATACGGGCCAAGCCCGGGATTTACCGGAAATCGCGGATTTTCCTTTGCCGGCGATTAAACTTTTTTTATTCAGCGTCTCATCAAAAATGAAAACATTTTTAAAAACTACAAGTCTTATGCGTTTTAGTGGTGAAAAAATAATTTAAAAAATCGTTCTGGAAATGAGTTTACTCCCTGGGTACTTTCTTTGTATACTTTTGACTATACGGGCCGAGTCCGGGATTTAGGGAAATCGCAGGATTTCGTTTGCCGGCGATTAAACTCCTTTTATTCAGCGTCTCATCAAAAATGAAAACATTTTTGAAAACTACAAGTCTCATGCGTTTTAGTGGTGAAAAAATAATTTAAAAAATCGTTTGGGAAATGAGTTTACTCCCTGGGTACTTTCTTTGTATACTTTTGACTATGCAGGCCAAGCCGGGTATTTACGGGAAATCGCGGGTTTTCGTTTGCCGGCGATTAAACTTCTTTTATTCAGCGTCTCATCAAAAATGAAAACATTTTTAAAAATTACAAGTCTTATGCGTTTTAGTGGTGAAAAAATAATTTAAAAAATCTTTCTGGAAATGAGTTTACTCACAGGGTACTTTCTTTGTATACATTCGACTATACGTGCCAAGCCCGGGATTTACGGGAAATCGCGGGTTTTCGTTTGCCGGCGATTAAACTTCTTTTATTCAGCGTCTCATCAAAAATAAAAACATTTTTGAAATCTACAAGTCTCATGCGTTTTAGTGGTGAAAAAATAATTTAAAAAATCGTTCTGGAAATGAGTTTACTCACAGGGTACTTTCTTTGTATACATTCGACTATACGGGCCAAGCCCGGGATTTACGGGAAATCGCGGTTTTCGTTTTCCGGCGATTAAACTTCTTTTATTCAGCGTCACATCAAATATGAAAATATTTTTGAAAACTACAAGTCTCATGCGTTTAGTGGTAAAAAAATAATATAAAAAATCGTTCGGGAAATGAGTTTACTCCCTGGGTACTTTCTTTGTATACTTTTGACTATACGGGCCAAGCCCGGGATTTACCGGAAATCGCGGATTTTCCTTTGCCGGCGATTAAACTTTTTTTATTCAGCGTCTCATCAAAAATGAAAACATTTTTAAAAACTACAAGTCTTATGCGTTTTAGTGGTGAAAAAATAATTTAAAAAATCGTTCTGGAAATGAGTTTACTCCCTGGGTACTTTCTTTGTATACTTTTGACTATACGGGCCGAGTCCGGGATTTAGGGAAATCGCAGGATTTCGTTTGCCGGCGATTAAACTCCTTTTATTCAGCGTCTCATCAAAAATGAAAACATTTTTGAAAACTACAAGTCTCATGCGTTTTAGTGGTGAAAAAATAATTTAAAAAATCGTTTGGGAAATGAGTTTACTCCCTGGGTACTTTCTTTGTATACTTTTGACTATGCAGGCCAAGCCGGGTATTTACGGGAAATCGCGGGTTTTCGTTTGCCGGCGATTAAACTTCTTTTATTCAGCGTCTCATCAAAAATGAAAACATTTTTAAAAATTACAAGTCTTATGCGTTTTAGTGGTGAAAAAATAATTTAAAAAATCTTTCTGGAAATGAGTTTACTCACAGGGTACTTTCTTTGTATACATTCGACTATACGTGCCAAGCCCGGGATTTACGGGAAATCGCGGGTTTTCGTTTGCCGGCGATTAAACTTCTTTTATTCAGCGTCTCATCAAAAATAAAAACATTTTTGAAATCTACAAGTCTCATGCGTTTTAGTGGTGAAAAAATAATTTAAAAAATCGTTCTGGAAATGAGTTTACTCACAGGGTACTTTCTTTGTATACATTCGACTATACGGGCCAAGCCCGGGATTTACGGGAAATCGCGGTTTTCGTTTTCCGGCGATTAAACCTCTTTCATTAAGCGTCTCATCAAAAATAAAAACATTTTTGAAAACTATAAGTCTTATGCGTTTCAGCGGTGAACAAATAATTTAAAAAATTGTTCTGGAAATGAGTTTACTCCCTGGGTACTTTCTTTGTATACTTTTGACTATACGAGCCGAGTTCAGGATTTACGGGAAATCGCAGGTTTTCGTTTGCCGGCGATTAAACTTCATTTATTCAGCGTCCCATCAAAAATGAAAACATTTTTAAAAACTACAAGTCTCATGCGTTTTAGTGGTGAAAAAGTAATTTAAAAAATCGTTCGGGAAATGAGTTTACTCCCTGGGTACTTTCTTTGTATACTTTTGACTATACGGGCCAAGCCGGGATTTACGGGAAATCGCGGGTTTTCGTTTGCCGGCGATTAAACTTCTTTTATTCAGCGTCTCATCAAAAATGAAAACATTTTTAAAAACTACAAGTCTTATGCGTTTTAGTGGTGAAAAAATAATTTAAAAAATCGTTCTGGAAATGAGTTTACTCACAGGGTACTTTCTTTGTATACTTTTGACTATACGGGCCGAGTCCAGGATTTACGGAAAATCGCAGGTTTTCGTTTGCCGGCGATTAAACTTCATTTATTCAGCGTCCCATCAAAAATGAAAACATTTTTAAAAACTACAAGTCTCATGCGTTTTAGTGGTGAAAAAGTAATTTAAAAAATCGTTCGGGAAATGAGTTTACTCCCTGGGTACTTTCTTTGTATACTTTTGACTATACGGGCCAAGCCGGGATTTACGGGAAATCGCGGGTTTTCGTTTGCCGGCGATTAAACTTCTTTTAGTCAGCGTCTCATCAAAAATGAAAACATTTTTAAAAACTACAAGTCTTATGCGTTTTAGTGGTGAAAAAATAATTTAAAAAATCGTTCTGGAAATGAGTTTACTCACAGGGTACTTTCTTTGTATACATTCGACTATACGTGCCAAGCCCGGGATTTACGGGAAATCGCGGGTTTTCGTTTGCCGGCGATTAAACTGCTTTTATTCAGCGTGTCATTAAAAATGAAAACATTCTTGAAAACTACAAGTCTCATGCGTTTTAGTGGTGAAAAAATAATTTAAAAAATCGTTCTGGAAATGAGTTTACTCACAGGGTACTTTCTTTGTATACATTCGACTATACGCGCCAAGCCCGGGATTTACGGGAAATCGCGGGTTTTCGTTTGCCGGCGATTAAACTTCTTTTATTCAGCGTCTCATCAAAAATGAAAACATTTTTAAAAACTACAAGTCTCATGCGTTTTAGTGGTGAAAAAATAATTTAAAAAATCGTTCGGGAAATGAGTTTACTCCCTGGGTACTTTCTTTGTATACTTTTAACTATACGGGCCAAGCCGGGATTTACGCGAAATCGCGGGTTTTCGTTTGCCGGCGATTAAACTTCTTTTATTCAGCGTCTAATCAAAAATGAAAACATTTTTAAAAACTACAAGTCTTATGCGTTTTAGTGGTGAAAAAATAATTTAAAAAATCGTTCTGGAAATGAGTTTACTCACAGGGTACTTTCTTTGTATACATTCGACTATACGTGCCAAGCCCGGGATTTACGGGAAATCGCGGATTTTCGTTTGCCGGTGATTAAACTGCTTTTATTCAGCGTCTCATTAAAAATGAAAACATTCTTGAAAACTACAAGTCTCATGCGTTTTAGTGGTGAAATAATAATTTAAAAAATCGTTTAAGAAATGAGTTTACTCCCTGGGTACTTTCTTTGTATACTTTTGACTATACGGGCCGAGTCCAGGATTTAGGTGAAATGGCAGGTTTTCGTTTGCCGGCGATTAAACTTCATTTATTCAGCGTCTCATCAAAAATGAAAACATTTTTAAAAACTACAAGTCTCATGCCTTTTAGTGGTGAAAAAGTAATTTAAAAAATCGTTCGGGAAATTAGTTTACTCCCTGGGTGCTTTCTTTGTATACTTTAGACTATACGGGCCAAGCACGGGATTTACGGGAAATTGCGGGTTTTCGTTTGCCGGCGATTAAACTTCTTTTATTCAGCGTTTCATCAAAAATGAAAACATTTTTGAAAACTACAAGTCTCATGCGTTTTAGTGGTGAAATAATAATTTAAAAAATCGTTTGGGAAATGAGTTTACTCCCTGGGTACTTTCTTTGTATACTTTTGACTATACGGGCCAAGCCGGGATTTACGGGAAATCGCGGGTTTTCGTTTGCCGGCGATTAAACTGCTTTTATTCAGCGTCTCATTAAAAATGAAAACATTTTTAAAAACTACAAGTCTCATGCGTTTTAGTGGTGAAAAAGTAATTTAAAATTTCGTTCGGGAAATGAGTTTACTCCCTGGGTACTTTCTTTGTATACTTTTGACTATACGGGCCAAGCCCGGGATTTACGGGAAATCGCGGGTTTTCGTTTGCCGGCGATTAAACTTCTTTTATTCAGCGTCTCATCAAATATGAAAATATTTTTGAAAACTACAAGTCTCATGCGTTTAGCGGTGAAAAAATAATTTAAAAAATCGTTCTGGAAATGAGTTTACTCACAGGGTACTTTCTTTGTATACATTCGACTATACGGGCCAAGCCCGGGATTTACGGGAAATCGCGGGTTTTCGTTTTCCTGGCGATTAAACTTCTTTTATTCAGCGTCTCATCAAAAATGAAAACATTTTTAAAAACTACAAGTCTCATGAATTTTAGTGGTGAAAAAATAATTTAAAAAATCGTTCGGGAAATGCGTTTACTCCCTGGGTACTTTCTTTGTATACTTTTGACTATACGGGCCAAGCCGGGATTTACGCGAAATCGCGGGTTTTCGTTTGCCGGCGATTAAACTTCTTTTATTCAGCGTCTCATCAAAAATGAAAACATTTTTAAAAACTACAAGTCTTATGCGTTTTAGTGGTGAAAAAATAATTTATAAAATCGTTCTGGAAATGAGTTTACTCACAGGGTACTTTCTTTGTATACATTCGACTATACGTGCCAAGCCCGGGATTTACGGGAAAGCGCGGATTTTCGTTTGCCGGTGATTAAACTGCTTTTATTCAGCGTCTCATTAAAAATGAAAACATTCTTGAAAACTACAAGTCTCATGCGTTTTAGTGGTGAAATAATAATTTAAAAAATCGTTTAAGAAATGAGTTTACTCCCTGGGTACTTTCTTTGTATACTTTTGACTATACGGGCCGAGTCCAGGATTTAGGTGAAATGGCAGGTTTTCGTTTGCCGGCGATTAAACTTCATTTATTCAGCGTCTCATCAAAAATGAAAACATTTTTAAAAACTACAAGTCTTATGCCTTTTAGTGGTGAAAAAGTAATTTAAAAAATCGTTCGGGAAATTAGTTTACTCCCTGGGTACTTTCTTTGTATACTTTTGACTATACGGGACAAGCACGGGATTTACGGGAAATTGCGGGTTTTCGTCTGCCGGCGATTAAACTTCTTTTATTCAGCGTCTCATCAAAAATGAAAACATTTTTAAAAATTACAAGTCTTATGCGTTTTAGTGGTGAAAAAATAATTTAAAAAATCTTTCTGGAAATGAGTTTACTCACAGGGTACTTTCTTTGTATACATTCGACTATACGTGCCAAGCCCGGGATTTACGGGAAATCGCGGGTTTTCGTTTGCCGGCGATTAAACTTCTTTTATTCAGCGTCTCATCAAAAATAAAAACATTTTTGAAATCTACAAGTCTCATGCGTTTTAGTGGTGAAAAAATAATTTAAAAAATCGTTCTGGAAATGAGTTTACTCACAGGGTACTTTCTTTGTATACATTCGACTATACGGGCCAAGCCCGGGATTTACGGGAAATCGCGGTTTTCGTTTTCCGGCGATTAAACCTCTTTCATTAAGCGTCTCATCAAAAATAAAAACATTTTTGAAAACTATAAGTCTTATGCGTTTCAGCGGTGAACAAATAATTTAAAAAATTGTTCTGGAAATGAGTTTACTCCCTGGGTACTTTCTTTGTATACTTTTGACTATACGGGCCGAGTCCAGGATTTACGGGAAATCGCAGGTTTTCGTTTGCCGGCGATTAAACTTCATTTATTCAGCGTCCCATCAAAAATGAAAACATTTTTAAAAACTACAAGTCTCATGCGTTTTAGTGGTGAAAAAGTAATTTAAAAAATCGTTCGGGAAATGAGTTTACTCCCTGGGTACTTTCTTTGTATACTTTTGACTATACGGGCCAAGCCCGGGATTTACGGGAAATCGCGGGTTTTCGTTTGCCGGCGATTAAACTTCTTTTATTCAGCGTCTTATCAAATATGAAAATATTTTTGAAAACTACAAGTCTCATGCGTTTAGTGGTGAAAAAATAATTTAAACAATCGTTCTGGAAATGAGTTTACTCACAGGGTACTTTCTTTGTATACATTCGACTATACGGGCCAAGCCGGGGTTTACGGGAAATCGCGGGTTTTCGTTTGCCGGCGATTAAACTTCTTTTATTCAGCGTCTCATCAAAAATGAAAACATTTTTAAAAACTACAAGTCTTATGCGTTTTAGTGGTGAAAAAATAATTTAAAAAATCGTTCTGGAAATGAGTTTACTCACAGGGTACTTTCTTTGTATACTTTTGACTATACGGGCCGAGTCCAGGATTTACGGGAAATCGCAGGTTTTCGTTTGCCGGCGATTAAACTTCATTTATTCAGCGTCCCATCAAAAATGAAAACATTTTTAAAAACTACAAGTCTCATGCGTTTTAGTGGTGAAAAAGTAATTTAAAAAATCGTTCGGGAAATGAGTTTACTCCCTGGGTACTTTCTTTGTATACTTTTGACTATACGGGCCAAGCCGGGATTTACGGGAAATCGCGGGTTTTCGTTTGCCGGCGATTAAACTTCTTTTATTCAGCGTCTCATCAAAAATGAAAACATTTTTAAAAACTACAAGTCTTATGCGTTTTAGTGGTGAAAAAATAATTTAAAAAATCGTTCTGGAAATGAGTTTACTCACAGGGTACTTTCTTTGTATACATTCGACTATACGTGCCAAGCCCGGGATTTACGGGAAATCGCGGATTTTCGTTTGCCGGTGATTAAACTGCTTTTATTCAGCGTCTCATTAAAAATGAAAACATTCTTGAAAACTACAAGTCTCATGCGTTTTAGTGGTGAAATAATAATTTAAAAAATCGTTTAAGAAATGAGTTTACTCCCTGGGTACTTTCTTTGTATACTTTTGACTATACGGGCCGAGTCCAGGATTTAGGTGAAATGGCAGGTTTTCGTTTGCCGGCGATTAAACTTCATTTATTCAGCGTCTCATCAAAAATGAAAACATTTTTAAAAACTACAAGTCTCATGCCTTTTAGTGGTGAAAAAGTAATTTAAAAAATCGTTCGGGAAATTAGTTTACTCCCTGGGTACTTTCTTTGTATACTTTTGACTATACGGGCCAAGCACGGGATTTACGGGAAATTGCGGGTTTTCGTTTGCCGGCGATTAAACTTCTTTTATTCAGCGTTTCATCAAAAATGAAAACATTTTTGAAAACTACAAGTCTCATGCGTTTTAGTGGTGAAATAATAATTTAAAAAATCGTTTGGGAAATGAGTTTACTCCCTGGGTACTTTCTTTGTATACTTTTGACTATACGGGCCAAGCCGGGATTTACGGGAAATCGCGGGTTTTCGTTTGCCGGCGATTAAACTGCTTTTATTCAGCGTCTCATTAAAAATGAAAACATTTTTAAAAACTACAAGTCTCATGCGTTTTAGTGGTGAAAAAGTAATTTAAAATTTCGTTCGGGAAATGAGTTTACTCCCTGGGTACTTTCTTTGTATACTTTTGACTATACGGGCCAAGCCCGGGATTTACGGGAAATCGCGGGTTTTCGTTTGCCGGCGATTAAACTTCTTTTATTCAGCGTCTCATCAAATATGAAAATATTTTTGAAAACTACAAGTCTCATGCGTTTAGCGGTGAAAAAATAATTTAAAAAATCGTTCTGGAAATGAGTTTACTCACAGGGTACTTTCTTTGTATACATTCGACTATACGGGCCAAGCCCGGGATTTACGGGAAATCGCGGGTTTTCGTTTTCCTGGCGATTAAACTTCTTTTATTCAGCGTCTCATCAAAAATGAAAACATTTTTAAAAACTACAAGTCTCATGAATTTTAGTGGTGAAAAAATAATTTAAAAAATCGTTCGGGAAATGCGTTTACTCCCTGGGTACTTTCTTTGTATACTTTTGACTATACGGGCCAAGCCGGGATTTACGCGAAATCGCGGGTTTTCGTTTGCCGGCGATTAAACTTCTTTTATTCAGCGTCTCATCAAAAATGAAAACATTTTTAAAAACTACAAGTCTTATGCGTTTTAGTGGTGAAAAAATAATTTATAAAATCGTTCTGGAAATGAGTTTACTCACAGGGTACTTTCTTTGTATACATTCGACTATACGTGCCAAGCCCGGGATTTACAGGAAATCGCGGATTTTCGTTTGCCGGTGATTAAACTGCTTTTATTCAGCGTCTCATTAAAAATGAAAACATTCTTGAAAACTACAAGTCTCATGCGTTTTAGTGGTGAAATAATAATTTAAAAAATCGTTTAAGAAATGAGTTTACTCCCTGGGTACTTTCTTTGTATACTTTTGACTATACGGGCCGAGTCCAGGATTTAGGTGAAATGGCAGGTTTTCGTTTGCCGGCGATTAAACTTCATTTATTCAGCGTCTCATCAAAAATGAAAACATTTTTAAAAACTACAAGTCTTATGCCTTTTAGTGGTGAAAAAGTAATTTAAAAAATCGTTCGGGAAATTAGTTTACTCCCTGGGTACTTTCTTTGTATACTTTTGACTATACGGGACAAGCACGGGATTTACGGGAAATTGCGGGTTTTCGTCTGCCGGCGATTAAACTTCTTTTATTCAGCGTCTCATCAAAAATAAAAACATTTTTGAAATCTACAAGTCTCATGCGTTTTAGTGGTGAAAAAATAATTTAAAAAATCGTTCTGGAAATGAGTTTACTCACAGGGTACTTTCTTTGTATACATTCGACTATACGGGCCAAGCCCGGGATTTACGGGAAATCGCGGTTTTCGTTTTCCGGCGATTAAACCTCTTTCATTAAGCGTCTCATCAAAAATAAAAACATTTTTGAAAACTATAAGTCTTATGCGTTTCAGCGGTGAACAAATAATTTAAAAAATTGTTCTGGAAATGAGTTTACTCCCTGGGTACTTTCTTTGTATACTTTTGACTATACGGGCCAAGCCGGGATTTACGGGAAATCGCGGGTTTTCGTTTGCCGGCGATTAAACTTCTTTTATTCAGCGTCTCATCAAAAATGAAAACATTTTTAAAAACTACAAGTCTTATGCGTTTTAGTGGTGAAAAAATAATTTAAAAAATCGTTCTGGAAATGAGTTTACTCACAGGGTACTTTCTTTGTATACTTTTGACTATACGGGCCGAGTCCAGGATTTACGGGAAATCGCAGGTTTTCGTTTGCCGGCGATTAAACTTCATTTATTCAGCGTCCCATCAAAAATGAAAACATTTTTAAAAACTACAAGTCTCATGCGTTTTAGTGGTGAAAAAGTAATTTAAAAAATCGTTCGGGAAATGAGTTTACTCCCTGGGTACTTTCTTTGTATACTTTTGACTATACGGGCCAAGCCGGGATTTACGGGAAATCGCGGGTTTTCGTTTGCCGGCGATTAAACTTCTTTTATTCAGCGTCTCATCAAAAATGAAAACATTTTTAAAAACTACAAGTCTTATGCGTTTTAGTGGTGAAAAAATAATTTAAAAAATCGTTCTGGAAATGAGTTTACTCACAGGGTACTTTCTTTGTATACATTCGACTATACGTGCCAAGCCCGGGATTTACGGGAAATCGCGGGTTTTCGTTTGCCGGCGATTAAACTGCTTTTATTCAGCGTGTCATTAAAAATGAAAACATTCTTGAAAACTACAAGTCTCATGCGTTTTAGTGGTGAAAAAATAATTTAAAAAATCGTTCTGGAAATGAGTTTACTCACAGGGTACTTTCTTTGTATACATTCGACTATACGCGCCAAGCCCGGGATTTACGGGAAATCGCGGGTTTTCTTTTGCCGGCGATTAAACTTCTTTTATTCAGCGTCTCATCAAAAATGAAAACATTTTTAAAAACTACAAGTCTCATGCGTTTTAGTGGTGAAAAAATAATTTAAAAAATCGTTCGGGAAATGAGTTTACTCCCTGGGTACTTTCTTTGTATACTTTTGACTATACGGGCCAAGCCGGGATTTACGCGAAATCGCGGGTTTTCGTTTGCCGGCGATTAAACTTCTTTTATTCAGCGTCTCATCAAAAATGAAAACATTTTTAAAAACTACAAGTCTTATGCGTTTTAGTGGTGAAAAAATAATTTAAAAAATCGTTCTGGAAATGAGTTTACTCACAGGGTACTTTCTTTGTATACATTCGACTATACGTGCCAAGCCCGGGATTTACGGGAAATCGCGGATTTTCGTTTGCCAGTGATTAAACTGCTTTTATTCAGCGTCTCATTAAAAATGAAAACATTCTTGAAAACTACAAGTCTCATGCGTTTTAGTGGTGAAATAATAATTTAAAAAATCGTTTAAGAAATGAGTTTACTCCCTGGGTACTTTCTTTGTATACTTTTGACTATACGGGCCGAGTCCAGGATTTAGGTGAAATGGCAGGTTTTCGTTTGCCGGCGATTAAACTTCATTTATTCAGCGTCTCATCAAAAATGAAAACATTTTTAAAAACTACAAGTCTCATGCCTTTTAGTGGTGAAAAAGTAATTTAAAAAATCGTTCGGGAAATTAGTTTACTCCCTGGGTACTTTCTTTGTATACTTTTGACTATACGGGCCAAGCACGGGATTTACGGGAAATTGCGGGTTTTCGTTTGCCGGCGATTAAACTTCTTTTATTCAGCGTTTCATCAAAAATGAAAACATTTTTGAAAACTACAAGTCTCATGCGTTTTAGTGGTGAAATAATAATTTAAAAAATCGTTTGGGAAATGAGTTTACTCCCTGGGTACTTTCTTTGTATACTTTTGACTATACGGGCCAAGCCGGGATTTACGGGAAATCGCGGGTTTTCGTTTGCCGGCGATTAAACTGCTTTTATTCAGCGTCTCATTAAAAATGAAAACATTTTTAAAAACTACAAGTCTCATGCGTTTTAGTGGTGAAAAAGTAATTTAAAATTTCGTTCGGGAAATGAGTTTACTCCCTGGGTACTTTCTTTGTATACTTTTGACTATACGGGCCAAGCCCGGGATTTACGGGAAATCGCGGGTTTTCGTTTGCCGGCGATTAAACTTCTTTTATTCAGCGTCTCATCAAATATGAAAATATTTTTGAAAACTACAAGTCTCATGCGTTTAGCGGTGAAAAAATAATTTAAAAAATCGTTCTGGAAATGAGTTTACTCACAGGGTACTTTCTTTGTATACATTCGACTATACGGGCCAAGCCCGGGATTTACGGGAAATCGCGGGTTTTCGTTTTCCTGGCGATTAAACTTCTTTTATACAGCGTCTCATCAAAAATGAAAACATTTTTAAAAACTACAAGTCTCATGAATTTTAGTGGTGAAAAAATAATTTAAAAAATCGTTCGGGAAATGCGTTTACTCCCTGGGTACTTTCTTTGTATACTTTTGACTATACGGGCCAAGCCGGGATTTACGCGAAATCGCGGGTTTTCGTTTGCCGGCGATTAAACTTCTTTTATTCAGCGTCTCATCAAAAATGAAAACATTTTTAAAAACTACAAGTCTTATGCGTTTTAGTGGTGAAAAAATAATTTATAAAATCGTTCTGGAAATGAGTTTACTCACAGGGTACTTTCTTTGTATACATTCGACTATACGTGCCAAGCCCGGGATTTACGGGAAATCGCGGATTTTCGTTTGCCGGTGATTAAACTGCTTTTATTCAGCGTCTCATTAAAAATGAAAACATTCTTGAAAACTACAAGTCTCATGCGTTTTAGTGGTGAAATAATAATTTAAAAAATCGTTTAAGAAATGAGTTTACTCCCTGGGTACTTTCTTTGTATACTTTTGACTATACGGGCCTAGTCCAGGATTTAGGTGAAATGGCAGGTTTTCGTTTGCCGGCGATTAAACTTCATTTATTCAGCGTCTCATCAAAAATGAAAACATTTTTAAAAACTACAAGTCTTATGCCTTTTAGTGGTGAAAAAGTAATTTAAAAAATCGTTCGGGAAATTAGTTTACTCCCTGGGTACTTTCTTTGTATACTTTTGACTATACGGGACAAGCACGGGATTTACGGGAAATTGCGGGTTTTCGTCTGCCGGCGATTAAACTTCTTTTATTCAGCGTTTCATCAAAAATGAAAACATTTTTGAAAACTACAAGTCTCATGCGTTTTAGTGGTGAAATAATAATTTAAAAAATCGTTTGGGAAATGAGTTTACTCCCTGAGTACTTTCTTTGTATACTTTTGACTATACGGGCCAAGCCGGGATTTACGGGAAATCGCGGGTTTTCGTTTGCCGGCGATTAAACTGCTTTTATTCAGCGTCTCATTAAAAATGAAAACATTTTTAAAAACTACAAGTCTCATGCGTTTTAGTGGTGAAAAAGTAATTTAAAATTTCGTTCGGGAAATGAGTTTACTCCCTGGGTACTTTCTTTGTATACTTTTGACTATACGGGCCAAGCCCGGGATTTACGGGAAATCGCGGGTTTTCGTTTGCCGGCGATTAAACTTCTTTTATTCAGCGTCTCATCAAATATGAAAATATTTTTGAAAACTACAAGTCTCATGCGTTTAGCGGTGAAAAAATAATTTAAAAAATCGTTCTGGAAATGAGTTTACTCACAGGGTACTTTCTTTGTATACATTCGACTATACGGGCCAAGCCCGGGATTTACGGGAAATCGCGGGTTTTCGTTTTCCTGGCGATTAAACTTCTTTTATTCAGCGTCTCATCAAAAATGAAAACATTTTTAAAAACTACAAGTCTCATGCGTTTTAGTGGTGAAAAAATAATTTAAAAAATCGTTCGGGAAATGAGTTTACTCCCTGGGTACTTTCTTTGTATACTTTTGACTATACGGGCCAAGCCGGGATTTACGAGAAATCGCGGGTTTTAGTTTGCCGGCGATTAAACTTCTTTTATTCAGCGTCTCATCAAAAATGAAAACATTTTTAAAAACTACAAGTCTTATGCGTTTTAGTGGTGAAAAAATAATTTAAAAAAACGTTCTGGAAATGAGTTTACTCACAGGGTACTTTCTTTGTATACATTCGACTATACATGCCAAGCCCGGGATTTACGGGAAATCGCGGATTTTCGTTTGCCGGTGATTAAACTGCTTTTATTCAGCGTCTCATTAAAAATGAAAACATTCTTGAAAACTACAAGTCTCATGCGTTTTAGTGGTGAAATAATAATTTAAAAAATCGTTTAAGAAATGAGTTTACTCCCTGGGTACTTTCTTTGTATACTTTTGACTATACGGGCCGAGTCCAGGATTTACGGGAAATGGCAGGTTTTCGTTTGCCGGCGATTAAACTTCATTTATTCAGCGTCTCATCAAAAATGAAAACATTTTTAAAAACTACAAGTCTCATGCCTTTTAGTGGTGAAAAAGTAATTTAAAAAATCGTTCGGGAAATGAGTTTACTCCCTGGGTACTTTCTTTGTATATTTTTGACTATACGGGCCAAGCACGGGATTTACGGGAAATCGCGGGTTTTCGTTTGCCGGCGATTAAACTTCTTTTATTCAGCGTTTCATCAAAAATGAAAACATTTTTGAAAACTACAAGTCTCATGCGTTTTTGTGGTGAAATAATAATTTAAAAAATCGTTTGGGAAATGAGTTTACTCCCTGGGTACTTTCTTTGTATACTTTTGACTATACGGGCCAAGCCGGGATTTACGGGAAATCGCGGGTTTTCGTTTGCCGGCGATTAAACTGCTTTTATTCAGCGTCTCATTAAAAATGAAAACATTTTTAAAAACTACAAGTCTCATGCGTTTTAGTGGTGAAAAAGTAATTTAAAATTTCGTTCGGGAAATGAGTTTACTCCCTGGGTACTTTCTTTGTATACTTTTGACTATACGGGCCAAGCCCGGGATTTACGGGAAATCGCGGGTTTTCGTTTGCCGGCGATTAAACTTCTTTTATTCAGCGTCTCATCAAATATGAAAATATTTTTGAAAACTACAAGTCTCATGCGTTTAGCGGTGAAAAAATAATTTAAAAAATCGTTCTGGAAATGAGTTTACTCACAGGGTACTTTCTTTGTATACATTCGACTATACGGGCCAAGCCCGGGATTTACGGGAAATCGCGGGTTTTCGTTTTCCTGGCGATTAAACCTCTTTCATTAAGCGTCTCATCAAAAATGAAAACATTTTTGAAAACTACAAGTCTCATGTGTTTTAGTGGTGAAAAAAAAATTTAAAAAATCGTTTGGGAAATGAGTTTACTCCCTGGATACTTTCTTTGTATACATTCGAATATACGGGCCGAGTCCGGGATTTACGGGAAATCGCGGATTTTCGTTTGCCGACGATTAAACTTCTTTTATTCAGCGTCACATCAAATATGAAAATATTTTTGAAAACTACAAGTCTCATGCGTTTAGTGGTAAAAAAATAATATAAAAAATCGTTCGGGAAATGAGTTTACTCCCTGGGTACTTTCTTTGTATACTTTTGACTATACGGGCCAAGCCCGGGATTAACGGGAAATCGCGGGTTTTCGTTTGCCGGCGATTAAACTTCTTTTATTCAGCGTCTCATCAAAAAAGAAAACATTTTTAAAAACTACAAGTCTTATGCGTTTTAGTGGTGAAAAAATAATTTAAAAAATCGTTCTGGAAATGAGTTTACTCCCTGGGTACTTTCTTTGTATACTTTTGACTATACGGGCCGAGTCCGGGATTTAGGGAAATCGCAGGTTTTCATTTGTCGGCGATTAAACTCCTTTTATTCAGCGTCTCATCAAATATGAAAACATTTTTGAAAAGTACAAGTCTCATGTGTTTTAGTGGTGAAAAAAAAATTTAAAAAATCGTTCGGGAAATGAGTTTACTCCCTGGATACTTTCTTTGTATACATTCGAGTATACGGGCCAAGCCCCGGATTTACGGGAAAACGCGGGTTTTCGTTTTCCGGCGAATAAACCTCTTTTATTCAGCGTCTCATCAAAAATGAAAACATTTTTAAAAACTACAAGTCTTATGCGTTTTAGTGGTGAAAAAATAATTTAAAAAATCGTTCTGGAAATGAGTTTACTCCCTGGGTACTTTCTTTGTATACTTTTGACTATACGGGCCGAGTCCGGGATTTAGGGAAATCGCAGGTTTTCGTTTGCCGGCGATTAAACTTCTTTTATTCAGCGTCTCATCAAATATGAAAATATTTTTGAAAACTACAAGTCTTATGCGTTTTAGTGGTGAAAAAATAATTTAAAAAATCGTTCTGGAAATGAGTTTACTCCCTGGGTACTTTCTTTGTATACTTTTGACTATACGGGCCGAGTCCAGGATTTAGGGAAATCGCAGGTTTTCGTTTGCCGGCGATTAAACTCCTTTTATTCAGCGTCTCATCAAATATGAAAATATTTTTGAAAACTACAAGTCTCATGCGTTTAGTAGTGAAAAAATAATTCAAAAAATCGTTCTGGAAATGAGTTTACTCACAGGGTACTTTCTTTGTATACTTTTGACTATACGGGCCGAGTCCAGGATTTAGGGAAATCGCAGGTTTTCGTTTGCCGGCGATTAAACTCCTTTTATTCAGCGTCTCATCAAATATGAAAATATTTTT
Source organism: Hydractinia symbiolongicarpus (assembly GCF_029227915.1). Taxonomy (NCBI): domain Eukaryota; kingdom Metazoa; phylum Cnidaria; class Hydrozoa; order Anthoathecata; family Hydractiniidae; genus Hydractinia; species Hydractinia symbiolongicarpus. The sequence goes on along the minus strand of NC_079887.1, from coordinate 27,653,247 downwards.
GAAAACTACAAGTCTCATGCGTTTAGCGGTGAAAAAATAATTTAAAAAATCGTTCTGGAAATGAGTTTACTCACAGGGTACTTTCTTTGTATACATTCGACTATACGGGCCAAGCCCGGGATTTACGGGAAATCGCGGGTTTTCGTTTTCCTGGCGATTAAACTTCTTTTATACAGCGTCTCATCAAAAATGAAAACATTTTTAAAAACTACAAGTCTCATGAATTTTAGTGGTGAAAAAATAATTTAAAAAATCGTTCGGGAAATGCGTTTACTCCCTGGGTACTTTCTTTGTATACTTTTGACTATACGGGCCAAGCCGGGATTTACGCGAAATCGCGGGTTTTCGTTTGCCGGCGATTAAACTTCTTTTATTCAGCGTCTCATCAAAAATGAAAACATTTTTAAAAACTACAAGTCTTATGCGTTTTAGTGGTGAAAAAATAATTTATAAAATCGTTCTGGAAATGAGTTTACTCACAGGGTACTTTCTTTGTATACATTCGACTATACGTGCCAAGCCCGGGATTTACGGGAAATCGCGGATTTTCGTTTGCCGGTGATTAAACTGCTTTTATTCAGCGTCTCATTAAAAATGAAAACATTCTTGAAAACTACAAGTCTCATGCGTTTTAGTGGTGAAATAATAATTTAAAAAATCGTTTAAGAAATGAGTTTACTCCCTGGGTACTTTCTTTGTATACTTTTGACTATACGGGCCTAGTCCAGGATTTAGGTGAAATGGCAGGTTTTCGTTTGCCGGCGATTAAACTTCATTTATTCAGCGTCTCATCAAAAATGAAAACATTTTTAAAAACTACAAGTCTTATGCCTTTTAGTGGTGAAAAAGTAATTTAAAAAATCGTTCGGGAAATTAGTTTACTCCCTGGGTACTTTCTTTGTATACTTTTGACTATACGGGACAAGCACGGGATTTACGGGAAATTGCGGGTTTTCGTCTGCCGGCGATTAAACTTCTTTTATTCAGCGTTTCATCAAAAATGAAAACATTTTTGAAAACTACAAGTCTCATGCGTTTTAGTGGTGAAATAATAATTTAAAAAATCGTTTGGGAAATGAGTTTACTCCCTGGGTACTTTCTTTGTATACTTTTGACTATACGGGCCAAGCCGGGATTTACGGGAAATCGCGGGTTTTCGTTTGCCGGCGATTAAACTGCTTTTATTCAGCGTCTCATTAAAAATGAAAACATTTTTAAAAACTACAAGTCTCATGCGTTTTAGTGGTGAAAAAGTAATTTAAAATTTCGTTCGGGAAATGAGTTTACTCCCTGGGTACTTTCTTTGTATACTTTTGACTATACGGGCCAAGCCCGGGATTTACGGGAAATCGCGGGTTTTCGTTTGCCGGCGATTAAACTTCTTTTATTCAGCGTCTCATCAAATATGAAAATATTTTTGAAAACTACAAGTCTCATGCGTTTAGCGGTGAAAAAATAATTTAAAAAATCGTTCTGGAAATGAGTTTACTCACAGGGTACTTTCTTTGTATACATTCGACTATACGGGCCAAGCCCGGGATTTACGGGAAATCGCGGGTTTTCGTTTTCCTGGCGATTAAACTTCTTTTATTCAGCGTCTCATCAAAAATGAAAACATTTTTAAAAACTACAAGTCTCATGCGTTTTAGTGGTGAAAAAATAATTTAAAAAATCGTTCGGGAAATGAGTTTACTCCCTGGGTACTTTCTTTGTATACTTTTGACTATACGGGCCAAGCCGGGATTTACGAGAAATCGCGGGTTTTAGTTTGCCGGCGATTAAAATTCTTTTATTCAGCGTCTCATCAAAAATGAAAACATTTTTAAAAACTACAAGTCTTATGCGTTTTAGTGGTGAAAAAATAATTTAAAAAAACGTTCTGGAAATGAGTTTACTCACAGGGTACTTTCTTTGTATACATTCGACTATACATGCCAAGCCCGGGATTTACGGGAAATCGCGGATTTTCGTTTGCCGGTGATTAAACTGCTTTTATTCAGCGTCTCATTAAAAATGAAAACATTCTTGAAAACTACAAGTCTCATGCGTTTTAGTGGTGAAATAATAATTTAAAAAATCGTTTAAGAAATGAGTTTACTCCCTGGGTACTTTCTTTGTATACTTTTGACTATACGGGCCGAGTCCAGGATTTACGGGAAATGGCAGGTTTTCGTTTGCCGGCGATTAAACTTCATTTATTCAGCGTCTCATCAAAAATGAAAACATTTTTAAAAACTACAAGTCTCATGCCTTTTAGTGGTGAAAAAGTAATTTAAAAAATCGTTCGGGAAATGAGTTTACTCCCTGGGTACTTTCTTTGTATATTTTTGACTATACGGGCCAAGCACGGGATTTACGGGAAATCGCGGGTTTTCGTTTGCCGGCGATTAAACTTCTTTTATTCAGCGTTTCATCAAAAATGAAAACATTTTTGAAAACTACAAGTCTCATGCGTTTTTGTGGTGAAATAATAATTTAAAAAATCGTTTGGGAAATGAGTTTACTCCCTGGGTACTTTCTTTGTATACTTTTGACTATACGGGCCAAGCCGGGATTTACGGGAAATCGCGGGTTTTCGTTTGCCGGCGATTAAACTGCTTTTATTCAGCGTCTCATTAAAAATGAAAACATTTTTAAAAACTACAAGTCTCATGCGTTTTAGTGGTGAAAAAGTAATTTAAAATTTCGTTCGGGAAATGAGTTTACTCCCTGGGTACTTTCTTTGTATACTTTTGACTATACGGGCCAAGCCCGGGATTTACGGGAAATCGCGGGTTTTCGTTTGCCGGCGATTAAACTTCTTTTATTCAGCGTCTCATCAAATATGAAAATATTTTTGAAAACTACAAGTCTCATGCGTTTAGCGGTGAAAAAATAATTTAAAAAATCGTTCTGGAAATGAGTTTACTCACAGGGTACTTTCTTTGTATACATTCGACTATACGGGCCAAGCCCGGGATTTACGGGAAATCGCGGGTTTTCGTTTTCCTGGCGATTAAACCTCTTTCATTAAGCGTCTCATCAAAAATGAAAACATTTTTGAAAACTACAAGTCTCATGTGTTTTAGTGGTGAAAAAAAAATTTTAAAAATCGTTTGGGAAATGAGTTTACTCCCTGGATACTTTCTTTGTATACATTCGAATATACGGGCCGAGTCCGGGATTTACGGGAAATCGCGGATTTTCGTTTGCCGACGATTTAACTTCTTTTATTCAGCGTCACATCAAATATGAAAATATTTTTGAAAACTACAAGTCTCATGCGTTTAGTGGTAAAAAAATAATATAAAAAATCGTTCGGGAAATGAGTTTACTCCCTGGGTACTTTCTTTGTATACTTTTGACTATACGGGCCAAGCCCGGGATTAACGGGAAATCGCGGGTTTTCGTTTGCCGGCGATTAAACTTCTTTTATTCAGCGTCTCATCAAAAATGAAAACATTTTTAAAAACTACAAGTCTTATGCGTTTTAGTGGTGAAAAAATAATTTAAAAAATCGTTCTGGAAATGAGTTTACTCCCTGGGTACTTTCTTTGTATACTTTTGACTATACGGGCCGAGTCCGGGAGATAGGGAAATCGCAGGTTTTCATTTGTCGGCGATTAAACTCCTTTTATTCAGCGTCTCATCAAATATGAAAACATTTTTGAAAAGTACAAGTCTCATGTGTTTTAGTGGTGAAAAAAAAATTTAAAAAATCGTTCGGGAAATGAGTTTACTCCCTGGATACTTTCTTTGTATACATTCGAGTATACGGGCCAAGCCCCGGATTTACGGGAAAACGCGGGTTTTCGTTTTCCGGCGAATAAACCTCTTTTATTCAGCGTCTCATCAAAAATGAAAACATTTTTAAAAACTACAAGTCTTATGCGTTTTAGTGGTGAAAAAATAATTTAAAAAATCGTTCTGGAAATGAGTTTACTCCCTGGGTACTTTCTTTGTATACTTTTGACTATACGGGCCGAGTCCGGGATTTAGGGAAATCGCAGGTTTTCGTTTGCCGGCGATTAAACTCCTTTTATTCAGCGTCTCATCAAATATGAAAATATTTTTGAAAACTACAAGTCTTATGCGTTTTAGTGGTGAAAAAATAATTTAAAAAATCGTTCTGGAAATGAGCTTACTCCCTGGGTACTTTCTTTGTATACTTTTGACTATACGGGCCGAGTCCAGGATTTAGGGAAATCGCAGGTTTTCGTTTGCCGGCGATTAAACTCCTTTTATTCAGCGTCTCATCAAATATGAAAATATTTTTGAAAACTACAAGTCTCATGCGTTTAGTAGTGAAAAAATAATTTAAAAAATCGTTCTGGAAATGAGTTTACTCACAGGGTACTTTCTTTGTATACTTTTGACTATACGGGCCGAGTCCAGGATTTAGGGAAATCGCAGGTTTTCGTTTGCCGGCGATTAAACTCCTTTTATTCAGCGTCTCATCAAATATGAAAATATTTTTGAAAACTACAAGTCTCATGCGTTTAGTAGTGAAAAAATAATTTGAAAAATCGTTCTGGAAATGGGTTTACTCACAGGGTACTTTCTTTGTATACATTCGACTATACGGGCCAAGCCCGGGATTTACGGGAAATCGCGGGTTTTCGTTTTCCGGCGATTAAACCTCTTTCATTAAGCGTCTCATCAAAAATGAAAACATTTTTGAAAAGTACAAGTCTCATGCGTTTAGTGGTAAAAAAATAATATAAAAAATTGTTCGGGAAATGAGTTTACTCCCTGGGTACTTTCTTTGTATACTTTTGACTATACGGGCCAAGCCCGGGATTAACGGGAAATCGCGGGTTTTCGTTTGCCGGCGATTAAACTTCTTTTATTCAGCGTCTCATCCAAAATGAAAACATTTTTAAAAACTACAAGTCTTATGCGTTTTAGTGGTGAAAAAATAATTTAAAAAATCGTTCTGGAAATGAGTTTACTCCCTGGGTACTTTCTTTGTATACTTTTGACTATACGGGCCGAGTCCGGGATTTAGGGAAATCGCAGGTTTTCATTTGCCGGCGATTAAACTCCTTTTATTCAGCGTCTCATCAAATATGAAAACATTTTTGAAAAGTACAAGTCTCATGTGTTTTAGTGGTGAAAAAAAAATTTAAAAAATCGTTCGGGAAATGAGTTTACTCCCTGGATACTTTCTTTGTATACATTCGACTATACGGGCCAAGCCCCGGATTTACGGGAAAACGCGGGTTTTCGTTTTCCGGCGATTAAACCTCTTTTATTCAGCGTCTCATCAAAAATGAAAACATTTTTAAAAACTACAAGTCTTATGCGTTTTAGTGGTGAAAAAATAATTTAAAAAATCGTTTTGGAAATGAGTTTACTCCCTGGGTACTTTCTTTGTATACTTTTGACTATACGGGCCGAGTCCGGGATTTAGGGAAATCGCAGGCTTTCGTTTGCCGGCGATTAAACTCCTTTTATTCAGCGTCTCATCAAATATGAAAATATTTTTGAAAACTACAAGTCTCATGCGTTTAGTAGTGAAAAAATAATTTAAAAAATCGTTCTGGAAATGAGTTTACTCACAGGGTACTTTCTTTGTATACTTTTGACTATACGGGCCGAGTCCAGGATTTAGGGAAATCGCAGGTTTTCGTTTGCCGGCGATTAAACTCCTTTTATTCAACGTCTCATCAAATATGAAAATATTTTTGAAAACTACAAGTCTCATGCGTTTAGTAGTGAAAAAATAATTTAAAAAATCGTTCGGGAAATGAGTTTACTCCCTGGGTACTTTCTTTGTATACTTTTGACTATACGGGCCAAGCCCGGGATTAACGGGAAATCGCAGGTTTTCGTTTGCCGGCGATTAAACTTCTTTTTTTCAGCGTCTCATCAATAATGAAAATATTTTTAAAAACTACAAGTCTTATGCGTTTTAGTGGTGAAAAAATAATTTAAAAAATCGTTCTGGAAATGAGTTTACTCCCTGGGTACTTTCTTTGTATACTTTTGACTATACGGGCCGAGTCCAGGATTTAGGGAAGACGCAGGTTTTCGTTTGCCGGCGATTAAACTCCTTTTATTCAGCGTCTCATCAAATATGAAAATATTTTTGAAAACTACAAGTCTCATGCGTTTAGTAGTGAAAAAATAATTTAAAAAATCGTTCTGGAAATGAGTTTACTCACAGGGTACTTTCTTTGTATACTTTTGACTATACGGGCCGAGTCCAGGATTTAGGGAAATCGCAGGTTTTCGTTTGCCGGCGATTAAACTCCTTTTATTCAGCGTCTCATCAAATATGAAAATATTTTTGAAAACTACAAGTCTCATGCGTTTAGTAGTGAAAAAATAATTTAAAAAATCGTTCTGGAAATGGGTTTACTCACAGGGTACTTTCTTTGTATACATTCGACTATACGGGCCAAGCCCGGGATTTACGGGAAATCGCGGGTTTTCGTTTTCCGGCGATTAAACCTCTTTCATTAAGCGTCTCATCAAAAATGAAAACATTTTTGAAAAGTACAAGTCTCATGTGTTTTAGTGGTGAAAAAAAAATTTAAAAAATCGTTCGGGAAATGAGTTTACTCCCTGGATACTTTCTTTGTATACATTCGACTATACGGGCCAAGCCCCGGATTTACGGGAAAACGCGGGATTTCGTTTGCCGGCGATTAAACCTCTTTCATTAAGCGTATCATCAAAAATGAAAACATTTTTAAAAACTACAAGTCTCATGCGTTTTAGTGGTGAAAAAATAATTTAAAAAATCGTTCGGGAAATGAGTTTACTCCCTGGGTACTTTCTTTGTATACTTTTGACTATACGGGTCGAGTCCGGGATTTACGGGAAATCGCAGATTTTCGTTTGCCGGCGATTAAACTTCTTTTATTCAGCGTCTCATCAAAAATGAAAACATTTTTAAAAACTACAAGTCTTATGCGTTTTAGTGGTGAAAAAATAATTTAAAAAATCGTTCTGGAAATGAGTTTACTCACAGGGTACTTTCTTTGTATACATTCGACTATACGTGCCAAGCCCGGGATTTACGGGAAATCGCGGGTTTTCGTTTGCCGGCGATTAAACTGCTTTTATTCAGCGTCTCATGAAAAATGAAAACATTTTTAAAAACTACAAGTCTCATGCGTTTTAGTGGTGAAAAAGTAATTTAAAATTTCGTTTGGGAAATGAGTTTACTCCCCGGGTACTTTCTTTGTATACTTTTGACTATACGGGCCAAGCCCGGGATTTACGGGAAATCGCGGGTTTTCGTTTGCCGGCGATTAAACTTCTTTTATTCAGCGTCTCATCAAATATGAAAATATTTTTGAAAACTACAAGTCTCATGCGTTTAGTGGTGAAAAAATAAATTAAAAAATCGTTCTGGAAATGAGTTTACTCACAGGGTACTTTCTTTGTATACATTCGACTATACGGGCCAAGCCCGGGATTTACGGGAAATCGCGGGTTTTCGTTTTCCGGCGATTAAACCTCTTTCATTAAGCGTCTCATCAAAAATGAAAACATTTTTGAAAACTACAAGTCTCATGCGTTTTAGTGGCGAAAAAAAAATTTAAAAAATCATTCGGGAAATGAGTTTACTTCCTGGGTACTTTCTTTGTATACATTCGACTATACGGGCCAAGCCCCGGATTTACGGGAAAACGCGGGATTTCGTTTGCCGGCGATTAAACTTCTTTTATTCAGCGTCTCATCAAAAATGAAAACATTTTTAGAAACTACAAGTCTTATGCGTTTTAGTGGTGAAAAAATAATTTAAAAAATCGTTCTGGAAATGAGTTTACTCACAGGGTACTTTCTTTGTATACATTCGACTATACGTGCCAAGCCCGGGATTTACGGGAAATCGCGGGTTTTCGTTTGCCGGCGATTAAACTGCTTTTATTCAGCGTCTCATTAAAAATGAAAACATTCTTGAAAACTACAAGTCTCATGCGTTTTAGTGGCGAAACAATAATTTAAAAAGTCGTTTGGGAAATGAGTTTTCTCCCTGGGTACTTTCTTTGTATACTTTTGACTATACGGACCGAGTCCAGGATTTACGGGAAATCGCAGGTTTTCGTTTGCCGGCGATTAAACTTCATTTATTCAGCGTCTCATCAAAAATGGAAACATTTTTAAAAACTACAAGTCTCATGCGTTTTAGTGGTGAAAAAGTAATTTAAAAAATCGTTCGGGAAATGAGTTTACTCCCTGGGTACTTTCTTTGTATACTTTTGACTATACGGGCCAAGCCCGAGATTTACGGGAAATCGCTGATTTTCGTTTACCGGCGATTAAACTTCTTTTATTCAGCGTCTCATCAAAAATGAAAACATTTTTAAAAACTACAAGTCTCATGCGTTTTAGTGGTGAAAAAATAATTTAAAAAATCGTTCCGGAAATGAGTTTACTCCCTGGGTACTTTCTTTGTATACTTTTGACTATACGGGCCAAGCCGGGATTTACGGGAAATCGCGGGTTTTCGTTTGCCGGCGATTAAACTGCTTTTATTCAGCGTCTCATTAAAAATGAAAACATTCTTGAAAACTACAAGTCTCATGCGTTTTAGTGGTGAAATAATAATTTAAAAATCGTTTAAGAAAGGAGTTTACTCCCTGTGTACTTTCTTTGTATACTTTTGACTATACAGCCGAGTGCAGGATTTACGGGAAATCGCAGGTTTTCGTTTGCTGGCGATTAAACTTCATTTATTCAGCGTCTCATCAAAAATGAAAACATTTTTAAAAACTACAAGTCACATGCCTTTTAGTGGTGAAAAAGTAATTTAAAAAATCGTTCGGGAAATGAGTTTACTCCCTGGGTACTTTCTTTGTATACTTTTGACTATACGGGCCAAGCCCGGGATTTACGGGAAATTGCGGGTTTTCGTTTGCCGGCGATTAAACTGCTTTTATTCAGCGTCTCATTAAAAATGAAAACATTCTTGAAAACTACAAGTCTCGTGCGTTTTAGTGGTGAAAAAATAATTTAAAAAATCGCTCTGGAAATGAGTTTACTCACAGGGTACTTTCTTTGTATACATTCGACTATACGTGCCAAGCCTGGGATTTACGGGAAATCGCGGGTTTTCGTTTGCCGGCGATTAAACTGCTTTTATTCAGCGTCTTATGAAAAATGAATACATTTTTAAAAACTACAAGTCTCATGCGTTTTAGTGGTGAAAAAGTAATTTAAAATTTCGTTCGGGAAATGAGTTTACTCCCTGGGTACTTTCTTTGTATACTTTTGACTATACGGGCCAAGCCCGGGATTTACGGGAAATCGCGGGTTTTCGTTTGCCGGCGATTAAACTTCTTTTATTCAGCGTCTCATCAAATATGAAAATATTTTTGAAAACTACAAGTCTCATGCGTTTAGTGGTGAAAAAATAATTTAAAAAATCGTTCTGGAAATGAGTTTACTCACAGGGTACTTTCTTTGTATACATTCGACTATACGGGCCAAGCCCGGGATTTACGGGAAATCGCGGGTTTTCGTTTGCCGGCGATTAAACTTCTTTTATTCAGCGTTTCATCAAAAATTAAAACATTTTTGAAAACTACAAGTCTCATGCGTTTTAGTGGTGAAATAATAATTTAAAAAATCGTTTGGGAAATGAGTTTACTCCCTGGGTACTTTCTTTGTATACTTTTGACTATACGGGCCAAGCCGGGATTTACGGGAAATCGCGGGTTTTCGTTTGCCGGCGATTAAACTTATTTTATTCAGCGTCTCATCAAAAATGAAAACATTTTTAAAAACTACAAGTCTTATGCGTTTTAGTGGTGAAAAAATAATTTAGAAAATCGTTCTGGAAATGAGTTTACTCACAGGGTACTTTCTTTGTATACATTCGACTATACGTGCCAAGCCCGGGATTTACGGGAAATCGCGGGTTTTCGTTTGCCAGCGATTAAACTGCTTTTATTCAGCGTCTCATTAAAAATGAAAACATTCTTGAAAACTACAAGTCTCATGCGTTTTAGTGGTGAAAAAATAATTTAAAAAATCGCTCTGGAAATGAGTTTACTCACAGGGTACTTTCTTTGTATACATTCGACTATACGTGCCAAGCCCGGGATTTACGGGAAATCGCGGGTTTTCGTTTTCCGGCGATTAAACCTCTTTCATTAAGCGTCTCATCAAAAATGAAAACATTTTTGAAAAGTACAAGTCTCATGTGTTTTAGTGGTGAAAAAAAATTTAAAAAATCGTTCGGGAAATGAGTTTACTCCCTGGGTACTTTCTTTGTATACTTTTGACTATACGGGCCGAGTCCGGGATTTAGGGAAATCGCAGGTTTTCATTTGCCGGCGATTAAACTCCTTTTATTCAGCGTCTCATCAAATATGAAAACATTTTTGAAAAGTACAAGTCTCATGTGTTTTAGTGGTGAAAAAAAAATTTAAAAAATCGTTCGGGAAATGAGTTTACTCCCTGGATACTTTCTTTGTATACATTCGACTATACGGGCCAAGCCCCGGATTTACGGGAAAACGCGGGTTTTCGTTTTCCGGCGATTAAACCTCTTTTATTCAGCGTCTCATCAAAAATGAAAACATTTTTAAAAACTACAAGTCTTATGCGTTTTAGTGGTGAAAAAATAATTTAAAAAATCGTTTTGGAAATGAGTTTACTCCCTGGGTACTTTCTTTGTATACTTTTGACTATACGGGCCGAGTCCGGGATTTAGGGAAATCGCAGGCTTTCGTTTGCCGGCGATTAAACTCCTTTTATTCAGCGTCTCATCAAATATGAAAATATTTTTGAAAACTACAAGTCTCATGCGTTTAGTAGTGAAAAAATAATTTAAAAAATCGTTCTGGAAATGAGTTTACTCACAGGGTACTTTCTTTGTATACTTTTGACTATACGGGCCGAGTCCAGGATTTAGGGAAATCGCAGGTTTTCGTTTGCCGGCGATTAAACTCCTTTTATTCAACGTCTCATCAAATATGAAAATATTTTTGAAAACTACAAGTCTCATGCGTTTAGTAGTGAAAAAATAATTTAAAAAATCGTTCGGGAAATGAGTTTACTCCCTGGGTACTTTCTTTGTATACTTTTGACTATACGGGCCAAGCCCGGGATTAACGGGAAATCGCAGGTTTTCGTTTGCCGGCGATTAAACTTCTTTTTTTCAGCGTCTCATCAAAAATGAAAATATTTTTAAAAACTACAAGTCTTATGCGTTTTAGTGGTGAAAAAATAATTTAAAAAATCGTTCTGGAAATGAGTTTACTCCCTGGGTACTTTCTTTGTATACTTTTGACTATACGGGCCGAGTCCAGGATTTAGGGAAGACGCAGGTTTTCGTTTGCCGGCGATTAAACTCCTTTTATTCAGCGTCTCATCAAATATGAAAATATTTTTGAAAACTACAAGTCTCATGCGTTTAGTAGTGAAAAAATAATTTAAAAAATCGTTCTGGAAATGAGTTTACTCACAGGGTACTTTCTTTGTATACTTTTGACTATACGGGCCGAGTCCAGGATTTAGGGAAATCGCAGGTTTTCGTTTGCCGGCGATTAAACTCCTTTTATTCAGCGTCTCATCAAATATGAAAATATTTTTGAAAACTACAAGTCTCATGCGTTTAGTAGTGAAAAAATAATTTAAAAAATCGTTCTGGAAATGGGTTTACTCACAGGGTACTTTCTTTGTATACATTCGACTATACGGGCCAAGCCCGGGATTTACGGGAAATCGCGGGTTTTCGTTTTCCGGCGATTAAACCTCTTTCATTAAGCGTCTCATCAAAAATGAAAACATTTTTGAAAAGTACAAGTCTCATGTGTTTTAGTGGTGAAAAAAAAATTTAAAAAATCGTTCGGGAAATGAGTTTACTCCCTGGATACTTTCTTTGTATACATTCGACTATACGGGCCAAGCCCCGGATTTACGGGAAAACGCGGGATTTCGTTTGCCGGCGATTAAACCTCTTTCATTAAGCGTATCATCAAAAATGAAAACATTTTTAAAAACTACAAGTCTCATGCGTTTTAGTGGTGAAAAAATAATTTAAAAAATCGTTCGGGAAATGAGTTTACTCCCTGGGTACTTTCTTTGTATACTTTTGACTATACGGGTCGAGTCCGGGATTTACGGGAAATCGCAGATTTTCGTTTGCCGGCGATTAAACTTCTTTTATTCAGCGTCTCATCAAAAATGAAAACATTTTTAAAAACTACAAGTCTTATGCGTTTTAGTGGTGAAAAAATAATTTAAAAAATCGTTCTGGAAATGAGTTTACTCACAGGGTACTTTCTTTGTATACATTCGACTATACGTGCCAAGCCCGGGATTTACGGGAAATCGCGGGTTTTCGTTTGCCGGCGATTAAACTGCTTTTATTCAGCGTCTCATGAAAAATGAAAACATTTTTAAAAACTACAAGTCTCATGCGTTTTAGTGGTGAAAAAGTAATTTAAAATTTCGTTTGGGAAATGAGTTTACTCCCCGGGTACTTTCTTTGTATACTTTTGACTATACGGGCCAAGCCCGGGATTTACGGGAAATCGCGGGTTTTCGTTTGCCGGCGATTAAACTTCTTTTATTCAGCGTCTCATCAAATATGAAAATATTTTTGAAAACTACAAGTCTCATGCGTTTAGTGGTGAAAAAATAAATTAAAAAATCGTTCTGGAAATGAGTTTACTCACAGGGTACTTTCTTTGTATACATTCGACTATACGGGCCAAGCCCGGGATTTACGGGAAATCGCGGGTTTTCGTTTTCCGGCGATTAAACCTCTTTCATTAAGCGTCTCATCAAAAATGAAAACATTTTTGAAAACTACAAGTCTCATGCGTTTTAGTGGCGAAAAAAAAATTTAAAAAATCATTCGGGAAATGAGTTTACTTCCTGGGTACTTTCTTTGTATACATTCGACTATACGGGCCAAGCCCCGGATTTACGGGAAAACGCGGGATTTCGTTTGCCGGCGATTAAACTTCTTTTATTCAGCGTCTCATCAAAAATGAAAACATTTTTAGAAACTACAAGTCTTATGCGTTTTAGTGGTGAAAAAATAATTTAAAAAATCGTTCTGGAAATGAGTTTACTCACAGGGTACTTTCTTTGTATACATTCGACTATACGTGCCAAGCCCGGGATTTACGGGAAATCGCGGGTTTTCGTTTGCCGGCGATTAAACTGCTTTTATTCAGCGTCTCATTAAAAATGAAAACATTCTTGAAAACTACAAGTCTCATGCGTTTTAGTGGCGAAACAATAATTTAAAAAGTCGTTTGGGAAATGAGTTTTCTCCCTGGGTACTTTCTTTGTATACTTTTGACTATACGGACCGAGTCCAGGATTTACGGGAAATCGCAGGTTTTCGTTTGCCGGCGATTAAACTTCATTTATTCAGCGTCTCATCAAAAATGGAAACATTTTTAAAAACTACAAGTCTCATGCGTTTTAGTGGTGAAAAAGTAATTTAAAAAATCGTTCGGGAAATGAGTTTACTCCCTGGGTACTTTCTTTGTATACTTTTGACTATACGGGCCAAGCCCGAGATTTACGGGAAATCGCTGATTTTCGTTTACCGGCGATTAAACTTCTTTTATTCAGCGTCTCATCAAAAATGAAAACATTTTTAAAAACTACAAGTCTCATGCGTTTTAGTGGTGAAAAAATAATTTAAAAAATCGTTCCGGAAATGAGTTTACTCCCTGGGTACTTTCTTTGTATACTTTTGACTATACGGGCCAAGCCGGGATTTACGGGAAATCGCGGGTTTTCGTTTGCCGGCGATTAAACTGCTTTTATTCAGCGTCTCATTAAAAATGAAAACATTCTTGAAAACTACAAGTCTCATGCGTTTTAGTGGTGAAATAATAATTTAAAAAATCGTTTAAGAAAGGAGTTTACTCCCTGTGTACTTTCTTTGTATACTTTTGACTATACAGCCGAGTGCAGGATTTACGGGAAATCGCAGGTTTTCGTTTGCTGGCGATTAAACTTCATTTATTCAGCGTCTCATCAAAAATGAAAACATTTTTAAAAACTACAAGTCACATGCCTTTTAGTGGTGAAAAAGTAATTTAAAAAATCGTTCGGGAAATGAATTTACTCCCTGGGTACTTTCTTTGTATACTTTTGACTATACGGGCCAAGCCCGGGATTTACGGGAAATTGCGGGTTTTCGTTTGCCGGCGATTAAACTGCTTTTATTCAGCGTCTCATTAAAAATGAAAACATTCTTGAAAACTACAAGTCTCGTGCGTTTTAGTGGTGAAAAAATAATTTAAAAAATCGCTCTGGAAATGAGTTTACTCACAGGGTACTTTCTTTGTATACATTCGACTATACGTGCCAAGCCTGGGATTTACGGGAAATCGCGGGTTTTCGTTTGCCGGCGATTAAACTGCTTTTATTCAGCGTCTTATGAAAAATGAATACATTTTTAAAAACTACAAGTCTCATGCGTTTTAGTGGTGAAAAAGTAATTTAAAATTTCGTTCGGGAAATGAGTTTACTCCCTGGGTACTTTCTTTGTATACTTTTGACTATACGGGCCAAGCCCGGGATTTACGGGAAATCGCGGGTTTTCGTTTGCCGGCGATTAAACTTCTTTTATTCAGCGTCTCATCAAATATGAAAATATTTTTGAAAACTACAAGTCTCATGCGTTTAGTGGTGAAAAAATAATTTAAAAAATCGTTCTGGAAATGAGTTTACTCACAGGGTACTTTCTTTGTATACATTCGACTATACGGGCCAAGCCCGGGATTTACGGGAAATCGCGGGTTTTCGTTTGCCGGCGATTAAACTTCTTTTATTCAGCGTTTCATCAAAAATTAAAACATTTTTGAAAACTACAAGTCTCATGCGTTTTAGTGGTGAAATAATAATTTAAAAAATCGTTTGGGAAATGAGTTTACTCCCTGGGTACTTTCTTTGTATACTTTTGACTATACGGGCCAAGCCGGGATTTACGGGAAATCGCGGGTTTTCGTTTGCCGGCGATTAAACTTATTTTATTCAGCGTCTCATCAAAAATGAAAACATTTTTAAAAACTACAAGTCTTATGCGTTTTAGTGGTGAAAAAATAATTTAGAAAATCGTTCTGGAAATGAGTTTACTCACAGGGTACTTTCTTTGTATACATTCGACTATACGTGCCAAGCCCGGGATTTACGGGAAATCGCGGGTTTTCGTTTGCCAGCGATTAAACTGCTTTTATTCAGCGTCTCATTAAAAATGAAAACATTCTTGAAAACTACAAGTCTCATGCGTTTTAGTGGTGAAAAAATAATTTAAAAAATCGCTCTGGAAATGAGTTTACTCACAGGGTACTTTCTTTGTATACATTCGACTATACGTGCCAAGCCCGGGATTTACGGGAAATCGCGGGTTTTCGTTTTCCGGCGATTAAACCTCTTTCATTAAGCGTCTCATCAAAAATGAAAACATTTTTGAAAAGTACAAGTCTCATGTGTTTTAGTGGTGAAAAAAAAATTTAAAAAATCGTTCGGGAAATGAGTTTACTCCCTGGATACTTTCTTTGTATACATTCGACTATACGGGCCAAGCCCCGGATTAACGGGAAAACGCGGGATTTCGTTTGCCGGCGATTAAACCTCTTTCATTAAGCGTATCATCAAAAATGAAAACATTTTTAAAAACTACAAGTCTCATGCGTTTTAGTGGTGAAAAAATAATTTAAAAAATCGTTCGGGAAATGAGTTTACTCCCTGGGTACTTTCTTTGTATACTTTTGACTATACGGGTCGAGTCCGGGATTTACGGGAAATCGCAGATTTTCGTTTGCCGGCGATTAAACTTCTTTTATTCAGCGTCTCATCAAAAATGAAAACATTTTTAAAAACTACAAGTCTTATGCGTTTTAGTGGTGAAAAAATAATTTAAAAAATCGTTCTGGAAATGAGTTTACTCACAGGGTACTTTCTTTGTATACATTCGACTATACGTGCCAAGCCCGGGATTTACGGGAAATCGCGGGTTTTCGTTTGCCGGCGATTAAACTGCTTTTATTCAGCGTCTCATGAAAAATGAAAACATTTTTAAAAACTACAAGTCTCATGCGTTTTAGTGGTGAAAAAGTAATTTAAAATTTCGTTTGGGAAATGAGTTTACTCCCCGGGTACTTTCTTTGTATACTTTTGACTATACGGGCCAAGCCCGGGATTTACGGGAAATCGCGGGTTTTCGTTTGCCGGCGATTAAACTTCTTTTATTCAGCGTCTCATCAAATATGAAAATATTTTTGAAAACTACAAGTCTCATGCGTTTAGTGGTGAAAAAATAATTTAAAAAATCGTTCTGGAAATGAGTTTACTCACAGGGTACTTTCTTTGTATACATTCGACTATACGGGCCAAGCCCAGGATTTACGGGAAATCGCGGGTTTTCGTTTTCCGGCGATTAAACCTCTTTCATTAAGCGTCTCATCAAAAATGAAAACATTTTTGAAAACTACAAGTCTCATGCGTTTTAGTGGCGAAAAAAAAATTTAAAAAATCATTCGGGAAATGAGTTTACTCCCTGGGTACTTTCTTTGTATACATTCGACTATACGGGCCAAGCCCCGGATTTACGGGAAAACGCGGGATTTCGTTTGCCGGCGATTAAACTTCTTTTATTCAGCGTCTCATCAAAAATGAAAACATTTTTAGAAACTACAAGTCTTATGCGTTTTAGTGGTGAAAAAATAATTTAAAAAATCGTTCTGGAAATGAGTTTACTCACAGGGTACTTTCTTTGTATACATTCGACTATACGTGCCAAGCCCGGGATTTACGGGAAATCGCGGGTTTTCGTTTGCCGGCGATTAAACTGCTTTTATTCAGCGTCTCATTAAAAATGAAAACATTCTTGAAAACTACAAGTCTCATGCGTTTTAGTGGCGAAACAATAATTTAAAAAGTCGTTTGGGAAATGAGTTTTCTCCCTGGGTACTTTCTTTGTATACTTTTGACTATACGAACCGAGTCCAGGATTTACGGGAAATCGCAGGTTTTCGTTTGCCGGCGATTAAACTTCATTTATTCAGCGTCTCATCAAAAATGGAAACATTTTTAAAAACTACAAGTCTCATGCGTTTTAGTGGTGAAAAAGTAATTTAAAAAATCGTTCGGGAAATGAGTTTACTCCCTGGGTACTTTCTTTGTATACTTTTGACTATACGGGCCAAGCCCGAGATTTACGGGAAATCGCTGATTTTCGTTTACCGGCGATTAAACTTCTTTTATTCAGCGTCTCATCAAAAATGAAAACATTTTTAAAAACTACAAGTCTCATGCGTTTTAGTGGTGAAAAAATAATTTAAAAAATCGTTCGGGAAATGAGTTTACTCCCTGGGTACTTTCTTTGTATACTTTTGACTATACGGGCCAAGCCGGGATTTACGGGAAATCGCGGGTTTTCGTTTGCCGGCGATTAAACTGCTTTTACTCAGCGTCTCATTAAAAATGAAAACATTCTTGAAAACTACAAGTCTCATGCGTTTTAGTGGTGAAATAATAATTTAAAAAATCGTTTAAGAAATGAGTTTACTCCCTGTGTACTTTCTTTGTATACTTTTGACTATACGGCCGAGTGCAGGATTTACGGGAAATCGCAGGTTTTCGTTTGCTGGCGATTAAACTTCATTTATTCAGCGTCTCATCAAAAATGAAAACATTTTTAAAAACTACAAGTCACATGCCTTTTAGTGGTGAAAAAGTAATTTAAAAAATCGTTCGGGAAATGAGTTTACTCCCTGGGTACTTTCTTTGTATACTTTTGCCTATACGGGCCAAGCCCGGGATTTACGGGAAATTGCGGGTTTTCGTTTGCCGGCGATTAAACTGCTTTTATTCAGCGTCTCATTAAAAATGAAAACATTCTTGAAAACTACAAGTCTCGTGCGTTTTAGTGGTGAAAAAATAATTTAAAAAATCGCTCTGGAAATGAGTTTACTCACAGGGTACTTTCTTTGTATACATTCGACTATACGTGCCAAGCCTGGGATTTACGGGAAATCGCGGGTTTTCGTTTGCCGGCGATTAAACTGCTTTTATTCAGCGTCTTATGAAAAATGAATACATTTTTAAAAACTACAAGTCTCATGCGTTTTAGTGGTGAAAAAGTAATTTAAAATTTCGTTCGGGAAATGAGTTTACTCCCTGGGTACTTTCTTTGTATACTTTTGACTATACGGGCCAAGCCCGGGATTTACGGGAAATCGCGGGTTTTCGTTTGCCGGCGATTAAACTTCTTTTATTCAGCGTCTCATCAAATATGAAAATATTTTTGAAAACTACAAGTCTCATGCGTTTAGTGGTGAAAAAATAATTTAAAAAATCGTTCTGGAAATGAGTTTACTCACAGGGTACTTTCTTTGTATACATTCGACTATACGGGCCAAGCCCGGGATTTACGGGAAATCGCGGGTTTTCGTTTGCCGGCGATTAAACTTCTTTTATTCAGCGTTTCATCAAAAATTAAAACATTTTTGAAAACTACAAGTCTCATGCGTTTTAGTGGTGAAATAATAATTTAAAACATCGTTTGGGAAATGAGTTTACTCCCTGGGTACTTTCTTTGTATACTTTTGACTATACGGGCCAAGCCGGGATTTACGGGAAATCGCGGGTTTTCGTTTGCCGGCGATTAAACTTATTTTATTCAGCGTCTCATCAAAAATGAAAACATTTTTAAAAACTACAAGTCTTATGCGTTTTAGTGGTGAAAAAATAATTTAGAAAATCGTTCTGGAAATGAGTTTACTCACAGGGTACTTTCTTTGTATACATTCGACTATACGTGCCAAGCCCGGGATTTACGGGAAATCGCGGGTTTTCGTTTGCCAGCGATTAAACTGCTTTTATTCAGCGTCTCATTAAAAATGAAAACATTCTTGAAAACTACAAGTCTCATGCGTTTTAGTGGTGAAAAAATAATTTAAAAAATCGCTCTGGAAATGAGTTTACTCACAGGGTACTTTCTTTGTATACATTCGACTATACGTGCCAAGCCCGGGATTTACGGGAAATCGTGGGTTTTCGTTTGCCGGCGATTAAACTGCTTTTATTCAGCGTCTCATGAAAAATGAAAACATTTTTAAAAACTACAAGTGTCATGCGTTTTAGTGGTGAAAAAGTAATTTAAAATTTCGTTCGGGAAATGAGTTTACTCCCTGGGTACTTTCTTTGTATACTTTTGACAATACGGGCCAAGCCCGGGATTTACGGGAAATCGCGGGTTTTCGTTTGCCGGCGATTAAACTTCTTTTATTCAGCGTCTCATCAAATATGAAAATATTTTTGAAAACTACAAGTCTCATGCGTTTAGTGGTGAAAAAATAATTTAAAAAATCGTTCTGGAAATGAGTTTACTCACAGGGTACTTTCTTTGTATACATTCGACTATACGGGCCAAGCCCGGGATTTACGGGAAATCGCGGGTTTTCGTTTTCCGGCGATTAAACCTCTTTCATTAAGCGTCTCATCAAAAATGAAAACAATTTTGAAAACTACAAGTCTCATGTGTTTTAGTGGTGAAAAAAAAATTTAAAAAATCGTTTGGGAAATTAGTTTACTCCCTGGATACTTTCTTTGTATACATTCGAATATACTGGCCGAGTCCGGGATTTACGGGAAATCGCGGATTTTCGTTTGCCGACGATTAAACTTCTTTTATTCAGCGTCACATCAAATATGAAAATATTTTTGAAAACTACAAGTCTCATGCGTTTAGTGGTAAAAAAATAATTTAAAAAATCGTTCGGGAAATGTGTTTACTCCCTGGGTACTTTCTTTGTATACTTTTAACTATACGGGCCAAGCCCGGGATTAACGGGAAATCGCGGGTTTTCGTTTGCCGGCGATTAAACTTCTTTTATTCAGCGTCGCATCAAAAATGAAAACATTTTTAAAAACTACAAGTCTTATGCGTTTTAGTGGTGAAAAAATAATTTAAAAAATCGTTCTGGAAATGGGTTTACTCCCTTGGTACTTTCTTTGTATACTTTTGACTATACGGGCCGAGTCCGGGATTTAGGGAAATCGCAGGTTTTCGTTTGCCGGCGATTGAACTCCTTTTATTCAGCGTCTCATCAAATATGAAAATATTTTTGAAAACTACAAGTCTCATGCGTTTAGTGGTGAAAAAATAATTTAAAAAATCGTTCGGGAAATGGGTTTACTCACAGGGTACTTTCTTTGTATACATTCGACTATACGGGCCAAGCCCGGGATTTACGGGAAATCGCGGGTTTTCGTTTTCCGGCGATTAAACCTCTTTCATAAAGCGTCTCATCAAAAATAAAAACATTTTTAAAAAGTACAAGTCTCATGTGTTTTAGTGGTGAAAAAATAATTTAAAAAATCGTTCGGGAAATGAGTTTACTCCCTGGATACTTTCTTTGTATACATTCGACTATACGGGCCAAGCCCCGGATTTACGGGAAAACGCGGGATTTCGTTTGCCGGCTATTAAACCTCTTTCATTAAGCGTCTCATCAAAAATGAAAACATTTTTGAAAACTAAAAGTCTCATGCGTTTTAGTGGTGAAAAAATAATTTAAAAAATCGTTCTGGAAATGAGTTTACTCCCTGGGTACTTTCTTTGTATACTTTTGACTATACGGGCCGAGTCCGGGATTTAGGGAAATTGCAGGTTTTCGTTTGCCGGCGATTAAACTTCTTTTATTCAGCGTCTCATCAAATATGAAAATATTTTTGAAAACTACAAGTCTCATGCGTTTAGTGGTGAAAAAATAATTTAAAAAATCGTTCTGGAAATGAGTTTACTCACAGGGTACTTTCTTTGTATACATTCGAATATACGGGCCAAGCCCGGGATTTACGGGAAATCGCGGGTTTACGTTTTCCGGCGATTAAACCTCTTTCATTAAGCGTCTCATCAAAAATAAAAACATTTTTGAAAAGTACAAGTCTCATGTGTTTTAGTGGTGAAAAAAAAATTTAAAAAATTGTTCGGGAAATGAGTTTACTCCCTGGATACTTTCTTTGTATACATTCGACTATGCGGACCAAGCCCCGGATTTACGGGAAAACGCGGGATTTCGTTTGCCGGCGATTAAACTGCTTTTATTCAACGTCTCATTAAAAATGAAAACATTCTTGAAAACTACAAGTCTCATGCGTGTTAGTGGTGAAAAAATAATTTAAAAAATCGTTCTGGAAATGAGTTTACTCACAGGGTACTTTCTTTGTATACATTCGACTATACGTGCCAAGCCCGGGATTTACGGGAAATCGCGGGTTTTCGTTTGCCGGCGATTAAATTGCTTTTATTCAGCGTCTCATGAAAAATGAAAACATTTTTAAAAACTACAAGTCTCATGCGTATTAGTGGTGAAAAAGTAATTTAAAATTTCGTTCGGGAAATGAATTTACTCCCCGGGTACTTTCTTTGTATACTTTTGACTATACGGGCCAATCCCGGGATTTACGGGAAATCGCGGGTTTTCGTTTGCCGGCGATTAAACTTCTTTTATTCAGCGTCTCATCAAATATGAAAATATTTTTGAAAACTACAAGTCTCATGCGTTTAGTGGTGAAAAAATAATTTAAAAAATCGTTCTGGAAATGAGTTTACTCACAGGGTACTTTCTTTGTATACATTCGACTATACGGGCCAAGCCCGAGATTTACGGGAAATCGCGGGTTTTCGTTTTCCGGCGATTAAACCTCTTTCATTAAGCGTCTCATCAAAAATGAAAACATTTTTGAAAAGTACAAGTCTCATGTGTTTTAGTGGTGAAAAAAAAATTTAAAAAATCGTTCGGGAAATGAGTTTACTCCCTGGATACTTTCTTTGTATACATTCGACTATACGGGCCAAGCCCCGGATTTACGGGAAAATGCGGGATTTCGTTTGCCGGCGATTAAACCTCTTTCATTAAGCGTCTCATCAAAAATGAAAACATTTTTAAAAACTACAAGTCTCATGCGTTTTAGTGGTGAAAAAATAATTTAAAAAATCGTTCGGGAAATGAGTTTACTCCCTGGGTACTTTCTTTGTATACTTTCGACTATACGGGCCGAGTCCGGGATTTACGGAAATCGCAGATTTTCGTTTGCCGGCGATTAAACTTCTTTTATTCAGCGTCTCATCAAAAATGAAAACATTTTTAAAAACTACAAGTCTTATGCGTTTTAGTGGTGAAAAAATAATTTAAAAAATCGTTCTGGAAATGAGTTTACTCACAGGGTACTTTCTTTGTATACATTCGACTATACGTGCCAAGCCCGGGATTTACGGGAAATCGCGGGTTTTCGTTTGCCGGCGATTAAACTGCTTTTATTCAACGTCTCATGAAAAATGAAAACATTTTTAAAAACTACAAGTCTCATGCGTTTTAGTGGTGAAAAAGTAATTTAAAATTTCGTTCGGGAAATGAGTTTACTCCCCGGGTACTTTCTTTGTATACTTTTGACTATACGGGCCAAGCCCGGGATTTACGGGAAATCGCGGGTTTTCGTTTGCCGGCGATTAAACTTCTTTTATTCAGCGTCTCATCAAATATGAAAATACTTTTGAAAACTACAAGTCTCATGCGTTTAGTGGTGAAAAAATAATTTAAAAAATCGTTCTGGAAATGAGTTTACTCACAGGGTACTTTCTTTGTATACATTCGACTATACGGGCCAAGCCCGGGATTTACGGGAAATCGCGGGTTTTCGTTTTCCGGCAATTAAACCTCTTTCATTAAGCGTCTCATCAAAAATGAAAACATTTTTGAAAACTACAAGTCTCATGCGTTTTAGTGGCGAAAAAAAAATTTAAAAAATCATTCGGGAAATGAGTTTACTCCCTGGGTACTTTCTTTGTATACATTCGACTATACGGGCCAAGCCCCGGATTTACGGGAAAACGCGGGATTTCGTTTGCCGGCGATTAAACTTCTTTTATTCAGCGTCTCATCAAAAATGAAAACATTTTTAAAAACTACAAGTCTTATGCGTTTTAGTGGTGAAAAAATAATTTAAAAAATCGTTCTGGAAATGCGTTTACTCACCGGGTACTTTCTTTGTATACATTCGACTATACGTGCCAAGCCCGGGATTTACGGGAAATCGCGGGTTTTCGTTTGCCGGCGATTAAACTGCTTTTATTCAGCGTCTCATTAAAAATGAAAACATTCTTGAAAACTACAAGTCTCATGCGTTTTAGTGGTGAAACAATAATTTAAAAAGTCGTTTGGGAAATGAGTTTTCTCCCTGGGTACTTTCTTTGTATACTTTTGACTATACGGGCCGAGTCCAGGATTTACGGGAAATCGCAGGTTTTCGTTTGCCGGCGATTAAACTTCATTTATTCAGCGTCTCATCAAAAATGGAAACATTTTTAAAAACTACAAGTCTCATGCGTTTTAGTGGTGAAAAAGTAATTTAAAAAATCGTTCGGGAAATGAGTTTACTCCCTGGGTACTTTCTTTGTATACTTTTGACTATACGGGCCAAGCCCGAGATTTACGGGAAATCGCTGATTTTCGTTTACCGGCGATTAAACTTCTTTTATTCAGCGTCTCATCAAAAATGAAAACATTTTTAAAAACTACAAGTCTCATGCGTTTTAGTGGTGAAAAAATAATTTAAAAAATCGTTCGGGAAATGAGTTTACTCCCTGGGTACTTTCTTTGTATACTTTTGACTATACGGGCCAAGCCGGGATTTACGGGAAATCGCGGGTTTTCGTTTGCCGGCGATTAAACTTCCTTTATTCAGCGTCTCATCAAAAATGAAAACATTTTTAAAAACTACAAGTCTTATGCGTTATAGTGGTGAAAAAATAATTTAAAAAATCGTTCTGGAAATGAGTTTACTCACAGGGTACTTTCTTTGTATACATTCGACTATACGTGCCAAGCCCGGGATTTACGGAAAATCGCGGGTTTTCGTTTGCCGGCGATTAAACTGCTTTTATTCAGCGTCTCATTAAAAATGAAAACATTCTTGAAAACTACAAGTCTCATGCGTTTTAGTGGTGAAATAATAATTTAAAAAATCGTTTAAGAAATGAGTTTACTCCCTGGGTACTTTCTTTGTATACTTTTGACTATACGGGCCGAGTGCAGGATTTACGGGAAATCGCAGGTTTTCGTTTGCTGGCGATTAAACTTCATTTATTCAGCGTCTCATCAAAAATGAAAACATTTTTAAAAACTACAAGTCTCATGCCTTTTAGTGGTGAAAAAGTAATTTAAAAAATCGTTCGGGAAATGAGTTTACTCCCTGGGTACTTTCTTTGTATACTTTTGACTATACGGGCCAAGCCCGAGATTTACGGGAAATCGCTGATTTTCGTTTACCGGCGATTAAACTTCTTTTATTCAGCGTCTCATCAAAAATGAAAACATTTTTAAAAACTACAAGTCTCATGCGTTTTAGTGGTGAAAAAATAATTTAAAAAATCGTTCGGGAAATGAGTTTACTCCCTGGGTACTTTCTTTGTATACTTTTGACTATACGGGCCAAGCCGGGATTTACGGGAAATCGCGGGTTTTCGTTTGCCGGCGATTAAACTTCCTTTATTCAGCGTCTCATCAAAAATGAAAACATTTTTAAAAACTACAAGTCTTATGCGTTATAGTGGTGAAAAAATAATTTAAAAAATCGTTCTGGAAATGAGTTTACTCACAGGGTACTTTCTTTGTATACATTCGACTATACGTGCCAAGCCCGGGATTTACGGAAAATCGCGGGTTTTCGTTTGCCGGCGATTAAACTGCTTTTATTCAGCGTCTCATTAAAAATGAAAACATTCTTGAAAACTACAAGTCTCATGCGTTTTAGTGGTGAAATAATAATTTAAAAAATCGTTTAAGAAATGAGTTTACTCCCTGGGTACTTTCTTTGTATACTTTTGACTATACGGGCCGAGTGCAGGATTTACGGGAAATCGCAGGTTTTCGTTTGCTGGCGATTAAACTTCATTTATTCAGCGTCTCATCAAAAATGAAAACATTTTTAAAAACTACAAGTCTCATGCCTTTTAGTGGTGAAAAAGTAATTTAAAAAATCGTTCGGGAAATAAGTTTACTCCCTGGGTACTTTCTTTGTATACTTTTGACTATACGGGCCAAGCCCGGAATTTACGGGAAATCGCGGGTTTTCGTTTGCCGGCGATTAAACTTCTTTTATTCAGCGTTTCATCAAAAATTAAAACATTTTTGAAAACTACAAGTCTCATGCGTTTTAGTGGTGAAATAATAATTTAAAAAATCGTTTGGGAAATGAGTTTACTCCCTGGGTACTTTCTTTGTATACTTTTGACTATACGGGCCAAGCCGGGATTTACGGGAAATCGCGGGTTTTCGTTTGCCGGCGATTAAACTTCTTTTATTCAGCGTCTCATCCAAAATGAAAACATTTTTAAAAACTACAAGTGTTATGCGTTTTAGTGGTGAAAAAATAATTTAAAAAATCGTTCTGGAAATGAGTTTACTCACAGGGTACTTTCTTTGTATACATTCGACTATACGTGCCAAGCCCGGGATTTACGGGAAATCGCGGGTTTTCGTTTGCCGGCGATTAAACTGCTTTTATTCAGCGTCTCATGAAAAATGAAAACATTTTTAAAAACTACAAGTCTCATGCGTTTTAGTGGTGAAAAAGTAATTTAAAATTTCGTTCGGGAAATGAGTTTACTCCCTGGGTACTTTCTTTGTATACTTTTGACTATACGGGCCAAGCCCGGGATTTACGGGAAATCGCGGGTTTTCGTTTGCCGGCGATTAAACTTCTTTTATTCAGCGTTTCATCAAATATGAAAATATTTTTGAAAACTACAAGTCTCATGCGTTTAGTGGTGAAAAAATAATTTAAAAAATCGTTCTGGAAATGAGTTTACTCACAGGGTACTTTCTTTGTATACATTCGACTATACGGGCCAAGCCCGGGATTTACGGGAAATCGCGGGTTTTCGTTTGCCGGCGATTAAACTTCTTTTATTCAGCGTTTCATCAAAAATTAAAACATTTTTGAAAACTAAAAGTCTCATGCGTTTTAGTGGTGAAATAATAATTTAAAAAATCGTTTGGGAAATGAGTTTACTCCCTGGGTACTTTCTTTGTATACTTTTTACTATACGGGCCAAGCCGGGATTTACGGGAAATCGCGGGTTTTCGTTTGCCGACGATTAAACTTCTTTTATTCAGCGTCTCATCAAAAATGAAAACATTTTTAAAAACTACAAGTCTTATGCGTTTTAGTGGTGAAAAAATAACTTAAAAAATCGTTCTGGAAATGAGTTTACTCACAGGGTACTTTCTTTGTATACATTCGACTATACGTGCCAAGCCCGGGATTTACGGGAAATCGCGGGTTTTCGTTTGCCGGTGATTAAACTGCTTTTATTCAGCGTCTCATTAAAAATGAAAACATTCTTGAAAACTACAAGTCTCATGCGTTTTAGTGGTGAAAAAATAATTTAAAAAATCGCTCTGGAAATGAGTTTACTCACAAGGTACTTTCTTTGTATACATTCGACTATACGTGCCAAGCCCGGGATTTACGGGAAATCGCGGGTTTTCGTTTGCCGGCGATTAAACTGCTTTTATTCAGCGTCTCATGAAAAATGAAAACATTTTTAAAAACTACAAGTCTCATGCGTTTTAGTGGTGAAAAATTAATTTAAAATTTCGTTCGGGAAATGAGTTTACTCCCTGGGTACTTTTTTTGTATACTTTTGACTATACGGGCCAAGCCCGGGATTTACGGGAAATCGCGGGTTTTCGTTTGCCGGCGATTAAACCTCTTTCATTAAGCGTCTCATCAAAAATGAAAACATTTTTGAAAACTAAAAGTCTCATGCGTTTTAGTGGTGAAAAAATAATTTAAAAAATCGTTCTGGAAATGAGTTTACTCCCTGGGTACTTTCTTTGTATACTTTTGACTATACGGGCCGAGTCCGGGATTTAGGGAAATTGCAGGTTTTCGTTTGCCGGCGATTAAACTTCTTTTATTCAGCGTCTCATCAAATATGAAAATATTTTTGAAAACTACAAGTCTCATGCGTTTAGTGGTGAAAAAATAATTTAAAAAATCGTTCTGGAAATGAGTTTACTCACAGGGTACTTTCTTTGTATACATTCGACTATACGGGCCAAGCCCGGGATTTACGGGAAATCGCGGGTTTTCGTTTTCCGGCGATTAAACCTCTTTCATTAAGCGTCTCATCAAAAATAAAAACATTTTTGAAAAGTACAAGTCTCATGTGTTTTAGTGGTGAAAAAAAAATTTAAAAAATTGTTCGGGAAATGAGTTTATTCCCTGGATACTTTCTTTGTATACATTCGACTATGCGGACCAAGCCCCGGATTTACGGGAAAACGCGGGATTTCGTTTGCCGGCGATTAAACTCCTTTTATTCAACGTCTCATTAAAAATGAAAACATTCTTGAAAACTACAAGTCTCATGCGTGTTAGTGGTGAAAAAATAATTTAAAAAATCGTTCTGGAAATGAGTTTACTCACAGGGTACTTTCTTTGTATACATTCGACTATACGTGCCAAGCCCGGGATTTACGGGAAATCGCGGGTTTTCGTTTGCCGGCGATTAAACTGCTTTTATTCAGCGTCTCATGAAAAATGAAAACATTTTTAAAAACTACAAGTCTCATGCGTATAAGTGGTGAAAAAGTAATTTAAAATTTCGTTCGGGAAATGAATTTACTCCCCGGGTACTTTCTTTGTATACTTTTGACTATACGGGCCAATCCCGGGATTTACGGGAAATCGCGGGTTTTCGTTTGCCGGCGATTAAACTTCTTTTATTCAGCGTCTCATCAAATATGAAAATATTTTTGAAAACTACAAGTCTCATGCGTTTAGTGGTGAAAAAATAATTTAAAAAATCGTTCTGGAAATGAGTTTACTCACAGGGTACTTTCTTTGTATACATTCGACTATACGGGCCAAGCCCGAGATTTACGGGAAATCGCGGGTTTTCGTTTTCCGGCGATTAAACCTCTTTCATTAAGCGTCTCATCAAAAATGAAAACATTTTTGAAAAGTACAAGTCTCATGTGTTTTAGTGGTGAAAAAAAAATTTAAAAAATCGTTCGGGAAATGAGTTTACTCCCTAGATACTTTCTTTGTATACATTCGACTATACGGGCCAAGCCCCGGATTTACGGGAAAATGCGGGATTTCGTTTGCCGGCGATTAAACCTCTTTCATTAAGCGTCTCATCAAAAATGAAAACATTTTTAAAAACTACAAGTCTCATGCGTTTTAGTGGTGAAAAAATAATTTAAAAAATCGTTCGGGAAATGAGTTTACTCCCTGGGTACTTTCTTTGTATACTTTCGACTATACGGGCCGAGTCCGGGATTTACGGAAATCGCAGATTTTCGTTTGCCGGCGATTAAACTTCTTTTATTCAGCGTCTCATCAAAAATGAAAACATTTTTAAAAACTACAAGTCTTATGCGTTTTAGTGGTGAAAAAATAATTTAAAAAATCGTTCTGGAAATGAGTTTACTCACAGGGTACTTTCTTTGTATACATTCGACTATACGTGCCAAGCCCGGGATTTACGGGAAATCGCGGGTTTTCGTTTGCCGGCGATTAAACTGCTTTTATTCAACGTCTCATGAAAAATGAAAACATTTTTAAAAACTACAAGTCTCATGCGTTTTAGTTGTGAAAAAGTAATTTAAAATTTCGTTCGGGAAATGAGTTTACTCCCCGGGTACTTTCTTTGTATACTTTTGACTATACGGGCCAAGCCCGGGATTTACGGGAAATCGCGGGTTTTCGTTTGCCGGCGATTAAACTTCTTTTATTCAGCGTCTCATCAAATATGAAATTACTTTTGAAAACTACAAGTCTCATGCGTTTAGTGGTGAAAAAATAATTTAAAAAATCGTTCTGGAAATGAGTTTACTCACAGGGTACTTTCTTTGTATACATTCGACTATACGGGCCAAGCCCGGGATTTACGGGAAATCGCGGGTTTTCGTTTTCCGGCAATTAAACCTCTTTCATTAAGCGTCTCATCAAAAATGAAAACATTTTTGAAAACTACAAGTCTCATGCGTTTTAGTGGCGAAAAAAAAATTTAAAAAATCATTCGGGAAATGAGTTTACTCCCTGGGTACTTTCTTTGTATACATTCGACTATACGGGCCAAGCCCCGGATTTACGGGAAAACGCGGGATTTCGTTTGCCGGCGATTAAACTTCTTTTATTCAGCGTCTCATCAAAAATGAAAACATTTTTAAAAACTACAAGTCTTATGCGTTTTAGTGGTGAAAAAATAATTTAAAAAATCGTTCTGGAAATGCGTTTACTCACCGGGTACTTTCTTTGTATACATTCGACTATACGTGCCAAGCCCGGGATTTACGGGAAATCGCGGGTTTTCGTTTGCCGGCGATTAAACTGCTTTTATTCAGCGTCTCATTAAAAATGAAAACATTCTTGAAAACTACAAGTCTCATGCGTTTTAGTGGTGAAACAATAATTTAAAAAGTCGTTTGGGAAATGAGTTTTCTCCCTGGGTACTTTCTTTGTATACTTTTGACTATACGGGCCGAGTCCAGGATTTACGGGAAATCGCAGGTTTTCGTTTGCCGGCGATTAAACTTCATTTATTCAGCGTCTCATCAAAAATGGAACCATTTTTAAAAACTACAAGTCTCATGCGTTTTAGTGGTGAAAAAGTAATTTAAAAAATCGTTCGGGAAATGAGTTTACTCCCTGGGTACTTTCTTTGTATACTTTTGACTATACGGGCCAAGCCCGAGATTTACGGGAAATCGCTGATTTTCGTTTACCGGCGATTAAACTTCTTTTATTCAGCGTCTCATCAAAAATGAAAACATTTTTAAAAACTACAAGTCTCATGCGTTTTAGTGGTGAAAAAATAATTTAAAAAATCGTTCGGGAAATGAGTTTACTCCCTGGGTACTTTCTTTGTATACTTTTGACTATACGGGCCAAGCCGGGATTTACGGGAAATCGCGGGTTTTCGTTTGCCGGCGATTAAACTTCTTTTATTCAGCGTCTCATCAAAAATGAAAACATTTTTAAAAACTACAAGTCTTATGCGTTATAGTGGTGAAAAAATAATTTAAAAAATCGTTCTGGAAATGAGTTTACTCACAGGGTACTTTCTTTGTATACATTCGACTATACGTGCCAAGCCCGGGATTTACGGAAAATCGCGGGTTTTCGTTTGCCGGCGATTAAACTGCTTTTATTCAGCGTCTCATTAAAAATGAAAACATTCTTGAAAACTACAAGTCTCATGCGTTTTAGTGGTGAAATAATAATTTAAAAAATCGTTTAAGAAATGAGTTTACTCCCTGGGTACTTTCTTTGTATACTTTTGACTATACGGGCCGAGTGCAGGATTTACGGGAAATCGCAGGTTTTCGTTTGCTGGCGATTAAACTTCATTTATTCAGCGTCTCATCAAAAATGAAAACATTTTTAAAAACTACAAGTCTCATGCCTTTTAGTGGTGAAAAAGTAATTTAAAAAATCGTTCGGGAAATAAGTTTACTCCCTGGGTACTTTCTTTGTATACTTTTGACTATACGGGCCAAGCCCGGGATTTACGGGAAATCGCGGGTTTTCGTTTGCCGGCGATTAAACTTCTTTTATTCAGCGTTTCATCAAAAATTAAAACATTTTTGAAAACTACAAGTCTCATGCGTTTTAGTGGTGAAATAATAATTTAAAAAATCGTTTGGGAAATGAGTTTACTCCCTGGGTACTTTCTTTGTATACTTTTGACTATACGGGCCAAGCCGGGATTTACGGGAAATCGCGGGTTTTCGTTTGCCGGCGATTAAACTTCTTTTATTCAGCGTCTCATCCAAATTGAAAACATTTTTAAAAACTACAAGTGTTATGCGTTTTAGTGGTGAAAAAATAATTTAAAAAATCGTTCTGGAAATGAGTTTACTCAAAGGGTACTTTCTTTGTATACATTCGACTATACGTGCCAAGCCCGGGATTTACGGGAAATCGCGGGTTTTCGTTTGCCGGCGATTAAACTGCTTTTATTCAGCGTCTCATGAAAAATGAAAACATTTTTAAAAACTACAAGTCTCATGCGTTTTAGTGGTGAAAAAGTAATTTAAAATTTCGTTCGGGAAATGAGTTTACTCCCTGGGTACTTTCTTTGTATACTTTTGACTATACGGGCCAAGCCCGGGATTTACGGGAAATCGCGGGTTTTCGTTTGCCGGCGATTAAACTTCTTTTATTCAGCGTTTCATCAAATATGAAAATATTTTTGAAAACTACAAGTCTCATGCGTTTTAGTGGTGAAAAAATAATTTAAAAAATCGTTCGGGAAATGAGTTTACTCCCTGGGTACTTTCTTTGTATACTTTTGACTATACGGGCCAAGCCGGGATTTACGGGAAATCGCGGGTTTTCGTTTGCCGGCGATTAAACTTCTTTTATTCAGCGTCTCATCAAAAATGAAAACATTTTTAAAAACTACAAGTCTTATGCGTTATAGTGGTGAAAAAATAATTTAAAAAATCGTTCTGGAAATGAGTTTACTCACAGGGTACTTTCTTTGTATACATTCGACTATACGTGCCAAGCCCGGGATTTACGGAAAATCGCGGGTTTTCGTTTGCCGGCGATTAAACTGCTTTTATTCAGCGTCTCATTAAAAATGAAAACATTCTTGAAAACTACAAGTCTCATGCGTTTTAGTGGTGAAATAATAATTTAAAAAATCGTTTAAGAAATGAGTTTACTCCCTGGGTACTTTCTTTGTATACTTTTGACTATACGGGCCGAGTGCAGGATTTACGGGAAATCGCAGGTTTTCGTTTGCTGGCGATTAAACTTCATTTATTCAGCGTCTCATCAAAAATGAAAACATTTTTAAAAACTACAAGTCTCATGCCTTTTAGTGGTGAAAAAGTAATTTAAAAAATCGTTCGGGAAATAAGTTTACTCCCTGGGTACTTTCTTTGTATACTTTTGACTATACGGGCCAAGCCCGGGATTTACGGGAAATCGCGGGTTTTCGTTTGCCGGCGATTAAACTTCTTTTATTCAGCGTTTCATCAAAAATTAAAACATTTTTGAAAACTACAAGTCTCATGCGTTTTAGTGGTGAAATAATAATTTAAAAAATCGTTTGGGAAATGAGTTTACTCCCTGGGTACTTTCTTTGTATACTTTTGACTATACGGGCCAAGCCGGGATTTACGGGAAATCGCGGGTTTTCGTTTGCCGGCGATTAAACTTCTTTTATTCAGCGTCTCATCCAAAATGAAAACATTTTTAAAAACTACAAGTGTTATGCGTTTTAGTGGTGAAAAAATAATTTAAAAAATCGTTCTGGAAATGAGTTTACTCAAAGGGTACTTTCTTTGTATACATTCGACTATACGTGCCAAGCCCGGGATTTACGGGAAATCGCGGGTTTTCGTTTGCCGGCGATTAAACTGCTTTTATTCAGCGTCTCATGAAAAATGAAAACATTTTTAAAAACTACAAGTCTCATGCGTTTTAGTGGTGAAAAAGTAATTTAAAATTTCGTTCGGGAAATGAGTTTACTCCCTGGGTACTTTCTTTGTATACTTTTGACTATACGGGCCAAGCCCGGGATTTACGGGAAATCGCGGGTTTTCGTTTGCCGGCGATTAAACTTCTTTTATTCAGCGTTTCATCAAATATGAAAATATTTTTGAAAACTACAAGTCTCATGCGTTTAGTGGTGAAAAAATAATTTAAAAAATCGTTCTGGAAATGAGTTTACTCACAGGGTACTTTCTTTGTATACATTCGACTATACGGGCCAAGCCCGGGATTTACGGGAAATCGCGGGTTTTCGTTTGCCGGCGATTAAACTTCTTTTATTCAGCGTTTCATCAAAAATTAAAACATTTTTGAAAACTAAAAGTCTCATGCGTTTTAGTGGTGAAATAATAATTTAAAAAATCGTTTGGGAAATGAGTTTACTCCCTGGGTACTTTCTTTGTATACTTTTGACTATACGGGCCAAGCCGGGATTTACGGGAAATCGCGGGTTTTCGTTTGCCGACGATTAAACTTCTTTTATTCAGCGTCTCATCAAAAATGAAAACATTTTTAAAAACTACAAGTCTTATGCGTTTTAGTGGTGAAAAAATAACTTAAAAAATCGTTCTGGAAATGAGTTTACTCACAGGGTACTTTCTTTGTATACATTCGACTATACGTGCCAAGCCCGGGATTTACGGGAAATCGCGGGTTTTCGTTTGCCGGTGATTAAACTGCTTTTATTCAGCGTCTCATTAAAAATGAAAACATTCTTGAAAACTACAAGTCTCATGCGTTTTAGTGGTGAAAAAATAATTTAAAAAATCGCTCTGGAAATGAGTTTACTCACAAGGTACTTTCTTTGTATACATTCGACTATACGTGCCAAGCCCGGGATTTACGGGAAATCGCGGGTTTTCGTTTGCCGGCGATTAAACTGCTTTTATTCAGCGTCTCATGAAAAATGAAAACATTTTTAAAAACTACAAGTCTCATGCGTTTTAGTGGTGAAAAATTAATTTAAA
Organism: Hydractinia symbiolongicarpus; assembly: GCF_029227915.1. Lineage (NCBI taxonomy): Eukaryota > Metazoa > Cnidaria > Hydrozoa > Anthoathecata > Hydractiniidae > Hydractinia > Hydractinia symbiolongicarpus. The sequence goes on along the minus strand of NC_079887.1, from coordinate 27,619,777 downwards.
ATTTCGTTCGGGAAATGAGTTTACTCCCTGGGTACTTTCTTTGTATACTTTTGACTATACGGGCCAAGCCCGGGATTTACGGGAAATCGCGGGTTTTCGTTTGCCGGCGATTAAACTTCTTTTATTCAGCGTCTCATCAAATATGAAAATATTTTTGAAAACTACAAGTCTCATGCGTTTAGTGGTGAAAAAATAATTTAAAAAATCGTTCTGGAAATGAGTTTACTCACAGGGTACTTTCTTTGTATACATTCGACTATACGGGCCAAGCCCGGGATTTACGGGAAATCGCGGGTTTTCGGTTTCCGGCGATTAAACCTCTTTCATTAAGCGTCTCATCAAAAATGAAAACATTTTTGAAAACTACAAGTCTCATGTGTTTTAGTGGTGAAAAAAAAATTTGAAAAATCGTTTGGGAAATGAGTTTACTCCCTGGATACTTTCTTTGTATACATTCGAATATACGGGCCGAGTCCGGGATTTACGGGAAATCGCGGATTTTCGTTTGCCGGCGATTAAACTGCTTTTATCAGCGTCTCATGAAAAATGAAAACATTTTTAAAAACTACAAGTCTCATGCGTTTTAGTGGTGAAAAAGTAATTCAAAATTTCGTTCGGGAAATGAGTTTACTCCCTGGGTACTTTCTTTGTATACTTTTGACTATACGGGCCAAGCCCGGGATTTACGGGAAATCGCGGGTTTTCGTTTGCCGGCGATTAAACTTCTTTTATTCAGCGTTTCATCAAATATGAAAATATTTTTGAAAACTACAAGTCTCATGCGTTTAGTGGTGAAAAAATAATTTAAAAAATCGTTCTGGAAATGAGTTTACTCACAGGGTACTTTCTTTGTATACATTCGACTATACGGGCCAAGCCCGGGATTTATGGGAAATCGCGGGTTTTCGTTTGCCGGCGATTAAACTGCTTTTATTCAGCGTCTCATGAAAAATGAAAACATTTTTAAAAACTACAAGTCTCATGCGTTTTAGTGGTGAAAAATTAATTTAAAATTTCGTTCGGGAAATGAGTTTACTCCCTGGGTACTTTCTTTGTATACTTTTGACTATACGGGCCAAGCCCGGGATTTACGGGAAATCGCGGGTTTTCGTTTGCCGGCGATTAAACTTCTTTTATTCAGCGTCTCATCAAATATGAAAATATTTTTGAAAACTACAAGTCTCATGCGTTTAGTGGTGAAAAAATAATTTAAAAAATCGTTCTGGAAATGAGTTTACTCACAGGGTACTTTCTTTGTATACATTCGACTATACGGGCCAAGCCCGGGATTTACGGGAAATCGCGGGTTTTCGGTTTCCGGCGATTAAACCTCTTTCATTAAGCGTCTCATCAAAAATGAAAACATTTTTGAAAACTACAAGTCTCATGTGTTTTAGTGGTGAAAAAAAAATTTGAAAAATCGTTTGGGAAATGAGTTTACTCCCTGGATACTTTCTTTGTATACATTCGAATATACGGGCCGAGTCCGGGATTTACGGGAAATCGCGGATTTTCGTTTGCCGACGATTAAATTTCTTTTATTCAGCGTCATATCAAATATGAAAATATTTTTGAAAACTACAAGTCTCATGCGTTTAGTGGTAAAAAAATAATATAAAAAATCGTTCGGGAAATGAGTTTATTCCCTGGGTACTTTCTTTGTATACTTTTGACTATACGGGCCAAGCCCGGGATTAACGGGAAATCGCGGGTTTTCGTTTGCCGGCGATTAAACTTCTTTTATTCAGCGTCGCATCAAAAATGAAAACATTTTTAAAAACTACAAGTCTTATGCGTTTTAGTGGTGAAAAAATAATTTAAAAAATCCTTCTGGAAATGGGTTTACTCCCTGGGTACTTTCTTTGTATACTTTTGACTATACGGGCCGAGTCCGGGATTTAGGGAAATCGCAGGTTTTCGTTTGCCGGCGATTGAACTCCTTTTATTCAGCGTCTCATCAAATATGAAAATATTTTTGAAAACTACAAGTCTCATGCGTTTAGTGGTGAAAAAATAATTTAAAAAATCGTTCTGGAAATGGGTTTACTCACAGGGTACTTTCTTTGTATACATTCGACTATACGGGCCAAGCCCGGGATTTACGGGAAATCGCGGGTTTTCGTTTTCCGGCGATTAAACCTCTTTTATTAAGCGTCTCATCAATAATAAAAACATTTTTAAAAAGTACAAGTCTCATGTGTTTTAGTGATGAAAAAATAATTTAAAAAATCGGTCGGGAAATGAGTTTACTCCCTGGATACTTTCTTTGTATACATTCGACTATACGGGCTAAGCCCCGGATTTACGGGAAAACGCGGGATTTCGTTTGCCGGCGATTAAACCTCTTTCATTAAGCGTCTCATCAAAAATGAAAACATTTTTGAAAACTAAAAGTCTCATGCGTTTTAGTGGTGAAAAAATAATTTAAAAAATCGTTCTGGAAATGAGTTTACTCCCTGGGTACTTTCTTTGTATACTTTTGACTATACGGGCCGAGTCCGGGATTTAGGGAAATTGCAGGTTTTCGTTTGCCGGCGATTAAACTCCTTTTATTCAGCGTCTCATCAAATATAAAAATATTTTTGAAAACTACAAGTCTCATGCGTTTATGGTGAAAAAATAATTTAAAAAATCGTTCTGGAAATGAGTTTACTCACAGGGTACTTTCTTTGTATACATTCGACTATACGGGCCAAGCCCGGGATTTACGGGAAATCGCGGGTTTTCGTTTTCCGGCGATTAAACCTCTTTCATTAAGCGTCTCATCAAAAATAAAAACATTTTTGAAAAGTACAAGTCTCATGTGTTTTAGTGGTGAAAAAAAAATTTAAAAAATCGTTCGGGAAATGAGTTTACTCCCTGGATACTTTCTTTGTATACATTCGACTATACGGGCCAAGCCCCGGATTTACGGGAAAACGCGGGATTTCGTTTGCCGGCAATTAAACTGCTTTTATTCAACGTCTCATTAAAAATGAAAACATTCTTGAAAACTACAAGTCTCATGCGTGTTAGTGGTGAAAAAATAATTTAAAAAATCGTTCTGGAAATGAGTTTACTCACAGGGTACTTTCTTTGTATACATTCGACTATACGTGCCAAGCCCGGGATTTACGGGAAATCGCGGGTTTTCGTTTGCCGGCGATTAAACTGCTTTTATTCAGCGACTCATGAAAAATGAAAACATTTTTAAAAACTACAAGTCTCATGCGTATTAGTGGTGAAAAAGTAATTTAAAATTTCGTTCGGGAAATGAGTTTACTCCCCAGGTACTTTCTTTGTATACTTTTGACTATACGGGCCAAGCCCGGGATTTACGGGAAATCGCGGGTTTTCGTTTGCCGGCAATTAAACTTCTTTTATTCAGCGTCTCATCAAATATGAAAATATTTTTGAAAACTACAAGTCTCATGCGTGTTAGTGGTGAAAAAATAATTTAAAAAATCGTTCTGGAAATGAGTTTACTCACAGGGTACTTTCTTTGTATACATTCGACTATACGTGCCAAGCCCGGGATTTACGGGAAATCGCGGGTTTTCGTTTGCCGGCGATTAAACTGCTTTTATTCAGCGTCTCATGAAAAATGAAAACATTTTTAAAAACTACAAGTCTCATGCGTATTAGTGGTGAAAAAGTAATTTAAAAAATCGTTTTGGAAATGAGTTTACTCACAGGGTACTTTCTTTGTATACTTTTGACTATACGGGCCAAGCCGGGATTTACGGGAAATCGCGGGTTTTCGTTTGCCGACGATTAAACTTCTTTTATTCAGCGTCTCATCAAAAATGAAAACATTTTTAAAAACTACAAGTCTTATGCGTTTTAGTGGTGAAAAAATAACTTAAAAAATCGTTCTGGAAATGAGTTTACTCACAGGGTACTTTCTTTGTATACATTCGACTATACGTGCCAAGCCCGGGATTTACGGGAAATCGCGGGTTTTCGTTTGCCGGTGATTAAACTGCTTTTATTCAGCGTCTCATTAAAAATGAAAACATTCTTGAAAACTACAAGTCTCATGCGTTTTAGTGGTGAAAAAATAATTTAAAAAATCGCTCTGGAAATGAGTTTACTCACAAGGTACTTTCTTTGTATACATTCGACTATACGTGCCAAGCCCGGGATTTACGGGAAATCGCGGGTTTTCGTTTGCCGGCGATTAAACTGCTTTTATTCAGCGTCTCATGAAAAATGAAAACATTTTTAAAAACTACAAGTCTCATGCGTTTTAGTGGTGAAAAATTAATTTAAAATTTCGTTCGGGAAATGAGTTTACTCCCTGGGTACTTTCTTTGTATACTTTTGACTATACGGGCCAAGCCCGGGATTTACGGGAAATCGCGGTTTTTCGTTTGCCGGCGATTAAACTTCTTTTATTCAGCGTCTCATCAAATATGAAAATATTTTTGAAAACTACAAGTCTCATGCGTTTAGTGGTGAAAAAATAATTTAAAAAATCGTTCTGGAAATGAGTTTACTCACAGGGTACTTTCTTTGTATACATTCGACTATACGGGCCAAGCCCGGGATTTACGGGAAATCGCGGGTTTTCGGTTTCCGGCGATTAAACCTCTTTCATTAAGCGTCTCATCAAAAATGAAAACATTTTTGAAAACTACAAGTCTCATGTGTTTTAGTGGTGAAAAAAAAATTTGAAAAATCGTTTGGGAAATGAGTTTACTCCCTGGATACTTTCTTTGTATACATTCGAATATACGGGCCGAGTCCGGGATTTACGGGAAATCGCGGATTTTCGTTTGCCGGCGATTAAACTGCTTTTATTCAGCGTCTCATGAAAAATGAAAACATTTTTAAAAACTACAAGTCTCATGCGTTTTAGTGGTGAAAAAGTAATTTAAAATTTCGTTCGGGAAATGAGTTTACTCCCTGGGTACTTTCTTTGTATACTTTTGACTATACGGGCCAAGCCCGGGATTTACGGGAAATCGCGGGTTTTCGTTTGCCGGCGATTAAACTTCTTTTATTCAGCGTTTCATCAAATATGAAAATATTTTTGAAAACTACAAGTCTCATGCGTTTAGTGGTGAAAAAATAATTTAAAAAATCGTTCTGGAAATGAGTTTACTCACAGGGTACTTTCTTTGTATACATTCGACTATACGGGCCAAGCCCGGGATTTACGGGAAATCGCGGGTTTTCGTTTGCCGGCGATTAAACTGCTTTTATTCAGCGTCTCATGAAAAATGAAAACATTTTTAAAAACTACAAGTCTCATGCGTTTTAGTGGTGAAAAATTAATTTAAAATTTCGTTCGGGAAATGAGTTTACTCCCTGGGTACTTTCTTTGTATACTTTTGACTATACGGGCCAAGCCCGGGATTTACGGGAAATCGCGGGTTTTCGTTTGCCGGCGATTAAACTTCTTTTATTCAGCGTCTCATCAAATATGAAAATATTTTTGAAAACTACAAGTCTCATGCGTTTAGTGGTGAAAAAATAATTTAAAAAATCGTTCTGGAAATGAGTTTACTCACAGGGTACTTTCTTTGTATACATTCGACTATACGGGCCAAGCCCGGGATTTACGGGAAATCGCGGGTTTTCGGTTTCCGGCGATTAAACCTCTTTCATTAAGCGTCTCATCAAAAATGAAAACATTTTTGAAAACTACAAGTCTCATGTGTTTTAGTGGTGAAAAAAAAATTTGAAAAATCGTTTGGGAAATGAGTTTACTCCCTGGATACTTTCTTTGTATACATTCGAATATACGGGCCGAGTCCGGGATTTACGGGAAATCGCGGATTTTCGTTTGCCGACGATTAAATTTCTTTTATTCAGCGTCATATCAAATATGAAAATATTTTTGAAAACTACAAGTCTCATGCGTTTAGTGGTAAAAAAATAATATAAAAAATCGTTCGGGAAATGAGTTTATTCCCTGGGTACTTTCTTTGTATACTTTTGACTATACGGGCCAAGCCCGGGATTAACGGGAAATCGCGGGTTTTCGTTTGCCGGCGATTAAACTTCTTTTATTCAGCGTCGCATCAAAAATGAAAACATTTTTAAAAACTACAAGTCTTATGCGTTTTAGTGGTGAAAAAATAATTTAAAAAATCCTTCTGGAAATGGGTTTACTCCCTGGGTACTTTCTTTGTATACTTTTGACTATACGGGCCGAGTCCGGGATTTAGGGAAATCGCAGGTTTTCGTTTGCCGGCGATTGAACTCCTTTTATTCAGCGTCTCATCAAATATGAAAATATTTTTGAAAACTACAAGTCTCATGCGTTTAGTGGTGAAAAAATAATTTAAAAAATCGTTCTGGAAATGGGTTTACTCACAGGGTACTTTCTTTGTATACATTCGACTATACGGGCCAAGCCCGGGATTTACGGGAAATCGCGGGTTTTCGTTTTCCGGCGATTAAACCTCTTTTATTAAGCGTCTCATCAATAATAAAAACATTTTTAAAAAGTACAAGTCTCATGTGTTTTAGTGATGAAAAAATAATTTAAAAAATCGGTCGGGAAATGAGTTTACTCCCTGGATACTTTCTTTGTATACATTCGACTATACGGGCTAAGCCCCGGATTTACGGGAAAACGCGGGATTTCGTTTGCCGGCGATTAAACCTCTTTCATTAAGCGTCTCATCAAAAATGAAAACATTTTTGAAAACTAAAAGTCTCATGCGTTTTAGTGGTGAAAAAATAATTTAAAAAATCGTTCTGGAAATGAGTTTACTCCCTGGGTACTTTCTTTGTATACTTTTGACTATACGGGCCGAGTCCGGGATTTAGGGAAATTGCAGGTTTTCGTTTGCCGGCGATTAAACTCCTTTTATTCAGCGTCTCATCAAATATAAAAATATTTTTGAAAACTACAAGTCTCATGCGTTTATGGTGAAAAAATAATTTAAAAAATCGTTCTGGAAATGAGTTTACTCACAGGGTACTTTCTTTGTATACATTCGACTATACGGGCCAAGCCCGGGATTTACGGGAAATCGCGGGTTTTCGTTTTCCGGCGATTAAACCTCTTTCATTAAGCGTCTCATCAAAAATAAAAACATTTTTGAAAAGTACAAGTCTCATGTGTTTTAGTGGTGAAAAAAAAATTTAAAAAATCGTTCGGGAAATGAGTTTACTCCCTGGATACTTTCTTTGTATACATTCGACTATACGGGCCAAGCCCCGGATTTACGGGAAAACGCGGGATTTCGTTTGCCGGCAATTAAACTGCTTTTATTCAACGTCTCATTAAAAATGAAAACATTCTTGAAAACTACAAGTCTCATGCGTGTTAGTGGTGAAAAAATAATTTAAAAAATCGTTCTGGAAATGAGTTTACTCACAGGGTACTTTCTTTGTATACATTCGACTATACGTGCCAAGCCCGGGATTTACGGGAAATCGCGGGTTTTCGTTTGCCGGCGATTAAACTGCTTTTATTCAGCGACTCATGAAAAATGAAAACATTTTTAAAAACTACAAGTCTCATGCGTATTAGTGGTGAAAAAGTAATTTAAAATTTCGTTCGGGAAATGAGTTTACTCCCCAGGTACTTTCTTTGTATACTTTTGACTATACGGGCCAAGCCCGGGATTTACGGGAAATCGCGGGTTTTCGTTTGCCGGCAATTAAACTTCTTTTATTCAGCGTCTCATCAAATATGAAAATATTTTTGAAAACTACAAGTCTCATGCGTGTTAGTGGTGAAAAAATAATTTAAAAAATCGTTCTGGAAATGAGTTTACTCACAGGGTACTTTCTTTGTATACATTCGACTATACGTGCCAAGCCCGGGATTTACGGGAAATCGCGGGTTTTCGTTTGCCGGCGATTAAACTGCTTTTATTCAGCGTCTCATGAAAAATGAAAACATTTTTAAAAACTACAAGTCTCATGCGTATTAGTGGTGAAAAAGTAATTTAAAAAATCGTTTTGGAAATGAGTTTACTCACAGGGTACTTTCTTTGTATACTTTTGACTATACGGGCCAAGCCGGGATTTACGGGAAATCGCGGGTTTTCGTTTGCCGACGATTAAACTTCTTTTATTCAGCGTCTCATCAAAAATGAAAACATTTTTAAAAACTACAAGTCTTATGCGTTTTAGTGGTGAAAAAATAACTTAAAAAATCGTTCTGGAAATGAGTTTACTCACAGGGTACTTTCTTTGTATACATTCGACTATACGTGCCAAGCCCGGGATTTACGGGAAATCGCGGGTTTTCGTTTGCCGGTGATTAAACTGCTTTTATTCAGCGTCTCATTAAAAATGAAAACATTCTTGAAAACTACAAGTCTCATGCGTTTTAGTGGTGAAAAAATAATTTAAAAAATCGCTCTGGAAATGAGTTTACTCACAAGGTACTTTCTTTGTATACATTCGACTATACGTGCCAAGCCCGGGATTTACGGGAAATCGCGGGTTTTCGTTTGCCGGCGATTAAACTGCTTTTATTCAGCGTCTCATGAAAAATGAAAACATTTTTAAAAACTACAAGTCTCATGCGTTTTAGTGGTGAAAAATTAATTTAAAATTTCGTTCGGGAAATGAGTTTACTCCCTGGGTACTTTCTTTGTATACTTTTGACTATACGGGCCAAGCCCGGGATTTACGGGAAATCGCGGTTTTTCGTTTGCCGGCGATTAAACTTCTTTTATTCAGCGTCTCATCAAATATGAAAATATTTTTGAAAACTACAAGTCTCATGCGTTTAGTGGTGAAAAAATAATTTAAAAAATCGTTCTGGAAATGAGTTTACTCACAGGGTACTTTCTTTGTATACATTCGACTATACGGGCCAAGCCCGGGATTTACGGGAAATCGCGGGTTTTCGTTTGCCGGCGATTAAACTGCTTTTATTCAGCGTCTCATGAAAAATGAAAACATTTTTAAAAACTACAAGTCTCATGCGTTTTAGTGGTGAAAAATTAATTTAAAATTTCGTTCGGGAAATGAGTTTACTCCCTGGGTACTTTCTTTGTATACTTTTGACTATACGGGCCAAGCCCGGGATTTACGGGAAATCGCGGTTTTTCGTTTGCCGGCGATTAAACTTCTTTTATTCAGCGTCTCATCAAATATGAAAATATTTTTGAAAACTACAAGTCTCATGCGTTTAGTGGTGAAAAAATAATTTAAAAAATCGTTCTGGAAATGAGTTTACTCACAGGGTACTTTCTTTGTATACATTCGACTATACGGGCCAAGCCCGGGATTTACGGGAAATCGCGGGTTTTCGTTTTCCGGCGATTAAACCTCTTTCATTAAGCGTCTCATCAAAAATAAAAACATTTTTGAAAAGTACAAGTCTCATGTGTTTTAGTGGTGAAAAAAAAATTTAAAAAATCGTTCGGGAAATGAGTTTACTCCCTGGATACTTTCTTTGTATACATTCGACTATACGGGCCAAGCCCCGGATTTACGGGAAAACGCGGGATTTCGTTTGCCGGCAATTAAACTGCTTTTATTCAACGTCTCATTAAAAATGAAAACATTCTTGAAAACTACAAGTCTCATGCGTGTTAGTGGTGAAAAAATAATTTAAAAAATCGTTCTGGAAATGAGTTTACTCACAGGGTACTTTCTTTGTATACATTCGACTATACGTGCCAAGCCCGGGATTTACGGGAAATCGCGGGTTTTCGTTTGCCGGCGATTAAACTGCTTTTATTCAGCGACTCATGAAAAATGAAAACATTTTTAAAAACTACAAGTCTCATGCGTATTAGTGGTGAAAAAGTAATTTAAAATTTCGTTCGGGAAATGAGTTTACTCCCCAGGTACTTTCTTTGTATACTTTTGACTATACGGGCCAAGCCCGGGATTTACGGGAAATCGCGGGTTTTCGTTTGCCGGCAATTAAACTTCTTTTATTCAGCGTCTCATCAAATATGAAAATATTTTTGAAAACTACAAGTCTCATGCGTGTTAGTGGTGAAAAAATAATTTAAAAAATCGTTCTGGAAATGAGTTTACTCACAGGGTACTTTCTTTGTATACATTCGACTATACGTGCCAAGCCCGGGATTTACGGGAAATCGCGGGTTTTCGTTTGCCGGCGATTAAACTGCTTTTATTCAGCGTCTCATGAAAAATGAAAACATTTTTAAAAACTACAAGTCTCATGCGTATTAGTGGTGAAAAAGTAATTTAAAAAATCGTTTTGGAAATGAGTTTACTCACAGGGTACTTTCTTTGTATACTTTTGACTATACGGGCCAAGCCGGGATTTACGGGAAATCGCGGGTTTTCGTTTGCCGACGATTAAACTTCTTTTATTCAGCGTCTCATCAAAAATGAAAACATTTTTAAAAACTACAAGTCTTATGCGTTTTAGTGGTGAAAAAATAACTTAAAAAATCGTTCTGGAAATGAGTTTACTCACAGGGTACTTTCTTTGTATACATTCGACTATACGTGCCAAGCCCGGGATTTACGGGAAATCGCGGGTTTTCGTTTGCCGGTGATTAAACTGCTTTTATTCAGCGTCTCATTAAAAATGAAAACATTCTTGAAAACTACAAGTCTCATGCGTTTTAGTGGTGAAAAAATAATTTAAAAAATCGCTCTGGAAATGAGTTTACTCACAAGGTACTTTCTTTGTATACATTCGACTATACGTGCCAAGCCCGGGATTTACGGGAAATCGCGGGTTTTCGTTTGCCGGCGATTAAACTGCTTTTATTCAGCGTCTCATGAAAAATGAAAACATTTTTAAAAACTACAAGTCTCATGCGTTTTAGTGGTGAAAAATTAATTTAAAATTTCGTTCGGGAAATGAGTTTACTCCCTGGGTACTTTCTTTGTATACTTTTGACTATACGGGCCAAGCCCGGGATTTACGGGAAATCGCGGTTTTTCGTTTGCCGGCGATTAAACTTCTTTTATTCAGCGTCTCATCAAATATGAAAATATTTTTGAAAACTACAAGTCTCATGCGTTTAGTGGTGAAAAAATAATTTAAAAAATCGTTCTGGAAATGAGTTTACTCACAGGGTACTTTCTTTGTATACATTCGACTATACGGGCCAAGCCCGGGATTTACGGGAAATCGCGGGTTTTCGGTTTCCGGCGATTAAACCTCTTTCATTAAGCGTCTCATCAAAAATGAAAACATTTTTGAAAACTACAAGTCTCATGTGTTTTAGTGGTGAAAAAAAAATTTGAAAAATCGTTTGGGAAATGAGTTTACTCCCTGGATACTTTCTTTGTATACATTCGAATATACGGGCCGAGTCCGGGATTTACGGGAAATCGCGGATTTTCGTTTGCCGGCGATTAAACTGCTTTTATTCAGCGTCTCATGAAAAATGAAAACATTTTTAAAAACTACAAGTCTCATGCGTTTTAGTGGTGAAAAAGTAATTTAAAATTTCGTTCGGGAAATGAGTTTACTCCCTGGGTACTTTCTTTGTATACTTTTGACTATACGGGCCAAGCCCGGGATTTACGGGAAATCGCGGGTTTTCGTTTGCCGGCGATTAAACTTCTTTTATTCAGCGTTTCATCAAATATGAAAATATTTTTGAAAACTACAAGTCTCATGCGTTTAGTGGTGAAAAAATAATTTAAAAAATCGTTCTGGAAATGAGTTTACTCACAGGGTACTTTCTTTGTATACATTCGACTATACGGGCCAAGCCCGGGATTTACGGGAAATCGCGGGTTTTCGTTTGCCGGCGATTAAACTGCTTTTATTCAGCGTCTCATGAAAAATGAAAACATTTTTAAAAACTACAAGTCTCATGCGTTTTAGTGGTGAAAAATTAATTTAAAATTTCGTTCGGGAAATGAGTTTACTCCCTGGGTACTTTCTTTGTATACTTTTGACTATACGGGCCAAGCCCGGGATTTACGGGAAATCGCGGGTTTTCGTTTGCCGGCGATTAAACTTCTTTTATTCAGCGTCTCATCAAATATGAAAATATTTTTGAAAACTACAAGTCTCATGCGTTTAGTGGTGAAAAAATAATTTAAAAAATCGTTCTGGAAATGAGTTTACTCACAGGGTACTTTCTTTGTATACATTCGACTATACGGGCCAAGCCCGGGATTTACGGGAAATCGCGGGTTTTCGGTTTCCGGCGATTAAACCTCTTTCATTAAGCGTCTCATCAAAAATGAAAACATTTTTGAAAACTACAAGTCTCATGTGTTTTAGTGGTGAAAAAAAAATTTGAAAAATCGTTTGGGAAATGAGTTTACTCCCTGGATACTTTCTTTGTATACATTCGAATATACGGGCCGAGTCCGGGATTTACGGGAAATCGCGGATTTTCGTTTGCCGACGATTAAATTTCTTTTATTCAGCGTCATATCAAATATGAAAATATTTTTGAAAACTACAAGTCTCATGCGTTTAGTGGTAAAAAAATAATATAAAAAATCGTTCGGGAAATGAGTTTATTCCCTGGGTACTTTCTTTGTATACTTTTGACTATACGGGCCAAGCCCGGGATTAACGGGAAATCGCGGGTTTTCGTTTGCCGGCGATTAAACTTCTTTTATTCAGCGTCGCATCAAAAATGAAAACATTTTTAAAAACTACAAGTCTTATGCGTTTTAGTGGTGAAAAAATAATTTAAAAAATCCTTCTGGAAATGGGTTTACTCCCTGGGTACTTTCTTTGTATACTTTTGACTATACGGGCCGAGTCCGGGATTTAGGGAAATCGCAGGTTTTCGTTTGCCGGCGATTGAACTCCTTTTATTCAGCGTCTCATCAAATATGAAAATATTTTTGAAAACTACAAGTCTCATGCGTTTAGTGGTGAAAAAATAATTTAAAAAATCGTTCTGGAAATGGGTTTACTCACAGGGTACTTTCTTTGTATACATTCGACTATACGGGCCAAGCCCGGGATTTACGGGAAATCGCGGGTTTTCGTTTTCCGGCGATTAAACCTCTTTTATTAAGCGTCTCATCAATAATAAAAACATTTTTAAAAAGTACAAGTCTCATGTGTTTTAGTGATGAAAAAATAATTTAAAAAATCGGTCGGGAAATGAGTTTACTCCCTGGATACTTTCTTTGTATACATTCGACTATACGGGCTAAGCCCCGGATTTACGGGAAAACGCGGGATTTCGTTTGCCGGCGATTAAACCTCTTTCATTAAGCGTCTCATCAAAAATGAAAACATTTTTGAAAACTAAAAGTCTCATGCGTTTTAGTGGTGAAAAAATAATTTAAAAAATCGTTCTGGAAATGAGTTTACTCCCTGGGTACTTTCTTTGTATACTTTTGACTATACGGGCCGAGTCCGGGATTTAGGGAAATTGCAGGTTTTCGTTTGCCGGCGATTAAACTCCTTTTATTCAGCGTCTCATCAAATATAAAAATATTTTTGAAAACTACAAGTCTCATGCGTTTATGGTGAAAAAATAATTTAAAAAATCGTTCTGGAAATGAGTTTACTCACAGGGTACTTTCTTTGTATACATTCGACTATACGGGCCAAGCCCGGGATTTACGGGAAATCGCGGGTTTTCGTTTTCCGGCGATTAAACCTCTTTCATTAAGCGTCTCATCAAAAATAAAAACATTTTTGAAAAGTACAAGTCTCATGTGTTTTAGTGGTGAAAAAAAAATTTAAAAAATCGTTCGGGAAATGAGTTTACTCCCTGGATACTTTCTTTGTATACATTCGACTATACGGGCCAAGCCCCGGATTTACGGGAAAACGCGGGATTTCGTTTGCCGGCAATTAAACTGCTTTTATTCAACGTCTCATTAAAAATGAAAACATTCTTGAAAACTACAAGTCTCATGCGTGTTAGTGGTGAAAAAATAATTTAAAAAATCGTTCTGGAAATGAGTTTACTCACAGGGTACTTTCTTTGTATACATTCGACTATACGTGCCAAGCCCGGGATTTACGGGAAATCGCGGGTTTTCGTTTGCCGGCGATTAAACTGCTTTTATTCAGCGACTCATGAAAAATGAAAACATTTTTAAAAACTACAAGTCTCATGCGTATTAGTGGTGAAAAAGTAATTTAAAATTTCGTTCGGGAAATGAGTTTACTCCCCAGGTACTTTCTTTGTATACTTTTGACTATACGGGCCAAGCCCGGGATTTACGGGAAATCGCGGGTTTTCGTTTGCCGGCAATTAAACTTCTTTTATTCAGCGTCTCATCAAATATGAAAATATTTTTGAAAACTACAAGTCTCATGCGTGTTAGTGGTGAAAAAATAATTTAAAAAATCGTTCTGGAAATGAGTTTACTCACAGGGTACTTTCTTTGTATACATTCGACTATACGTGCCAAGCCCGGGATTTACGGGAAATCGCGGGTTTTCGTTTGCCGGCGATTAAACTGCTTTTATTCAGCGTCTCATGAAAAATGAAAACATTTTTAAAAACTACAAGTCTCATGCGTATTAGTGGTGAAAAAGTAATTTAAAAAATCGTTTTGGAAATGAGTTTACTCACAGGGTACTTTCTTTGTATACTTTTGACTATACGGGCCAAGCCGGGATTTACGGGAAATCGCGGGTTTTCGTTTGCCGACGATTAAACTTCTTTTATTCAGCGTCTCATCAAAAATGAAAACATTTTTAAAAACTACAAGTCTTATGCGTTTTAGTGGTGAAAAAATAACTTAAAAAATCGTTCTGGAAATGAGTTTACTCACAGGGTACTTTCTTTGTATACATTCGACTATACGTGCCAAGCCCGGGATTTACGGGAAATCGCGGGTTTTCGTTTGCCGGTGATTAAACTGCTTTTATTCAGCGTCTCATTAAAAATGAAAACATTCTTGAAAACTACAAGTCTCATGCGTTTTAGTGGTGAAAAAATAATTTAAAAAATCGCTCTGGAAATGAGTTTACTCACAAGGTACTTTCTTTGTATACATTCGACTATACGTGCCAAGCCCGGGATTTACGGGAAATCGCGGGTTTTCGTTTGCCGGCGATTAAACTGCTTTTATTCAGCGTCTCATGAAAAATGAAAACATTTTTAAAAACTACAAGTCTCATGCGTTTTAGTGGTGAAAAATTAATTTAAAATTTCGTTCGGGAAATGAGTTTACTCCCTGGGTACTTTCTTTGTATACTTTTGACTATACGGGCCAAGCCCGGGATTTACGGGAAATCGCGGTTTTTCGTTTGCCGGCGATTAAACTACTTTTATTCAGCGTCTCATCAAATATGAAAATATTTTTGAAAACTACAAGTCTCATGCGTTTAGTGGTGAAAAAATAATTTAAAAAATCGTTCTGGAAATGAGTTTACTCACAGGGTACTTTCTTTGTATACATTCGACTATACGGGCCAAGCCCGGGATTTACGGGAAATCGCGGGTTTTCGGTTTCCGGCGATTAAACCTCTTTCATTAAGCGTCTCATCAAAAATGAAAACATTTTTGAAAACTACAAGTCTCATGTGTTTTAGTGGTGAAAAAAAAATTTGAAAAATCGTTTGGGAAATGAGTTTACTCCCTGGATACTTTCTTTGTATACATTCGAATATACGGGCCGAGTCCGGGATTTACGGGAAATCGCGGATTTTCGTTTGCCGGCGATTAAACTGCTTTTATTCAGCGTCTCATGAAAAATGAAAACATTTTTAAAAACTACAAGTCTCATGCGTTTTAGTGGTGAAAAAGTAATTTAAAATTTCGTTCGGGAAATGAGTTTACTCCCTGGGTACTTTCTTTGTATACTTTTGACTATACGGGCCAAGCCCGGGATTTACGGGAAATCGCGGGTTTTCGTTTGCCGGCGATTAAACTTCTTTTATTCAGCGTTTCATCAAATATGAAAATATTTTTGAAAACTACAAGTCTCATGCGTTTAGTGGTGAAAAAATAATTTAAAAAATCGTTCTGGAAATGAGTTTACTCACAGGGTACTTTCTTTGTATACATTCGACTATACGGGCCAAGCCCGGGATTTACGGGAAATCGCGGGTTTTCGTTTGCCGGCGATTAAACTGCTTTTATTCAGCGTCTCATGAAAAATGAAAACATTTTTAAAAACTACAAGTCTCATGCGTTTTAGTGGTGAAAAATTAATTTAAAATTTCGTTCGGGAAATGAGTTTACTCCCTGGGTACTTTCTTTGTATACTTTTGACTATACGGGCCAAGCCCGGGATTTACGGGAAATCGCGGGTTTTCGTTTGCCGGCGATTAAACTTCTTTTATTCAGCGTCTCATCAAATATGAAAATATTTTTGAAAACTACAAGTCTCATGCGTTTAGTGGTGAAAAAATAATTTAAAAAATCGTTCTGGAAATGAGTTTACTCACAGGGTACTTTCTTTGTATACATTCGACTATACGGGCCAAGCCCGGGATTTACGGGAAATCGCGGGTTTTCGGTTTCCGGCGATTAAACCTCTTTCATTAAGCGTCTCATCAAAAATGAAAACATTTTTGAAAACTACAAGTCTCATGTGTTTTAGTGGTGAAAAAAAAATTTGAAAAATCGTTTGGGAAATGAGTTTACTCCCTGGATACTTTCTTTGTATACATTCGAATATACGGGCCGAGTCCGGGATTTACGGGAAATCGCGGATTTTCGTTTGCCGACGATTAAATTTCTTTTATTCAGCGTCATATCAAATATGAAAATATTTTTGAAAACTACAAGTCTCATGCGTTTAGTGGTAAAAAAATAATATAAAAAATCGTTCGGGAAATGAGTTTATTCCCTGGGTACTTTCTTTGTATACTTTTGACTATACGGGCCAAGCCCGGGATTAACGGGAAATCGCGGGTTTTCGTTTGCCGGCGATTAAACTTCTTTTATTCAGCGTCGCATCAAAAATGAAAACATTTTTAAAAACTACAAGTCTTATGCGTTTTAGTGGTGAAAAAATAATTTAAAAAATCCTTCTGGAAATGGGTTTACTCCCTGGGTACTTTCTTTGTATACTTTTGACTATACGGGCCGAGTCCGGGATTTAGGGAAATCGCAGGTTTTCGTTTGCCGGCGATTGAACTCCTTTTATTCAGCGTCTCATCAAATATGAAAATATTTTTGAAAACTACAAGTCTCATGCGTTTAGTGGTGAAAAAATAATTTAAAAAATCGTTCTGGAAATGGGTTTACTCACAGGGTACTTTCTTTGTATACATTCGACTATACGGGCCAAGCCCGGGATTTACGGGAAATCGCGGGTTTTCGTTTTCCGGCGATTAAACCTCTTTTATTAAGCGTCTCATCAATAATAAAAACATTTTTAAAAAGTACAAGTCTCATGTGTTTTAGTGATGAAAAAATAATTTAAAAAATCGGTCGGGAAATGAGTTTACTTCCTGGATACTTTCTTTGTATACATTCGACTATACGGGCTAAGCCCCGGATTTACGGGAAAACGCGGGATTTCGTTTGCCGGCGATTAAACCTCTTTCATTAAGCGTCTCATCAAAAATGAAAACATTTTTGAAAACTAAAAGTCTCATGCGTTTTAGTGGTGAAAAAATAATTTAAAAAATCGTTCTGGAAATGAGTTTACTCCCTGGGTACTTTCTTTGTATACTTTTGACTATACGGGCCGAGTCCGGGATTTAGGGAAATTGCAGGTTTTCGTTTGCCGGCGATTAAACTCCTTTTATTCAGCGTCTCATCAAATATAAAAATATTTTTGAAAACTACAAGTCTCATGCGTTTATGGTGAAAAAATAATTTAAAAAATCGTTCTGGAAATGAGTTTACTCACAGGGTACTTTCTTTGTATACATTCGACTATACGGGCCAAGCCCGGGATTTACGGGAAATCGCGGGTTTTCGTTTTCCGGCGATTAAACCTCTTTCATTAAGCGTCTCATCAAAAATGAAAATATTTTTGAAAACTAAAAGTCTCATGCGTTTTAGTGGTGAAAAAATAATTTAAAAAATCGTTCTGGAAATGAGTTTACTCCCTGGGTACTTTCTTTGTATACTTTTGACTATACGGGCCGAGTCCGGGATTTAGGGAAATTGCAGGTTTTCGTTTGCCGGCGATTAAACTCCTTTTATTCAGCGTCTCATCAAATATGAAAATATTTTTAAAAACTACAAGTCTCATGCGTTTAGTGGTGAAAAAATAATTTAAAAAATCGTTCTGGAAATGGGTTTACTCACAGGGTACTTTCTTTGTATACATTCGACTATACGGGCCAAGCCCGGGATTTACGGGAAATCGCGGGTTTTCGTTTTCCGGCGATTAAACCTCTTTTATTAAGCGTCTCATCAATAATAAAAACATTTTTAAAAAGTACAAGTCTCATGTGTTTTAGTGATGAAAAAATAATTTAAAAAATCGGTCGGGAAATGAGTTTACTCCCTGGATACTTTCTTTGTATACATTCGACTATACGGGCTAAGCCCCGGATTTACGGGAAAACGCGGGATTTCGTTTGCCGGCGATTAAACCTCTTTCATTAAGCGTCTCATCAAAAATGAAAACATTTTTGAAAACTAAAAGTCTCATGCGTTTTAGTGGTGAAAAAATAATTTAAAAAATCGTTCTGGAAATGAGTTTACTCCCTGGGTACTTTCTTTGTATACTTTTGACTATACGGGCCGAGTCCGGGATTTAGGGAAATTGCAGGTTTTCGTTTGCCGGCGATTAAACTCCTTTTATTCAGCGTCTCATCAAATATAAAAATATTTTTGAAAACTACAAGTCTCATGCGTTTATGGTGAAAAAATAATTTAAAAAATCGTTCTGGAAATGAGTTTACTCACAGGGTACTTTCTTTGTATACATTCGACTATACGGGCCAAGCCCGGGATTTACGGGAAATCGCGGGTTTTCGTTTTCCGGCGATTAAACCTCTTTCATTAAGCGTCTCATCAAAAATGAAAATATTTTTGAAAACTAAAAGTCTCATGCGTTTTAGTGGTGAAAAAATAATTTAAAAAATCGTTCTGGAAATGAGTTTACTCCCTGGGTACTTTCTTTGTATACTTTTGACTATACGGGCCGAGTCCGGGATTTAGGGAAATTGCAGGTTTTCGTTTGCCGGCGATTAAACTCCTTTTATTCAGCGTCTCATCAAATATGAAAATATTTTTAAAAACTACAAGTCTCATGCGTTTAGTGGTGAAAAAATAATTTAAAAAATCGTTCTGGAAATGAGTTTACTCACAGGGTACTTTCTTTGTATGCATTCGACTATACGGGCCAAGCCCGGGATTTACGGGAAATCGCGGGTTTTCGTTTTCCGGCGATTAAACCTCTTTCATTAAGCGTCTCATCAAAAATAAAAACATTTTTGAAAAGTACAAGTCTCATGTGTTTTAGTGGTGAAAAAAAAAATTAAAAAATCGTTCGGGAAATGAGTTTACTCACAGGGTACTTTCTTTGTATACATTCGACTATACGGGCCAAGCCCGGGGTTTACGGGAAATCGCGGGTTTTCGTTTTCCAGCGATTAAACCTCTTTCATTAAGCGTCTCATCAAAAATAAAAACATTTTTGAAAAGTACAAGTCTCATGTGTTTTAGTGGTGAAAAAAAAATTTAAAAAATCGTTCGGGAAATGAGTTTACTCCCTGGATACTTTCTTTGTATACATTCGACTATACGGGCCAAGCCCCGGATTTACGGGAAAACGCGGGATTTCGTTTGCCGGCGATTAAACTGCTTTTATTCAACGTCTCATGAAAAATGAAAACATTTTTAAAAACTACAAGTCTCATGCGTATTAGTGGTAAAAAAATAATATAAAAAATCGTTCGGGAAATGAGTTTATTCCCTGGGTACTTTCTTTGTATACTTTTGACTATACGGGCCAAGCCCGGGATTAACGGGAAATCGCGGGTTTTCGTTTGCCGGCGATTAAACTTCTTTTATTCAGCGTCGCATCAAAAATGAAAACATTTTTAAAAACTACAAGTCTTATGCGTTTTAGTGGTGAAAAAATATTTTAAAAAATCGTTCTGGAAATGGGTTTACTCCCTGGGTACTTTCTTTGTATACTTTTGACTATACGGGCCGAGTCCGGGATTTAGGGAAATCGCAGGTTTTCGTTTGCCGGCGATTGAACTCCTTTTACTCAGCGTCTCATCAAATATGAAAATATTTTTGAAAACTACAAGTCTCATGCGTTTAGTGGTGAAAAAACAATTTAAAAAATCGTTCTGGAAATGGGTTTACTCACAGGGTACTTTCTTTGTATACATTCGACTATACGGGCCAAGCCCGGGATTTACGGGAAATCGCGGGTTTTCGTTTTCCGGCGATTAAACCTCTTTCATTAAGCGTCTCATCAAAAATAAAAACATTTTTAAAAAGTACAAGTCTCATGTGTTTTAGTGGTGAAAAAATAATTTAAAAAATCGGTCGGGAAATGAGTTTACTCCCTGGATACTTTCTTTGTATACATTCGACTATACGGGCCAAGCCCCGGATTTACGGGAAAACGCGGGATTTCGTTTGCCGGCGATTAAACCTCTTTCATTAAGCGTCTCATCAAAAATGAAAACATTTTTGAAAACTAAAAGTCTCATGCGTTTTAGTGGTGAAAAAATAATTTAAAAAATCGTTCTGGAAATGAGTTTACTCCCTGGGTACTTTCTTTGTATACTTTTGACTATACGGGCCGAGTCCGGGATTTAGGGAAATTGCAGGTTTTCGTTTGCCGGCGATTAAACTCCTTTTATTCAGCGTCTCATCAAATATAAAAATATTTTTGAAAACTACAAGTCTCATGCGTTTATGGTGAAAAAATAATTTAAAAAATCGTTTTGGAAATGAGTTTACTCACAGGGTACTTTCTTTGTATACATTCGACTATACGGGCCAAGCCCGGGATTTACGGGAAATCGCGGGTTTTCGTTTTCCGGTGATTAAACCTCTTTCATTAAGCGTCTTATCAAAAATGAAAACAATTTCGAAAACTACAAGTCTCATGCGTTTTAGTGGCGAAAAAAAAATTTAAAAAATCATTCGGGAAATGAGTTTACTCCCTGGGTACTTTCTTTGTATACATTCGACTATACGGGCCAAGCCCCGGATTTACGGGAAAACGCGGGACTTCGTGTGCCGGCGATTAAACTTCTTTTATTCAGCGTCTCATCAAAAATGAAAACATTTTTAAAAACTACAAGTCTTATGCGTTTTAGTGGTGAAAAAATAATTTAAAAAATCGTTCGGGAAATGAGTTTACTCCCTGGGTACTTTCTTTGTATACTTTTGACTATACGGGCCAAGCCCGGGATTAACGGGAAATCGCGGGTTTTCGTTTGCCGGCGATTAAACTTCTTTTATTCAGCGTCGCATCAAAAATGAAAACATTTTTAAAAACTACAAGTCTTATGCGTTTTAGTGGTGAAAAAATAATTTAAAAAATCGTTCTGGAAATGGGTTTACTCCCTGGGTACTTTCTTTGTATACTTTTGACTATACGGGCCGAGTCCGGGATTTAGGGAAATCGCAGGTTTTCGTTTGCCGGCGATTGAACTCCTTTTATTCAGCGTCTCATCAAATATGAAAATATTTTTGAAAACTACAAGTCTCATGCGTTTAGTGGTGAAAAAATAATTTAAAAAATCGTTCTGGAAATGGGTTTACTCACAGGGTACTTTCTTTGTATACATTCGACTATACGGGCCAAGCCCGGGATTTACGGGAAATCGCGGGTTTTCGTTTTCCGGCGATTAAACCTCTTTCATTAAGCGTCTCATCAAAAATAAAAACATTTATAAAAAGTACAAGTCTCATGTGTTTTAGTGGTGAAAAAATAATTTAAAAAATCGTTCGGGAAATGAGTTTACTCCCTGGATACTTTCTTTGTATACATTGGACTATACGGGCCAAGCCCCGGATTTACGGGAAAACGCGGGATTTCGTTTGCCGGCGATTAAACCTCTTTCATTAAGCGTCTCATCAAAAATGAAAATATTTTTGAAAACTAAAAGTCTCATGCGTTTTAGTGGTGAAAAAATAATTTAAAAAATCGTTCTGGAAATGAGTTTACTCCCTGGGTACTTTCTTTGTATACTTTTGACTATACGGGCCGAGTCCGGGATTTAGGGAAATTGCAGGTTTTCGTTTGCCGGCGATTAAACTCCTTTTATTCAGCGTCTCATCAAATATGAAAATATTTTTAAAAACTACAAGTCTCATGCGTTTAGTGGTGAAAAAATAATTTAAAAAATCGTTCTGGAAATGAGTTTACTCACAGGGTACTTTCTTTGTATACATTCGACTATACGGGCCAAGCCCGGGATTTACGGGAAATCGCGGGTTTTCGTTTTCCGGCGATTAAACCTCTTTCATTAAGCGTCTCATCAAAAATAAAAACATTTTTGAAAAGTACAAGTCTCATGTGTTTTAGTGGTGAAAAAAAAAATTTAAAAATCGTTCGGGAAATGAGTTTACTCACAGGGTACTTTCTTTGTATACATTCGACTATACGGGCTAAGCCCGGGATTTACGGGAAATCGCGGGTTTTCGTTTTCCGGCGATTAAACCTCTTTTATTAAGCGTCTCATCAAAAATAAAAACATTTTTGAAAAGTACAAGTCTCATGTGTTTTAGTGGTGAAAAAAAAATTTAAAAAATCGTTCGGGAAATGAGTTTACTCCCTGGATACTTTCTTTGTATACATTCGACTATACGGGCCAAGCCCCGGATTTACGGGAAAACGCGGGATTTCGTTTGCCGGCGATTAAACTGCTTTTATTCAACGTCTCATTAAAAATGAAAACATTCTTGAAAACTACAAGTCTCATGCGTGTTAGTGGTGAAAAAATAATTTAAAAAATCGTTCTGGAAATGAGTTTACTCACAGGGTACTTTCTTTGTATACATTCGACTATACGTGCCAAGCCCGGGATTTACGGGAAATCGCGGGTTTTCGTTTGCCGGCGATTAAACTGCTTTTATTCAGCGTCTCATGAAAAATGAAAACATTTTTAAAAACTACAAGTCTCATGCGTATTAGTGGTAAAAAAATAATATAAAAAATCGTTCGGGAAATGAGTTTATTCCCTGGGTACTTTCTTTGTATACTTTTGACTATACGGGCCAAGCCCGGGATTAACGGGAAATCGCGGGTTTTCGTTTGCCGGCGATTAAACTTCTTTTATTCAGCGTCGCATCAAAAATGAAAACATTTTTAAAAACTACAAGTCTTATGCGTTTTAGTGGTGAAAAAATAATTTACAAAATCGTTCTGGAAATGGGTTTACTCCCTGGGTACTTTCTTTGTATACTTTTGACTATACGGGCCGAGTCCGGGATTTAGGGAAATCGCAGGTTTTCGTTTGCCGGCGATTGAACTCCTTTTATTCAGCGTCTCATCAAAAATGAAAATATTTTTGAAAACTACAAGTCTCATGCGTTTAGTGGTGAAAAAACAATTTAAAAAATCGTTCTGGAAATGGGTTTACTCACAGGGTACTTTCTTTGTATACATTCGACTATACGGGCCAAGCCCGGGATTTACGGGAAATCGCGGGTTTTCGTTTTCCGGCGATTAAACCTCTTTCATTAAGGGTCTCATCAAAAATAAAAACATTTTTAAAAAGTACAAGTCTCATGTGTTTTAGTGGTGAAAAAATAATTTAAAAAATCGGTCGGGAAATGAGTTTACTCCCTGGATACTTTCTTTGTATACATTCGACTATACGGGCCAAGCCCCGGATTTACTGGAAAACGAGGGATTTCGTTTGCCGGCGATTAAACCTCTTTCATTAAGCGTCTCATCAAAAATGAAAACATTTTTGAAAACTAAAAGTCTCATGCGTTTTAGTGGTGAAAAAATAATTTAAAAAATCGTTCTGGAAATGAGTTTACTCCCTGGGTAATTTCTTTGTATACTTTTGACTATACGGGCCGAGTCCGGGATTTAGGGCAATTGCAGGTTTTCGTTTGCCGGCGATTAAACTCCTTTTATTCAGCGTCTCATCAAATATAAAAATATTTTTGAAAACTACAAGTCTCATGCGTTTATGGTGAAAAAATAATTTAAAAAATCGTTCTGGAAATGAGTTTACTCACAGGGTACTTTCTTTGTATACATTCGACTATACGGGCCAAGCCCGGGATTTACGGGAAATCGCGGGTTTTCGTTTTCCGGCGATTAAACCTCTTTCATTAAGCGTCTCATCAAAAATAAAAACATTTTTGAAAAGTACAAGTCTCATGTGTTTTAGTGGTGAAAAAAAAATTTAAAAAATCGTTCGGGAAATTAGTTTACTCCCTGGATACTTTCTTTGTATACATTCGACTATACGGGCCAAGCCCCGGATTTACGGGAAAACGCGGGATTTCGTTTGCCGGCAATTAAACTGCTTTTATTCAACGTCTCATTAAAAATGAAAACATTCTTGAAAACTACAAGTCTCATGCGTGTTAGTGGTGAAAAAATAATTTAAAAAATCGTTCTGGAAATGAGTTTACTCACAGGGTACTTTCTTTGTATACATTCGACTATACGTGCCAAGCCCGGGATTTACGGGAAATCGCGGGTTTTCGTTTGCCGGCGATTAAACTGCTTTTATTCAGCGTCTCATGAAAAATGAAAACATTTTTAAAAACTACAAGTCTCATGCGTATTAGTGGTGAAAAAGTAATTTAAAATTTCGTTCGGGAAATGAGTTTACTCCCCGCGTACTTTCTTTGTATACTTTTGACTATACGGGCCAAGCCCGGGATTTACGGGAAATCGCGGGTTTTCGTTTGCCGGCGATTAAACTTCTTTTATTCAGCGTCTCATCAAATATGAAAATATTTTTGAAAACTACAAGTCTCATGCGTGTTAGTGGTGAAAAAATAATTTAAAAAATCGTTCTGGAAATGAGTTTACTCACAGGGTACTTTCTTTGTATACATTCGACTATACGTGCCAAGCCCGGGATTTACGGGAAATCGCGGGTTTTCGTTTGCCGGCGATTAAACTGCTTTTATTCAGCGTCTCATGAAAAATGAAAACATTTTTAAAAACTACAAGTCTCATGCGTATTAGTGGTGAAAAAGTGATTTAAAATTTCGTTCGGGAAATGAGTTTACTCCCCGGGTACTTTCTTTGTATACTTTTGACTATACGGGCCAAGCCCGGGATTTACGGGAAATCGCGGGTTTTCGTTTGCCGGCGATTAAACTTCTTTTATTCAGCGTCTCATCAAATATGAAAATATTTTTGAAAACTACAAGTCTCATGCGTTTAGTGGTGAAAAAATAATTTAAAAAATCGTTTTGGAAATGAGTTTACTCACAGGGTACTTTCTTTGTATACATTCGACTATACGGGCCAAGCCCGGGATTTACGGGAAATCGCGGGTTTTCGTTTTCCGGCGATTAAACCTCTTTCATTAAGCGTCTTATCAAAAATGAAAACAATTTCAAAAACTACAAGTCTCATGCGTTTTAGTGGCGAAAAAAAAATTTAAAAAATCATTCGGGAAATGAGTTTACTCCCTGGGTACTTTCTTTGTATACATTCGACTATACGGGCCAAGCCCCGGATTTACGGGAAAACGCGGGTTTTCGTTTGCCGGCGATTAAACTTCTTTTATTCAGCGTCGCATCAAAAATGAAAACATTTTTAAAAACTACAAGTCTTATGCGTTTTAGTAGTGAAAAAATAATTTAAAAAATCGTTCTGGAAATGGGTTTACTCCCTGGGTACTTTCTTTGTATACTTTTGACTATACGGGCCGAGTCCGGGAATTAGGGAAATCGCAGGTTTTCGTTTGCCGGCGATTGAACTCCTTTTATTCAGCGTCTCATGAAAAATGAAAACATTTTTAAAAACTACAAGTCTCATGCGTATTAGTGGTGAAAAAGTAATTTAAAATTTCGTTCGGGAAATGAGTTTACTCCCCGCGTACTTTCTTTGTATACTTTTGACTATACGGGCCAAGCCCGGGATTTACGGGAAATCGCGGGTTTTCGTTTGCCGGCGATTAAACTTCTTTTATTCAGCGTCTCATCAAATATGAAAATATTTTTGAAAACTACAAGTCTCATGCGTGTTAGTGGTGAAAAAATAATTTAAAAAATCGTTCTGGAAATGAGTTTACTCACAGGGTACTTTCTTTGTATACATTCGACTATACGTGCCAAGCCCGGGATTTACGGGAAATCGCGGGTTTTCGTTTGCCGGCGATTAAACTGCTTTTATTCAGCGTCTCATGAAAAATGAAAACATTTTTAAAAACTACAAGTCTCATGCGTATTAGTGGTGAAAAAGTGATTTAAAATTTCGTTCGGGAAATGAGTTTACTCCCCGGGTACTTTCTTTGTATACTTTTGACTATACGGGCCAAGCCCGGGATTTACGGGAAATCGCGGGTTTTCGTTTGCCGGCGATTAAACTTCTTTTATTCAGCGTCTCATCAAATATGAAAATATTTTGGAAAACTACAAGTCTCATGCGTTTAGTGGTGAAAAAATAATTTAAAAAATCGTTTTGGAAATGAGTTTACTCACAGGGTACTTTCTTTGTATACATTCGACTATACGGGCCAAGCCCGGGATTTACGGGAAATCGCGGGTTTTCGTTTTCCGGCGATTAAACCTCTTTCATTAAGCGTCTTATCAAAAATGAAAACAATTTCGAAAACTACAAGTCTCATGCGTTTTAGTGGCGAAAAAAAAATTTAAAAAATCATTCGGGAAATGAGTTTACTCCCTGGGTACTTTCTTTGTATACATTCGACTATACGGGCCAAGCCCCGGATTTACGGGAAAACGGGGGTTTTCGTTTGCCGGCGATTAAACTTCTTTTATTCAGCGTCGCATCAAAAATGAAAACATTTTTAAAAACTACAAGTCTTATGCGTTTTAGTAGTGAAAAAATAATTTAAAAAATCGTTCTGGAAATGGGTTTACTCCCTGGGTACTTTCTTTGTATACTTTTGACTATACGGGCCGAGTCCGGGAATTAGGGAAATCGCAGGTTTTCGTTTGCCGGCGATTGAACTCCTTTTATTCAGCGTCTCATCAAATATGAAAATATTTTTGAAAACTACAAGTCTCATGCGTTTAGTGGTGAAAAAATAATTTAAAAAATCGTTCTGGAAATGGGTTTACTCACAGGGTACTTTCTTTGTATTCATTCGACTATACGGGCCAAGCCCGGGATTTACGGGAAATCGCGGGTTTTCGTTTTCCGGCGATTAAACCTCTTTCATTAAGCGTCTCATCAAAAATAAAAACATTTATAAAAAGTACAAGTCTCATGTGTTTTAGTGGTGAAAAAATAATTTAAAAAATCGTTCGGGAAATGAGTTTACTCCCTGGATACTTTCTTTGTATACATTCGACTATACGGGCCAAGCCCCGGATTTACGGGAAAACGCGGGATTTCGTTTGCCGGCGATTAAACCTCTTTCATTAAGCGTCTCATCAAAAATGAAAATATTTTTGAAAACTAAAAGTCTCATGCATTTTAGTGGTGAAAAAATAATTTAAAAAATCGTTCTGGAAATGAGTTTACTCCCTGGGTACTTTCTTTGTATACTTTTGACTATACGGGCCGAGTCCGGGATTTAGGGAAATTGCAGGTTTTCGTTTGCTGGCGATTAAACTCCTTTTATTCAGCGTCTCATCAAATATCAAAATATTTTTGAAAACTACAAGTCTCATGCGTTTAGTGGTGAAAAAATAATTTAAAAAATCGTTCTGGAAATGAGTTTACTCACAGGGTACTTTCTTTGTATACATTCGACTATACGGGCCAAGCCCGGGATTTACGGGAAATCGCGGGTTTTCGTTTTCCGGCGATTAAACCTCTTTCATTAAGCGTCTCATCAAAAATAAAAACATTTTTGAAAAGTACAAGTCTCATGTGTTTTAGTGGTGAAAAAAAAAATTAAAAAATCGTTCGGGAAATGAGTTTACTCACAGGGTACTTTCTTTGTATACATTCGACTATACGGGCCAAGCCCGGGATTTACGGGAAATCGCGGGTTTTCGTTTTCCGGCGAATAAACCTCTTTCATTAAGCGTCTCATCAAAAATAAAAACATTTTTGAAAAGTACAAGTCTCATGTGTTTTAGTGGTGAAAAAAAAATTTAAAAAATCGTTCGGGAAATGAGTTTACTCCCTGGATACTTTCTTTGTATACATTCGACTATACGGGCCAAGCCCCGGATTTACGGGAAAACGCGGGATTTCGTTTGCCGGCGATTAAACTACTTTCATTCAACGTCTCATTAAAAATGAAAACATTCTTGAAAACTACAAGTCTCATGCGTGTTAGTGGTGAAAAAATAAATTAAAAAATCGTTCTGGAAATGAGTTTACTCACAGGGTACTTTCTTTGTATACATTCGACTATACGTGCCAAGCCCGGGATTTACGGAAATCGCGGGTTTTCGTTTGCCGGCGACTAAACTGCTTTTATTCAGCGTCTCATGAAAAATGAAAACATTTTTAAAAACTACAAGTCTCATGCGTATTAGTGGTAAAAAAGTAATTTAAAATTTCGTTCGGGAAATGAGTTTACTCCCCGGGTACTTTCTTTGTATACTTTTGACTATACGAGCCAAGCCCGGGATTTACGGGAAATCGCGGGTTTTCGTTTGCCGGCGATTAAACTTCTTTTATTCAGCGTCTCATCAAATATTAAAATATTTTTGAAAACTACAAGTCTCATGCGTTTAGTGGTGAAAAAATAATTTAAAAAATCGTTCTGGAAATGAGTTTACTCACAGGGTACTTTCTTTGTATACATTCGACTATACGGGCCAAGCCCGGGATTTACGGGAAATCGCTGGTTTTCGTTTTCCGGCGATTAAACCTCTTTCATTAAGCGTCTCATCAAAAATGAAAACAATTTTGAAAACTACAAGTCTCATGCGTTTTAGTGGCGTAAAAAAAATTTAAAAAATCATTCGGGAAATGAGTTTACTCCCTGGGTACTTTCTTTGTATACATTCGACTATACGGGCAAAGCCCCGGATTTACGGGAAAACGCGGGACTTCGTTTGCCGGCGATTAAACTTCTTTTATTCAGCGTCTCATCAAAAATGAAAACATTTTTAAAAACTACAAGTCTTGTGCGTTTTAGTGGTGAAAAAATAATTTAAAAAATCGTTCTGGAAATGTGTTTACTCACAGGGTACTCTCTTTGTATACATTCGACTATACGTGCCAAGCCCGGGATTTACGGGAAATCGCGGGTTTTCGTTTGCCGGCGATTAAACTGCTTTTATTCAGCGTCTCATTAAAAATGAAAACATTCTTGAAAACTACAAGTCTCATGCGTTTTAGTGGCGAAAAAAAAATTTAAAAAATCATTCGGGAAATGAGTTTACTCCCTGGGTACTTTCTTTGTATACATTCGACTATACGGGCCAAGCCCCGGATTTACGGGAAAACGCGGTACTTCGTTTGCCGGCGATTAAACTTCTTTTATTCAGCGTCTCATCAAAAATGAAAACATTTTTAAAAACTACAAGTCTTGTGCGTTTTAGTGGTGAAAAAATAATTTAAAAAATCGTTCTGGAAATGAGTTTACTCACAGGGTACTTTCTCTGTATACATTCGACTATACGTGCCAAGCCCGGGATTTACAGGAAATCGCGGGTTTTCGTTTGCCGGCGATTAAACTTCTTTTATTCAGCGTCTCATCAAAAAGGAAAACATTTTTGAAAACTACAAGTCTCATGCGTTTTAGTGGCGTAAAAAAAATTTAAAAAATCATTCGGGAAATGAGTTTACTCCCTGGGTACTTTCTTTGTATACATTCGACTATACGGGCAAAGCCCCGGATTTACGGGAAAACGCGGGACTTCGTTTGCCGGCGATTAAACTTCTTTTATTCAGCGTCTCATCAAAAATGAAAACATTTTTAAAAACTACAAGTCTTGTGCGTTTTAGTGGTGAAAAAATAATTTAAAAAATCGTTCTGGAAATGTGTTTACTCACAGGGTACTTTCTTTGTATACATTCGACTATACGTGCCAAGCCCGGGATTTACGGGAAATCGCGGGTTTTCGTTTGCCGGCGATTAAACTGCTTTTATTCAGCGTCTCATTAAAAATGAAAACATTCTTGAAAACTACAAGTCTCATGCGTTTTAGTGGCGAAAAAAAAATTTAAAAAATCATTCGGGAAATGAGTTTACTCCCTGGGTACTTTCTTTGTATACATTCGACTATACGGGCCAAGCCCCGGATTTACGGGAAAACGCGGGACTTCGTTTGCCGGCGATTAAACTTCTTTTATTCAGCGTCTCATCAAAAATGAAAACATTTTTAAAAACTACAAGTCTTGTGCGTTTTAGTGGTGAAAAAATAATTTAAAAAATCGTTCTGGAAATGAGTTTACTCACAGGGTACTTTCTCTGTATACATTCGACTATACGTGCCAAGCCCGGGATTTACGGGAAATCGCGGGTTTTCGTTTGCCGGCGATTAAACTGCTTTTATTCAGCGTCTCATTAAAAATGAAAACATTCTTGAAAACTACAAGTCTCATGCGTTTTAGTGGTGAAACAATAAGTTAAAAAGTCGTTTGGGAAATGAGTTTTCTCCCTGGGTACTTTCTTTGTATACTTTTGACTATACGGGCCGAGTCCAGGATTTACGGGAAATCGCAGGTTTTCGTTTGCCGGCGATTAAACTTCATTTATTCAGCGTCTCATCAAAAATGAAAACATTTTTAAAAACTACAAGTCTCATGCGTTTTAGTGGTGAAAAAGTAATTTAAAAAATCGTTCGGGAAATGAGTTTACTCCCTGGGTACTTTCTTTGTATACTTTTGACTATACGGGCCAAGCCCGGGATTTACGGGAAATCGCTGATTTTCGTTTGCCGGCGATTAAACTTCTTTTATTCAGCGTCTCATCAAAAATGAAAACATTTTTAAAAACTACAAGTCTCATGCGTTTTAGTGGTGAAAAAATAATTTAAAAAATCGTTCGGGAAATGAGTTTACTCCCTGGGTACTTTCTTTGTATACTTTTGACTATACGGGCCAAGTCGGGATTTACGGGAAATCGCGGGTTTTCGTTTGCCGGCGATTAAACTTCTTTTATTCAGCGTCTCATCAAAAATGAAAACATTTTTAAAAACTACAAATCTTATGCGTTTTAGTGGTGAAAAAATAATTTAAAAAATCGTTCTGGAAATGAGTTTACTCACAGGGTACTTTCTTTGTATACATTCGACTATACGTGCCAAGCCCGGGATTTACGGAAAATCGCGGGTTTTCGTTTGCCGGCGATTAAACTGCTTTTATTCAGCGTCTCATTAAAAATGAAAACATTCTTGAAAACTACAAGTCTCATGCGTTTTAGTGGTGAAATAATAATTTAAAAAATCGTTTAAGAAATGAGTTTACTCCCTGGGTACTTTCTTTGTATACTTTTGACTATACGGGCCGAGTCCAGGATTTACGGGAAATCGCAGGTTTTCGTTTGCTGGCGATTAAACTTCATTTATTCAGCGTCTCATCAAAAATGAAAACATTTTTAAAAACTACAAGTCTCATGCCTTTTAGTGGTGAAAAAGTAATTTAAAAAATCGTTCGGGAAATGAGTTTACTCCCTGGGTACTTTCTTTGTATACTTTTGACTATACGGGCCAAGCCCGGGATTTACGGGAAATCGCGGGTTTTCGTTTGCCGGCGATTAAACTTCTTTTATTCAGCGTTTCATCAAAAATTAAAATATTTTTGAAAACTACAAGTCTCATGCGTTTTAGTGGTGAAATAATAATTTAAAAAATCGTTTGGGAAATGAGTTTACTCCCTGGGTACTTTCTTTGTATACTTTTGACTATACGGGCCAAGCCGGGATTTACGGGAAATCGCGGGTTTTCGTTTGCCGGCGATTAAAATTCTTTTATTCAGCGTCTCATCAAAAATGAAAACATTTTTAAAAACTACAAGTCTTATGCGTTTTAGTGGTGAAAAAATAATTTAAAAAATCGTTCTGGAAATGAGTTTACTCACAGGGTACTTTCTTTGTATACATTCGAC
Source organism: Hydractinia symbiolongicarpus (assembly GCF_029227915.1). Lineage (NCBI taxonomy): Eukaryota > Metazoa > Cnidaria > Hydrozoa > Anthoathecata > Hydractiniidae > Hydractinia > Hydractinia symbiolongicarpus. Next base: position 27,587,926 of record NC_079887.1, on the reverse strand, counting down.
TATACGTGCCAAGCCCGGGATTTACGGGAAATCGCGGGTTTTCGTTTGCCGGCGATTAAACTGCTTTTATTCAGCGTCTCATTAAAAATGAAAACATTCTTGAAAACTACAAGTCTCATGCGTTTTAGTGGTGAAAAAATAATTTAAAAAATCGCTCTGGAAATAAGTTTACTCACAGGGTACTTTCTTGGTATACATTCGACTATACGTGCCAAGCCCGGGATTTACGGGAAATCGCGGGTTTTCGTTTGTCGGCGATTAAACTGGTTTTATTCAGCGTCTCATGAAAAATGAAAACATTTTTAAAAACTACAAGTCTCATGCGTTTTAGTGGTGAAAAAGTAATTTAAAATTTCGTTCGGGAAATGAGTTTACTCCCTGGGTACTTTCTTTGTATACTTTTGACTATACGGGCCAAGCCCGGGATTTACGGGAAATCGCGGGTTTTCGTTTGCCGGCGATTAAACTTCTTTTATTCAGCGTCTCATCAAATATGAAAATATTTTTGAAAACTACAAGTCTCATGCGTTTAGTGGTGAAAAAATAATTTAAAAAATCGTTCTGGAAATGAGTTTACTCACAGGGTACTTTCTTTGTATACATTCGACTATACGGGCCAAGCCCGGGATTTACGGGAAATCGCGGGTTTTCGTTTTCCGGCGATTAAACCTCTTTCATTAAACGTCTCATCAAAAATGAAAACAATTTTGAAAACTACAAGTCTCATGCGTTTTAGTGGCGAAAAAAAAATTTAAAAAATCGTTCTGGAAATGAGTTTACTCCCTGGGTACTTTCTTTGTATACATTCGACTATACAGGCCAAGCCCTGGATTTACGGGAAAACGCGGGACTTCGTTTGCCGGCGATTAAACTCCTTTTATTCAGCGTCTCATCAAAAATGAAAACATTTTTAAAAACTACAAGTCTTATGCGTTTTAGTGGTGAAAAAAATAATTTAAAAAATCGTTCTGGAAATGAGTTTACTCACAGGGTACTTTCTTTGTATACATTCGACTATACGTGTCAAGCCCGGGATTTACGGAAAATCGCGGGTTTTCGTTTGCCGGCGATTAAACTGCTTTTATTCAGCGTCTCATTTAAAATGAAAACATTCTTGAAAACTACAAGTCTCATGCGTTTTAGTGGTGAAACAATAATTTAAAAAGTCGTTTGGGAAATGAGTTTTCTCCCTGGGTACTTTCTTTGTATACTTTTGACTATACGGGCCAAGCCGGGATTTACGGGAAATCGCGGGTTTTCGTTTGCCGGCGATTAAACTTCTTTTATTCAGCGTCTCATCAAAAATGAAAACATTTTTAAAAACTACAAGTCTTATGCGTTTTAGTGGTGAAAAAACAATTTAAAAAATCGTTCTGAAAATGAGTTTACTCACAGGGTACTTTCTTTGTATACATTCGACTATACGTGCCAAGCCCGGGATTTACGGAAAATCGCGGGTTTTCGTTTGCCGGCGATTAAACTGCTTTTATTCAGCGTCTCATTAAAAATGAAAACATTCTTGAAAACTACAAGTCTCATGCGTTTTAGTGGTGAAATAATGATTTAAAAAATCGTTTAAGAAATGAGTTTACTCCCTGGGTACTTTCTTTGTATACTTTTGACTATACGGGCCGAGTCCAGGATTTACGGGAAATCGCAGGTTTTCGTTTGCTGGCGATTAAACTTCATTTATTCAGCGTCTCATCAAAAATGAAAACATTTTTAAAAACTACAAGTCTCATGCCTTTTAGTGGTGAAAAAGTAATTTAAAAAATCGTTCGGGAAATGAGTTTACTCCCTGGGTACTTTCTTTGTATACTTTTGACTATACGGGCCAAGCCCGGGATTTACGGGAAATCGCGGGTTTTCGTTTGCCGGCGATTAAACTTCTTTTATTCAGCGTTTCATCAAAAATTAAAACATTTTTGAAAACTACAAGTCTCATGCGTTTTAGTGGTGAAATAATAATTTAAAAAATCGTTTGGGAAATGAGTTTACTCCCTGGGTACTTTCTTTGTATACTTTTGACTATACGGGCCAAGCCGGGATTTACGGGAAATCTCGGGTTTTCGTTTGCCGGCGATTAAACTTCTTTTATTCAGCGTCTCATCAAAAATGAAAACATTTTTGAAAACTACAAGTCTCATGCGTTTAGTGGTGAAAAAATAATTTAAAAAATCGTTCTGGAAATGAGTTTACTCACAGGGTACTTTCTTTGTATACATTCGACTATGCGGGCCAAGCCCGGGATTTACGGGAAATCGCGGGTTTTCGTTTTCCGGCGATTAAACCTCTTTCATTAAGCGTCTCATCAAAAATGAAAACATTTTTGAAAACTACAAGTCTCATGTGTTTTAGTGGTGAAAAAAAAATTTAAAAAATCGTTTGGGAAATGAGTTTACTCCCTGGATACTTTCTTTGTATACATTCGAATATACGGGCCGAGTCCGGGATTTACGGGAAATCGCGGATTTTCGTTTGCCGACGATTAAACTTCTTTTATTCAGCGTCACATCAAATATGAAAATATTTTTGAAAACTACAAGTCTCATGCGTTTAGTGGTAAAAAAAAATTATAAAAAATCGTTCGGGAAATGAGTTTACTCCCTGGGTACTTTCTTTGTATACTTTTGACTATACGGGCCAAGCCCGGGATTAACGGGAAATCGCGGGTTTTCGTTTGCCGGCGATTAAACTTCTTTTATTCAGCGTCTCATCAAAAATGAAAACATTTTTAAAAATTACAAGTCTTATGCGTTTTAGTGGTGAAAAAATAATTTAAAAAATCGTTCTGGAAATGGGTTTACTCACTGGGTACTTTCTTTGTATACTTTTGACTATACGGGCCGAGTCCGGGATTTAGGGAAATCGCAGGTTTTCGTTTGCCGGCGATTAAACTCCTTTTATTCAGCGTCTCATCAAATATGAAAATATTTTTGAAAACTAGAAGTCTCATGCGTTTAGTGGTGAACAAATAATTTAAAAAATCGTTCTGGAAATGGGTTTACTCACAGGGTACTTTCTTTGTATACATTCGACTATACGGGCCAAGCCCGGGATTTACGGGAAATCGCGGGTTTTCGTTTTCCAGCGATTAAACCTCTTTCATTAAGCGTCTCATCAAAAATAAAAACATTTTTAAAAAGTACAAGTCTCATGTGTTTTAGTGGTGAAAAAAAAATTTAAAAAATCGTTCGGGAAATGAGTTTACTCCCTGGATACTTTCTTTGTATACATTCGACTATACGGGCCAAGCCCCGGATTTACGGGAAAACGCGGGATTTCGTTTGCCGGCGTTTAAACCTCTTTCATTAAGCGTCTCATCAAAAATGAAAATATTTTTGAAAACTAAAAGTCTCATGCGTTTTAGTGGTGAAAAAATAATTTAAAAAATCGTTCGGGAAATGAGTTTACTCCCTGGATACTTTCTTTGTATACATTCGAATATACGGGCCGAGTCCGGGATTTACGGGAAATTGCGGATTTTCGTTTGCCGACGATTAAACTTCTTTTATTCAGCGTCACATCAAATATGAAAATATTTTTGAAAACTACAAGTCTCATGCGTTTAGTGGTAAAAAAAAATTATAAAAAATCGTTCGGGAAATGAGTTTACTCCCTGGGTACTTTCTTTGTATACTTTTGACTATACGGGCCAAGCCCCGGATTTACGGGAAAACGCGGGATTTCGTTTGCCGGCGATTAAACCTCTTTCATTAAGCGTCTCATCAAAAATGAAAACATTTTTGAAAACTAAAAGTCTCATGCGTTTTAGTGGTGAAAAAATAATTTAAAAAATCGTTCTGGAAATGAGTTTACTCCCTGGGTACTTTCTTTGTATACTTTTGACTATACCGGCCGAGTCCGGGATTTAGGGAAATCGCAAGTTTTCGTTTGCCGGCGATTAAACTCCTTTTATTCAGCGTCTCATCAAATATGAAAATATTTTTGAAAACTACAAGTCTCATGCGTTTAGTGTTGAAAAAATAATTTAAAAAATCGTTCTGGAAATGAGTTTACTCACAGGGTACTTTCTTTGTATACATTCGACTATACGTGCCAAGCCCGGGATTTACGGGAAATCGCGGGTTTTCGTTTGCCGGCGATTAAACTTCTTCTATTCAGCGTCTCATCAAAAATGAAAACATTTTTGAAAACTACAAGACTCATGCGTTTTAGTGGTGAAAAAATAATTTAAAAAATCGTTCTGGAAATGAGTTTACTTACAGGGTACTTTCTTTGTATACATTCGACTATACGGGCCAAGCCCGGGATTTACGGGAAATCGCGGTTTTCGTTTTCCGGAGATTAAACCTCTTTCATTAAGCGTCTCATCAAAAATGAAAACATTTTTGAAAACTACAAGACTCATGCGTTTAGTGGTGAAAAAATAATTTAAAAAATCGTTCTGGAAATGAGTTTACTCACAGGGTACTTTCTTTGTATACATTCGACTATACGGGCCAAGCCCGGGATTTACGGGAAATCGCGGGTTTTCGTTTTCCGGCGATTAAACCTCTTTCATTAAGCGTCTCATCAAAAATGAAAACATTTTTGAAAACTACAAGTCTCATGTGTTTTAGTGGTGAAAAAAAAATTTAAAAAATCGTTTGGGAAATGAGTTTACTCCCTGGATACTTTCTTTGTATACATTCGAATATACGGGCCGAGTCCGGGATTTACGGGAAATCGCGGATTTTCGTTTGCCGACGATTAAACTTCTTTTATTCAGCGTCACATCAAATATGAAAATATTTTTGAAAACTACAAGTCTCATGCGTTTAGTGGTAAAAAAAAATTATAAAAAATCGTTCGGGAAATGAGTTTACTCCCTGGGTACTTTCTTTGTATACTTTTGACTATACGGGCCAAGCCCGGGATTAACGGGAAATCGCGGGTTTTCGTTTGCCGGCGATTAAACTTCTTTTATTCAGCGTCTCATCAAAAATGAAAACATTTTTAAAAATTACAAGTCTTATGCGTTTTAGTGGTGAAAAAATAATTTAAAAAATCGTTCTGGAAATGGGTTTACTCACTGGGTACTTTCTTTGTATACTTTTGACTATACGGGCCGAGTCCGGGATTTAGGGAAATCGCAGGTTTTCGTTTGCCGGCGATTAAACTCCTTTTATTCAGCGTCTCATCAAATATGAAAATATTTTTGAAAACTAGAAGTCTCATGCGTTTAGTGGTGAACAAATAATTTAAAAAATCGTTCTGGAAATGGGTTTACTCACAGGGTACTTTCTTTGTATACATTCGACTATACGGGCCAAGCCCGGGATTTACGGGAAATCGCGGGTTTTCGTTTTCCAGCGATTAAACCTCTTTCATTAAGCGTCTCATCAAAAATAAAAACATTTTTAAAAAGTACAAGTCTCATGTGTTTTAGTGGTGAAAAAAAAATTTAAAAAATCGTTCGGGAAATGAGTTTACTCCCTGGATACTTTCTTTGTATACATTCGACTATACGGGCCAAGCCCCGGATTTACGGGAAAACGCGGGATTTCGTTTGCCGGCGTTTAAACCTCTTTCATTAAGCGTCTCATCAAAAATGAAAATATTTTTGAAAACTAAAAGTCTCATGCGTTTTAGTGGTGAAAAAATAATTTAAAAAATCGTTCGGGAAATGAGTTTACTCCCTGGATACTTTCTTTGTATACATTCGAATATACGGGCCGAGTCCGGGATTTACGGGAAATTGCGGATTTTCGTTTGCCGACGATTAAACTTCTTTTATTCAGCGTCACATCAAATATGAAAATATTTTTGAAAACTACAAGTCTCATGCGTTTAGTGGTAAAAAAAAATTATAAAAAATCGTTCGGGAAATGAGTTTACTCCCTGGGTACTTTCTTTGTATACTTTTGACTATACGGGCCAAGCCCCGGATTTACGGGAAAACGCGGGATTTCGTTTGCCGGCGATTAAACCTCTTTCATTAAGCGTCTCATCAAAAATGAAAACATTTTTGAAAACTAAAAGTCTCATGCGTTTTAGTGGTGAAAAAATAATTTAAAAAATCGTTCTGGAAATGAGTTTACTCCCTGGGTACTTTCTTTGTATACTTTTGACTATACCGGCCGAGTCCGGGATTTAGGGAAATCGCAAGTTTTCGTTTGCCGGCGATTAAACTCTTTTTATTCAGCGTCTCATCAAATATGAAAATATTTTTGAAAACTACAAGTCTCATGCGTTTAGTGTTGAAAAAATAATTTAAAAAATCGTTCTGGAAATGAGTTTACTCACAGGGTACTTTCTTTGTATACATTCGACTATACGTGCCAAGCCCGGGATTTACGGGAAATCGCGGGTTTTCGTTTGCCGGCGATTAAACTTCTTCTATTCAGCGTCTCATCAAAAATGAAAACATTTTTGAAAACTACAAGACTCATGCGTTTTAGTGGTGAAAAAATAATTTAAAAAATCGTTCTGGAAATGAGTTTACTTACAGGGTACTTTCTTTGTATACATTCGACTATACGGGCCAAGCCCGGGATTTACGGGAAATCGCGGTTTTCGTTTTCCGGAGATTAAACCTCTTTCATTAAGCGTCTCATCAAAAATGAAAACATTTTTGAAAACTACAAGACTCATGCGTTTTAGTGGTGAAAAAATAATTTAAAAAATCGTTCTGGAAATGAGTTTACTTACAGGGTACTTTCTTTGTATACATTCGACTATACGGGCCAAGCCCGGGATTTACGGGAAATCGCGGTTTTCGTTTTCCGGAGATTAAACCTCTTTCATTAAGCGTCTCATCAAAAATGAAAACATTTTTGAAAACTACAAGTCTTATGCGTTTTAGTGGTGAACAAATAATTTAAAAAATCGTTCTGGAAATGAGTTTACTCCCTGGGTACTTTCTTTGTATACTTTTGACTATACGGGCCGAGTCCGGGATATACGGGAAATCGCAGGTTTTCGTTTGCAGGCGATTAAACTGCTTTTATTCAGCGTCTCATCAGAAATGAAAACATTCTTGAAAACTACAAGTCTTATGCGTTTTAGTGGTGAAAAAATAATTTAAAAAATTGTTCCGGAAATGAGTTTACTCACAGGGTACTTTCTTTGTATACATTCGACTATACGTGCCAAGCCCGGGACTTACGGGAAATCGCGGGTTTTCGTTTGCCGGCGATTAAACTGCTTTTATTCAGCGTCTCATTAAAAATGAAAACATTCTTGAAAACTACAAGACTCATGCGTTTTAGTGGTGAAAAAATAATTTAAAAAATCGTTCTGGAAATGAGTTTACTCACAGGGTACTTTCTTTGTATACATTCGACTATACGTGCCAAGCCCGGGATTTACGGGAAATCGCGGGTTTTCGTTTGCCGGCGATTAAACTGCTTTTATTCAGCGTGTCATGTAAAATGAAAACATTTTTAAAAACTACAAGTCTCATGCGTTTTAGTGGTGAAAAAGTAATTTAAAAAATCGTTCGGGAAATGAGTTTACTCCCTGGGTACTTTCTTTGTATACTTTTGACTATACGGGCCAAGCCCGGAATTTACGGGAAATCGCGGATTTTCGTTTGCCGGCTATTAAACATCTTTTATTCAGCGTCTCATCAAAAATGAAAACATTTTTAAAAACTACAAGTCTTATGCGTTTTAGTGGTGAAAAAATAATTTAAAAAATCGTTATGGAAATGAGTTTACTCACAGGGTACTTTCTTTGTATACATTCGACTATACGTGCCAAGCCCGGGATTTACGGGAAATCGCGGGTTTTCGTTTGCCGGAGATTAAACCTCTTTCATTAAGCGTCTCATCAAAAATGAAAACATTTTTGAAAACTACAAGTCTTATGCGTTTTAGTGGTGAACAAATAATTTAAAAAATCGTTCTGGAAATGAGTTTACTCCCTGGGTACTTTCTTTGTATACTTTTGACTATACGGGCCGAGTCCGGGATATACGGGAAATCGCAGGTTTTCGTTTGCAGGCGATTAAACTGCTTTTATTCAGCGTCTCATCAGAAATGAAAACATTCTTGAAAACTACAAGTCTTATGCGTTTTAGTGGTGAAAAAATAATTTAAAAAATCGTTCTGGAAATGATTTTACTCACAGGGTACTTTCTTTGTATACATTCGATTATACGTGCCAAGCCCGGGATTTACGGGAAATCGCGGGTTTTCGTTTGCCGGCGATTAAACTGCTTTTATTCAGCGTCTCATTAAAAATGAAAACATTCTTAAAAACTACAAGTCTCATGCGTTTTAGTGGTGAAAAAATAATTTAAAAAATCGTTCTGGAAATGAGTTTACTCACAGGGTACTTTCTTTGTATACATTCGACTATACGTGCCAAGCCCGGGATTTACGGGAAATCGCGGGTTTTCGTTTGCCGGCGATTAAACTGATTTTATTCAGCGTGTCATGTAAAATGAAAACATTTTTAAAAACTACAAGTCTCATGCGTTTTAGTGGTGAAAAAGTAATTTAAAAACTCGTTCGGGAAATGAGTTTACTCCCTGGGTACTTTCTTTGTATACTTTTGACTATACGGGCCAAGCCCGGGATTTACGGGAAATCGCGGATTTTCGTTTGCCGGCTATTAAACTTCTTTTATTCAGCGTCTCATCAAAAATGAAAACATTTTTAAAAACTACAAGTCTTATGCGTTTTAGTGGTGAAAAAATAATTTAAAAAATCGTTCTGGAAATGAGTTTACTCACAGGGTACTTTCTTTGTATACATTCGACTATACGTGCCAAGCCCGGGATTTACGGGAAATCGCGGGTTTTCGTTTGCCGGCGATTAAACTGCTTTTATTCAGCGTCTCATTAAAAATGAAAACATTCTTGAAAACTACAAGTCTCATGCGTTTTAGTGGTGAAAAAATAATTTAAAAAATCGTTCTGGAAATGAGTTTACTCACAGGGTACTTTCTTTGTATACATTCGACTATACGTGCCAAGCCCGGGATTTACGGGAAATCGCGGGTTTTCGTTTGCCGGCGATTAAACTGCTTTTATTCAGCGTGTCATGAAAAATGAAAACATTTTTAAAAACTACAAGTCTCATGCGTTTTAGTGGTGAAAAAATAATTTAAAAAATCGTTCGGGAAATGAGTTTACTCCCTGGGTACTTTCTTTGTATACTTTTGACTATACGGGCCAAGCCGGGATTTACGGGAAATCGCGGGTTTTCGTTTGCCGGCGATTAAACTTCTTTTATTCAGCGTCTCATCAAAAATGAATACATTTTTAAAAACTACAAGTCTTATGCGTTTTAGTGGTGAAAAAATAATTTAAAAAATCGTTATGGAAATGAGTTTACTCACAGGGTACTTTCTTTGTATACATTCGACTATACGTGCCAAGCCCGGGATTTACGGGAAATCGCGGGTTTTCGTTTGCCGGCGATTAAACTGCTTTTATTCAGCGTCTCATTAAAAATGAAAATATTCTTGAAAACTACAAGTCTCATGCGTTTTAGTGGTGAAAAAATAATTTAAAAAATCGTTCTGGAAATGAGTTTACTCACAGGGTACTTTCTTTGTATACATTCGACTATACGTGCCAAGCCCGGGATTTACGGGAAATCGCGGGTTTTCGTTTGCCGGCGATTAAACTGCTTTTATTCAGCGTGTCATGAAAAATGAAAACATTTTTAAAAACTACAAGTCTCATGCGTTTTAGTGGTGAAAAAGTTATTTAAAATTTCGTTCGGGAAATGAGCTTACTCCCCGGGTACTTTCTTTGTATACTTTTGACTATACGGGCCAAGCCCGGGATTTACAGGAAATCGCGGGTTTTCGTTTGCCGGCGATTAAACTTCTTTTATTCAGCGTCTCATCAAATATGAAAATATTTTTGAAAACTACAAGTCTCGTGCGTTTTAGTGGTGAAATAATAATTTAAAAAATCGTTTGGGAAATGAGTTTACTCCCTGGGTACTTTCTTTGTATACTTTTGACTATACGGGCCGAGTCCAGGATTTACGGGAAATCGCAGGTCTTCGTTTGCCGGCGATTAAACTTCATTTATTCAGCGTCTCATCAAAAATGAAAACATTTTTAAAAACTACAAGTCTCATGCGTTTTAGTGGTGAAAAAGTAATTTAAAAAATCGTTCGGGAAATGAATTTACTCCCTGGGTACTTTCTTTGTATACTTTTGACTATACGGGCCAAGCCCGGGATTTACGGGAAATCGCGGATTTTCGTTTGCCGGCGATTAAACTTCTTTTATTCAGCCTCTCATCAAAAATGAAAACATTTTTAAAAACTACAAGTCTCATGCGTTTTAGTGGTGAAAAAATAATTTAAAAAATCGTTCGGGAAATGAGTTTACTCCCTGGGTACTTTCTTTGTATACTTTTGACTATACGGGCCAAGCCAGGATTTACGGGAAATCGCGGGTTTTCGTTTGCCGGCGAATAAACTTCTTTTATACAGCGTCTCATCAAAAATGAAAACATTTTTAAAAACTACAAGTCTTATGCGTTTTAGTGGTGAAAAAATAATTTAAAAAATCGTTCTGGAAATGAGTTTACTCACAGGGTACTTTCTTTGTATACATTCGACTATACGTGCCAAGCCCGGGATTTACGGGAAATCGCGGGTTTTCGTTTGCCGGCGATTAAACTGATTTTATTCAGCGTGTCATGTAAAATGAAAACATTTTTAAAAACTACAAGTCTCATGCGTTTTAGTGGTGAAAAAGTAATTTAAAAACTCGTTCGGGAAATGAGTTTACTCCCTGGGTACTTTCTTTGTATACTTTTGACTATACGGGCCAAGCCCGGGATTTACGGGAAATCGCGGATTTTCGTTTGCCGGCTATTAAACTTCTTTTATTCAGCGTCTCATCAAAAATGAAAACATTTTTAAAAACTACAAGTCTTATGCGTTTTAGTGGTGAAAAAATAATTTAAAAAATCGTTCTGGAAATGAGTTTACTCACAGGGTACTTTCTTTGTATACATTCGACTATACGTGCCAAGCCCGGGATTTACGGGAAATCGCGGGTTTTCGTTTGCCGGCGATTAAACTGCTTTTATTCAGCGTCTCATTAAAAATGAAAACATTCTTGAAAACTACAAGTCTCATGCGTTTTAGTGGTGAAAAAATAATTTAAAAAATCGTTCTGGAAATGAGTTTACTCACAGGGTACTTTCTTTGTATACATTCGACTATACGTGCCAAGCCCGGGATTTACGGGAAATCGCGGGTTTTCGTTTGCCGGCGATTAAACTGCTTTTATTCAGCGTGTCATGAAAAATGAAAACATTTTTAAAAACTACAAGTCTCATGCGTTTTAGTGGTGAAAAAATAATTTAAAAAATCGTTCGGGAAATGAGTTTACTCCCTGGGTACTTTCTTTGTATACTTTTGACTATACGGGCCAAGCCGGGATTTACGGGAAATCGCGGGTTTTCGTTTGCCGGCGATTAAACTTCTTTTATTCAGCGTCTCATCAAAAATGAATACATTTTTAAAAACTACAAGTCTTATGCGTTTTAGTGGTGAAAAAATAATTTAAAAAATCGTTATGGAAATGAGTTTACTCACAGGGTACTTTCTTTGTATACATTCGACTATACGTGCCAAGCCCGGGATTTACGGGAAATCGCGGGTTTTCGTTTGCCGGCGATTAAACTGCTTTTATTCAGCGTCTCATTAAAAATGAAAATATTCTTGAAAACTACAAGTCTCATGCGTTTTAGTGGTGAAAAAATAATTTAAAAAATCGTTCTGGAAATGAGTTTACTCACAGGGTACTTTCTTTGTATACATTCGACTATACGTGCCAAGCCCGGGATTTACGGGAAATCGCGGGTTTTCGTTTGCCGGCGATTAAACTGCTTTTATTCAGCGTGTCATGAAAAATGAAAACATTTTTAAAAACTACAAGTCTCATGCGTTTTAGTGGTGAAAAAGTTATTTAAAATTTCGTTCGGGAAATGAGCTTACTCCCCGGGTACTTTCTTTGTATACTTTTGACTATACGGGCCAAGCCCGGGATTTACAGGAAATCGCGGGTTTTCGTTTGCCGGCGATTAAACTTCTTTTATTCAGCGTCTCATCAAATATGAAAATATTTTTGAAAACTACAAGTCTCATGCGTTTTAGTGGTGAAATAATAATTTAAAAAATCGTTTGGGAAATGAGTTTACTCCCTGGGTACTTTCTTTGTATACTTTTGACTATACGGGCCGAGTCCAGGATTTACGGGAAATCGCAGGTCTTCGTTTGCCGGCGATTAAACTTCATTTATTCAGCGTCTCATCAAAAATGAAAACATTTTTAAAAACTACAAGTCTCATGCGTTTTAGTGGTGAAAAAGTAATTTAAAAAATCGTTCGGGAAATGAGTTTACTCCCTGGGTACTTTCTTTGTATACTTTTGACTATACGGGCCAAGCCCGGGATTTACGGGAAATCGCGGATTTTCCTTTGCCGGCGATTAAACTTCTTTTATTCAGCCTCTCATCAAAAATGAAAACATTTTTAAAAACTACAAGTCTCATGCGTTTTAGTGGTGAAAAAATAATTTAAAAAATCGTTCGGGAAATGAGTTTACTCCCTGGGTACTTTCTTTGTATACTTTTGACTATACGGGCCAAGCCGGGATTTACGGGAAATCGCGGGTTTTCGTTTGCCGGCGAATAAACTTCTTTTATACAGCGTCTCATCAAAAATGAAAACATTTTTAAAAACTACAAGTCTTATGCGTTTTAGTGGTGAAAAAATAATTTAAAAAATCGTTCTGGAAATGAGTTTACTCACAGGGTACTTTCTTTGTATACATTTGACTATACGTGCCAAGCCCGGGATTTACGGGAAATCGCGGGTTTTCGTTTGCCGGCGATTAAACTGCTTTTATTCAGCGTCTCATTAAAAATGAAAACATTCTTGAAAACTACAAGTCTCATGGGTTTTAGTGGTGAAAAAATAATTTAAGAAATCGTTCTGGAAATGAGTTTACTCACAGGGTACTTTCTTTGTATACATTCGACTATACGTGCCAAGCCCGGGATTTACGGGAAATCGCGGGTTTTCGTTTGCCGGCGATTAAACTTCTTTTATTCAGCGTCCCATCAAATATGAAAATATTTTTGAAAACTACAAGTCTCATGCGTTTAGTGGTGAAAAAATAATTTAAAAAATCGTTCTGGAAATGAGTTTACTCACAGGGTACTTTCTTTGTATACATTCGACTATACGGGCCAAGCCCGGGATTTTCGGGAAATCGCGGGTTTTCGTTTTCCGGCGAATAAACCTCTTTCATTAAGCGTCTCATCAAAAATGAAAACATTTTTGAAAACTACAAGTCTCATGCGTTTTAGTGGCGAAAAAAAAATTTAAAAAATCGTTCGGGAAATGAGTTTACTCCCTGGGTACTTTCTTTGTATACATTCGACTATACGGGCCAAGCCCCGGATTTACGGGTAAACGCGGGATTTTGTTTGCCGGCGATTAAACCTCTTTTATTCAGCGTCTCATAAAAAATGAAAACATTTTTAAAAACTACAAGTCTCATGCGTTTTAGTGGTGAAAAAGTAATTTAAAATTTCGTTCGGGAAATGAGTTTACTCCCCGGGTACTTTCTTTGTATACTTTTGACTATACGGGCAAAGCCCGGGATTTACGGGCAATCGCGGGTTTTCGTTTGCCGGCGATTAAACTTCTTTTATTCAGCGTCTCATCAAATATGAAAATATTTTTGAAAACTTCAAGTCTCATGCGTTTAGTGGTGAAAAATAATTTAAAAAATCGTTCTGGAAATGAGTTTACTCACAGGGTACTTTTTTTGTATACATTCGACTATACGGGCCAAGCCCGGGATTTACGGGAAATCGCGGGTTTTCGTTTTCCGGCGATTAAACCTCTTTCATTAAGCGTCTCATCAAAAATGAAAACATTTTTGAAAACTACAAGTCTCATGCGTTTTAGTGGCGAAAAAAAAATTTAAAAAATCGTTCGGGAAATGAGTTTACTCCCTGGGTACTTTCTTTGTATACATTCGACTATACGGGCCAAGCCCCGGATTTACGGGAAAACGCGGGATTTCGTTTGCCGGCGATTAAACTTCTTTTATTCAGCGTCTCATCAAAAATGAAAACATTTTTAAAAACTACAAGTCTTATGCGTTTTAGTGGTGAAAAAATAATTTGAAAAATCGTTCTGGAAATGAGTTTACTCACAGGGTACTTTCTTTGTATACATTCGACTATACGTGCCAAGCCCGGGATTTACGGGAAATCGCGGGTTTTCGTTTGCCGGCGATGAAACTGCTTTTATTCAGCGTCTCATTAAAAATGAAAACATTCTTGAAAACTACAAGTCTCATGCGTTTTAGTGGTGAAACAATAATTTAAAAAGTCGTTTGGGAAATGAGTTTACTCCCTGGGTACTTTCTTTGTATACTTTTGACTATACGGGCCGAGTCCAGGATTTACGGGAATTCGCAGGTTTTCGTTTGCCGGCGATTAAACTTCATTTATTCAGCGTCTCATCAAAAATGAAAACATTCTTGAAAACTACAAGTCTCATGCGTTTTAGTGGTGAAATAATAATTTAAAAAATCGTTTGGGAAATGAGTTTACTCCCTGGGTACTTTCTTTGTATACTTTTGACTATACGGGCCGAGTCCAGGATTTACGGGAAATCGCAGGTTTTCGTTTGCCGGCGATTAAACTTCATTTATTCAGCGTCTCATCAAAAATGAAAACATTTTTAAAAACTACAAGTCTCATGCCTTTTAGTGGTGAAATGTAATTTAAAAAATCGTTCGGGAAATGAGTTTACTCCCTGGGTACTTTCTTTGTATACTTCTGACTATACGGGCCAAGACCGGGATTTACGGGAAATCGCGGGTTTTCGTTTGCCGGCGATTAAACTTCTTTTATTCAGCGTTTCATCAAAAATGAAAACATTTTTGAAAACTACAAGTCTCATGCGTTTTAGTGGTGAAATAATAATTTAAAAAATCGTTTGGGAAATGAGTTTACTCCCTGGGTACTTTCTTTGTATACTTTTGACTATACGTGCCAAGCCCGGGATTTACGGGAAATCGCGGGTTTTCGTTTGCCGGCGATTAAACTGCTTTTATTCAGCGTCTCATTAAAAATGAAAATATTCTTGAAAACTACAAGTCTCATGCGTTTTAGTGGTGAAAAAATAATTTAAAAAATCGTTCTGGAAATGAGTTTACTCACAGGGTAATTTCTTTGTATACATTCGACTATACGTGCCAAGCCCGGGATTTACGGGAAATCGCGGGTTTTCATTTGCCGGCGATTAAACTTCTTTTATTCAGCGTCTCTTGAAAAATGAAAACATTTTTAAAAACTACAAGTCTCATGAGTTTTAGTTGTGAAAAAATAATTTAAAAAATCGTTCTGGAAATGAGTTTACTCACAGGGTACTTTCTTTGTATAGATTCGACTATACGGGCCAAGCCCGGGATTTATGGGAAATCGCGGGTTTTCATTTTCCGGCGATTAAACCTCTTTCATTAAGCGTCTCATCAACAATGAAAACATTTTTGAAACCTACAAGTCTCATGTGTTTTATTGGTGAAAAAAAAAATTAAAAAATCGTTTGGGAAATGAGTTTACTCCCTGGATACTTTCTTTGTATACTTTTGACTATACGGGCCATGCCGGATTTACGGGAAATCGCGGGTTTTCGTTTGCCGGCGATTAAACTTCTTTTATTCAGCGTCTCACCAAAAATGAAAACATTTTTAAAAACTACAAGTCTTATGCGTTTTAGTGGGGAAAAAATAATTTAAAAAATCGTTCTGGAAATGAGTTTACTCACAGGGTACTTTCTTTGTATACATTCGACTAAACGTGCCAAGCCCGGGATTTACGGGAAATCGCGGGTTTTCGTTTGCCGGCGATTAAACTGCTTTTATTCAGCGTCTCATTAAAAATGAAAACATTCTTGAAAACTACAAGTCTCATGCGTTTTAGTGGTGAAAAAAAAATTTAATAAATCGTTCTGGAAATGAGTTTACTCACAGGGTACTTTCTTTGTATACATTCGACTATACGTGCCAAGCCCGGGATTTACGGGAAATCGCGGTTTTTCGTTTGCCGGCTATTAAACTGCTTTTATTCAGCGTGTCATGAAAAATGAAAACATTTTTAAAAACTACAAGTTTTATGCGTTTTAGTGGTGAAAAAGTAATTTAAAATTTCGTTCTGGAAATGAGTTTACTCACAGGGTACTTTCTTTGTATACATTCGACTATACGGGCCAAGCCCGGGATTTACGGGAAATCGCGGGTTTTTGTTTTCCGGCGATTAAACCTCTTTCATTAAGCGTCTCATCAAAAATGAAAACATTTTTGAAAACTACAAGTCTCATCCGTTTTAGTGGCGAAAAAAAAATTTAAAAAATCGTTCGGGAAATGAGTTTACTCCCTGGGTACTTTCTTTGTATACATTCGACTATACGGGCCAAGCCCCGGATTTACGGGAAAACGCGGGATTTCGTTTGCCGGCGATTAAACTTCTTTTATTCAGCGTCTCATCAAAAATGAAAACATTTTTAAAAACTACAAGTCTTATGCGTTTTAGTGGTGAAAAAATAATTTAAAAAATCGTTCTGGAAATGAGTTTACTCACAGGGTACTTTCTTTGTATACATTCGACTATACGTGCCAAGCCCGGGATTTACGGGAAATCGCGGGTTTTCGTTTGCCGGCGATTAAACTGCTTTTATTCAGCGTCTCATTAAAAATGAAAACATTCTTGAAAACTACAAGTCTCATGCGTTTTAGTGGTGAAACAATAATTTAAAAAGTCGTTTGGGAAATGAGTTTACTCCCTGGGTACTTTCTTTTTATACTTTTGACTATACGGGCCGAGTCCAGGATTTACGGGAAATCGCAGGTTTTCGTTTGCCGGCGATTAAACTTCATTTATTCAGCGTCTCATCAAAAATGAAAACATTTTTAAAAACTACAAGTCTCATGCGTTTTAGTGGTGAAAAAGTAATTTAAAAAATCGTTCGGGAAATGAGTTTACTACCTGGGTACTTTCTTTGTATACTTTTGACTATACGGGCCAAGCCCGGGATTTACGGGAAATCGCGGATTTTCGTTTGCCGGCGATTAAACTTCTTTTATTCAGCGTCTCATCAAAAATGAAAACATTTTTAAAAACTACAAGTCTCATGCGTTTTAGTGGTGAAAAAATAATTTAAAAAATCGTTTGGGAAATCAGTTTACTCCCTGGGTACTTTCTTTGTATACTTTTGACTATACGGGCCAAGCCGGGATTTACGGGAAATCGCGTGTTTTCGTTTGCCGGCGATTAAACTTCTTTTATTCAGCGTCTCATCAAAAATGAAAACATTTTTAAAAACTACAAGTCTTATGCGTTTTAGTGGTGAAAAAATAATTTATAAAATCGTTCTGGAAATGAGTTTACTCACAGGGTACTTTCTTTGTATACATTCGACTATACGTGCCAAGCCCGGGATTTACGGAAAATCGCGGGTTTTCGTTTGCCGGCGATTAAACTGCTGTTATTCAGCGTCTCATTAAAAATGAAAACATTCTTGAAAACTACAAGTCTCATGCGTTTTAGTGGTGAAATAATAATTTAAAAAATCGTTTAAGAAATGAGTTTACTCCCTGGGTACTTTCTTTGTATACTTTTGACTATACGGGCCGAGTCCAGGATTTACGGGAAATCGCAGGTTTTCGTTTGCCGGCGATTAAACTTCATTTATTCAGCGTCTCATCAAAAATGAAAACATTTTTAAAAACTACAAGTCTCATGCGTTTTAGTGGTGAAAAAGTAATTTAAAAAATCGTTCGGGAAATGAGTTTACTACCTGGGTACTTTCTTTGTATACTTTTGACTATACGGGCCAAGCCCGGGATTTACGGGAAATCGCGGATTTTCGTTTGCCGGCGATTAAACTTCTTTTATTCAGCGTCTCATCAAAAATGAAAACATTTTTAAAAACTACAAGTCTCATGCGTTTTAGTGGTGAAAAAATAATTTAAAAAATCGTTTGGGAAATCAGTTTACTCCCTGGGTACTTTCTTTGTATACTTTTGACTATACGGGCCAAGCCGGGATTTACGGGAAATCGCGTGTTTTCGTTTGCCGGCGATTAAACTTCTTTTATTCAGCGTCTCATCAAAAATGAAAACATTTTTAAAAACTACAAGTCTTATGCGTTTTAGTGGTGAAAAAATAATTTATAAAATCGTTCTGGAAATGAGTTTACTCACAGGGTACTTTCTTTGTATACATTCGACTATACGTGCCAAGCCCGGGATTTACGGAAAATCGCGGGTTTTCGTTTGCCGGCGATTAAACTGCTGTTATTCAGCGTCTCATTAAAAATGAAAACATTCTTGAAAACTACAAGTCTCATGCGTTTTAGTGGTGAAATAATAATTTAAAAAATCGTTTAAGAAATGAGTTTACTCCCTGGGTACTTTCTTTGTATACTTTTGACTATACGGGCCGAGTCCAGGATTTACGGGAAATCGCAGGTTTTCGTTTGCCGGCGATTAAACTTCATTTATTCAGCGTCTCATCAAAAATGAAAACATTTTTAAAAACTACAAGTCTCATGCCTTTTAGTGGTGGAAAAGTAATTTAAAAAATCGTTCGAGAAATGAGTTTACTCCCTGGGTACTTTCTTTGTATACTTTTGTCTATACGGGCCAAGCCCGGGATTTACGGGAAATCGCGGGTTTTCGTTTGCCGGCGATTAAACTTCTTTTATTCAGCGTTTCATCAAAAATGAAAACATTTTTGAAAACTACAAGTCTCATGCGTTTTAGTGGTGAAATAATAATTTAAAAAATCGTTTGGGAAATGAGTTTACTCCCTGGGTACTTTCTTTGTATACTTTTTAATATACGGGCCAAGCCGGGATTTACGGGAAATCGCGGGTTTTCGTTTGCCGGCGATTAAACTTCTTTTATTCAGCGTCTCATCAAAAATGAAAACATTTTTAAAAACTACAAGTCTTATGCGTTTTAGTGGTGAAAAAATAATTTAAAAAATCGTTTGGGAAATGAGTTTACTCCCTGGGTACTTTCTTTGTATACTTTTGACTATACGGGCCAAGCCCGGGATTTACGGGAAATCGCGGGTTTTCGTTTGCCGGCGATTAAACTTCTTTTATTCAGCGTCTCATCAAAAATGAAAACATTTTTAAAAACTACAAGTCTCATGCCTTTTAGTGGTGGAAAAGTAATTTAAAAAATCGTTCGGGAAATGAGTTTACTCCCTGGGTACTTTCTTTGTATACTTTTGACTATACGGGCCAAGCCCGGGATTTACGGGAAATCGCGGGTTTTCGTTTGCCGGCGATTAAACTTCTTTTATTCAGCGTTTCATCAAAAATGAAAACATTTTTGAAAACTACAAGTCTCATGCGTTTTAGTGGTGAAATAATAATTTAAAAAATCGTTTGGGAAAAGAGTTTACTCCCTGGGTACTTTCTTAGTATACTTTTGACTATACGGGCCAAGCCCGGGATTTACGGGAAATCGCGGGTTTTCGTTTGCCGGCGATTAAACTTCTTTTATTCAACGCCTCATCAAATATGAAAATATTTTTGAAAACTACAAGTCTCATGCGTTTAGTGGTGAAAAAATAATTTAAAAAATCGTTCTGGAAATGAGTTTACTCACAGGGTACTTTCTTCGTATACATTCGACTATACGGGCCAAGCCCGGGATTTATGGGAAATCGCGGGTTTTCGTTTGCCGGCGATTAAACTTCTTTTATTCAGCGTCTCATCAAAAATGAAAACATTTTTAAAAACTACAAGTCTCATGCGTTTAGTGGTGAAAAAATAATTTAAAAAATCGTTCTGGAAATGAGTTTACTCACAGGGT
Source organism: Hydractinia symbiolongicarpus (assembly GCF_029227915.1). NCBI lineage: Eukaryota > Metazoa > Cnidaria > Hydrozoa > Anthoathecata > Hydractiniidae > Hydractinia > Hydractinia symbiolongicarpus. The sequence goes on along the minus strand of NC_079887.1, from coordinate 27,568,088 downwards.
ACTTTCTTTGTATACATTCGACTATACGGGCCAAGCCCGGGATTTACGGGAAATCGCGGGTTTTCGTTTTCCGGCGATTAAACCTCTTTCATTAAGCGTCTCATCAAAAATGAAAACATTTTTGAAAACTACAAGTCTCATGCGTTTTAGTGGCGAAAAAAAAATTTAAAAAATCGTTCGGGAAATGAGTTTACTCCCTGGGTACTATCTTTGTATACATTCGACTATACGGGCCAAGCCCCGGATTTACGGGAAAACGCGGGATTTCGTTTGCCGGCGATTAAACTTCTTTTATTCAGCGTCTCATCAAAAATGAAAACATTTTTAAAAACTACAAGTCTTATGCGTTTTAGTGGTGAAAAAATAATTTAAAAAATCGTTCTGGAAATGAGTTTACTCACAGGGTACTTTCTTTGTATACATTCGACTATACGTGCCAAGCCCGGGATTTACGGGAAATCGCGGGTTTTCGTTTGCCGGCGATTAAACTGCTTTTATTCAGCGTCTCATTAAAAATGAAAACATTCTTGAAAACTACAAGTCTCATGCGTTTTAGTGGTGAAACAATAATTTAAAAAGTCGTTTGGGAAATGAGTTTACTCCCTGGGTACTTTCTTTTTATACTTTTGACTATACGGGCCGAGTCCAGGATTTACGGGAAATCGCAGGTTTTCGTTTGCCGGCGATTAAACTTCATTTATTCAGCGTCTCATCAAAAATGAAAACATTTTTAAAAACTACAAGTCTCATGCGTTTTAGTGGTGAAAAAATAATTTAAAAAATCGTTTGGGAAATGAGTTTACTCCCTGGGTACTTTCTTTGTATACTTTTGACTATACGGGCCAAGCCGGGATTTACGGGAAATCGCGGGTTTTCGTTTGCCGGCGATTTAACTTCTTTTATTCAGCGTCTCATCAAAAATGAGAACATTTTTAAAAACTACAAGTCTTATGCGTTTTAGTGGTGACAAAATAATTTATAAAATCGTTCTGGAAATGAGTTTACTCACAGGGTACTTTCTTTGTATACATTCGACTATACGTGCCAAGCCCGGGATTTACGGAAAATCGCGGGTTTTCGTTTGCCGGCGATTAAACTGCTTTTATTCAGCGTCTCATTAAAAATGAAAACATTCTTGAAAACTACAAGTCTCATGCGTTTTAGTGGTGAAATAATAATTTAAAAAATCGTTTAAGAAATGAGTTTACTCCCTGGGTACTTTCTTTGTATACTTTTGACTATACGGGCCGAGTCCAGGATTTACGGGAAATCGCAGGTTTTCGTTTGCCGGCGATTAAACTTCATTTATTCAGCGTCTCATCAAAAATGAAAACATTTTTAAAAACTACAAGTCTCATGCCTTTTAGTGGTGGAAAAGTAATTTAAAAAATCGTTCGGGAAATGAGTTTACTCCCTGGGTACTTTCTTTGTATACTTTTGACTATACGGGCCAAGCCCGGGATTTACGGGAAATCGCGGGTTTTCGTTTGCCGGCGATTAAACTTCTTTTATTCAGCGTTTCATCAAAAATGAAAACATTTTTGAAAACTACAAGTCTCATGCGTTTTAGTGGTGAAATAATAATTTAAAAAATCGTTTGGGAAATGAGTTTACTCCCTGGGTACTTTCTTTGTATACTTTTTAATATACGGGCCAAGCCGGGATTTACGGGAAATCGCGGGTTTTCGTTTGCCGGCGATTAAACTTCTTTTATTCAGCGTCTCATCAAAAATGAAAACATTTTTAAAAACTACAAGTCTTATGCGTTTTAGTGGTGAAAAAATAATTTAAAAAATCGTTTGGGAAATGAGTTTACTCCCTGGGTACTTTCTTTGTATACTTTTGACTATACGGGCCAAGCCCGGGATTTACGGGAAATCGCGGGTTTTCGTTTGCCGGCGATTAAACTTCTTTTATTCAGCGTCTCATCAAAAATGAAAACATTTTTAAAAACTACAAGTCTCATGCCTTTTAGTGGTGGAAAAGTAATTTAAAAAATCGTTCGGGAAATGAGTTTACTCCCTGGGTACTTTCTTTGTATACTTTTGACTATACGGGCCAAGCCCGGGATTTACGGGAAATCGCGGGTTTTCGTTTGCCGGCGATTAAACTTCTTTTATTCAGCGTTTCATCAAAAATGAAAACATTTTTGAAAACTACAAGTCTCATGCGTTTTAGTGGTGAAATAATAATTTAAAAAATCGTTTGGGAAAAGAGTTTACTCCCTGGGTACTTTCTTAGTATACTTTTGACTATACGGGCCAAGCCCGGGATTTACGGGAAATCGCGGGTTTTCGTTTGCCGGCGATTAAACTTCTTTTATTCAACGCCTCATCAAATATGAAAATATTTTTGAAAACTACAAGTCTCATGCGTTTAGTGGTGAAAAAATAATTTAAAAAATCGTTCTGGAAATGAGTTTACTCACAGGGTACTTTCTTCGTATACATTCGACTATACGGGCCAAGCCCGGGATTTATGGGAAATCGCGGGTTTTCGTTTGCCGGCGATTAAACTTCTTTTATTCAGCGTCTCATCAAAAATGAAAACATTTTTAAAAACTACAAGTCTCATGCGTTTAGTGGTGAAAAAATAATTTAAAAAATCGTTCTGGAAATGAGTTTACTCACAGGGTACTTTCTTTGTATACATTCGACTATACGGGCCAAGCCCGGGATTTACGGGAAATCGCGGGTTTTCGTTTTCCGGCGATTAAACCTCTTTCATTAAGCGTCTCATCAAAAATGAAAACATTTTTGAAAACTACAAGTCTCATGCGTTTTAGTGGCGAAAAAAAAATTTAAAAAATCGTTCGGGAAATGAGTTTACTCCCTGGGTACTATCTTTGTATACATTCGACTATACGGGCCAAGCCCCGGATTTACGGGAAAACGCGGGATTTCGTTTGCCGGCGATTAAACTTCTTTTATTCAGCGTCTCATCAAAAATGAAAACATTTTTAAAAACTACAAGTCTTATGCGTTTTAGTGGTGAAAAAATAATTTAAAAAATCGTTCTGGAAATGAGTTTACTCACAGGGTACTTTCTTTGTATACATTCGACTATACGTGCCAAGCCCGGGATTTACGGGAAATCGCGGGTTTTCGTTTGCCGGCGATTAAACTGCTTTTATTCAGCGTCTCATTAAAAATGAAAACATTCTTGAAAACTACAAGTCTCATGCGTTTTAGTGGTGAAACAATAATTTAAAAAGTCGTTTGGGAAATGAGTTTACTCCCTGGGTACTTTCTTTTTATACTTTTGACTATACGGGCCGAGTCCAGGATTTACGGGAAATCGCAGGTTTTCGTTTGCCGGCGATTAAACTTCATTTATTCAGCGTCTCATCAAAAATGAAAACATTTTTAAAAACTACAAGTCTCATGCGTTTTAGTGGTGAAAAAATAATTTAAAAAATCGTTTGGGAAATGAGTTTACTCCCTGGGTACTTTCTTTGTATACTTTTGACTATACGGGCCAAGCCGGGATTTACGGGAAATCGCGGGTTTTCGTTTGCCGGCGATTTAACTTCTTTTATTCAGCGTCTCATCAAAAATGAGAACATTTTTAAAAACTACAAGTCTTATGCGTTTTAGTGGTGACAAAATAATTTATAAAATCGTTCTGGAAATGAGTTTACTCACAGGGTACTTTCTTTGTATACATTCGACTATACGTGCCAAGCCCGGGATTTACGGAAAATCGCGGGTTTTCGTTTGCCGGCGATTAAACTGCTTTTATTCAGCGTCTCATTAAAAATGAAAACATTCTTGAAAACTACAAGTCTCATGCGTTTTAGTGGTGAAATAATAATTTAAAAAATCGTTTAAGAAATGAGTTTACTCCCTGGGTACTTTCTTTGTATACTTTTGACTATACGGGCCGAGTCCAGGATTTACGGGAAATCGCAGGTTTTCGTTTGCCGGCGATTAAACTTCATTTATTCAGCGTCTCATCAAAAATGAAAACATTTTTAAAAACTACAAGTCTCATGCCTTTTAGTGGTGGAAAAGTAATTTAAAAAATCGTTCGGGAAATGAGTTTACTCCCTGGGTACTTTCTTTGTATACTTTTGACTATACGGGCCAAGCCCGGGATTTACGGGAAATCGCGGGTTTTCGTTTGCCGGCGATTAAACTTCTTTTATTCAGCGTTTCATCAAAAATGAAAACATTTTTGAAAACTACAAGTCTCATGCATTTTAGTGGTGAAATAATAATTTACAAAATCGTTTGGGAAATGAGTTTACTCCCTGGGTACTTTCTTTGTATACTTTTGACTATACGGGCCAAGCCGGGATTTACGGGAAATCGCGGGTTTTCGTTTGCCGGCGATTAAACTTCTTTTATTCAGCGTCTCATCAAAAATGAAAACATTTTTAAAAACTACAAGTCTTATGCGTTTTAGTGGTGAAAAAATAATTTAAAAAATCGTTTGGGAAATGAGTTTACTCCCTGGGTACTTTCTTTGTATACTTTTGACTATACGGGCCAAGTCCGAGATTTACGGGAAATCGCGGGTTTTCGTTTGCCGGCGATTAAACTTCTTTTATTCAGCGTCTCATCAAAAATGAAAACATTTTTAAAAACTACAAGTCTTATGCGCTTTAGTGGTGAAAAAATAATTTATAAAATCGTTCTGGAAATGAGTTTACTCACAGGGTACTTTCTTTGTATACATTCCACTATACGTGCCAAGCCCGGGATTTACCGAAAATCGCGGGTTTTCGTTTGCCGGCGATTAAACTGCTTTTATTCAGCGTCTCATTAAAAATGAAAACATTCTTGAAAACTACAAGTCTCATGCGTTTTAGTGGTGAAATAATAATTTAAAAAATCGTTTAAGAAATGAGTTTACTCCCTGGGTACTTTCTTTGTATACTTTTGACTATACGGGCCAAGCCCGGGATTTACGGGAAATCGCGGGTTTTCGTTTTCCGGCGATTAAACCTCTTTTATTAAGCGTCTCATCAAAAATGAAAACATTTTTGAAAACTACAAGTCTCATGCGTTTTAGTGGCGAAAAAAAAATTTAAAAAATCGTTCGGGAAATGAGTTTACTCCCTGGGTACTATCTTTGTATACATTCGACTATACGGGCCAAGCCCCGGATTTACGGGAAAACGCGGGATTTCGTTTGCCGGCGATTAAACTTCTTTTATTCAGCGTCTCATCAAAAATGAAAACATTTTTAAAAACTACAAGTCTTATGCGTTTTAGTGGTGAAAAAATAATTTAAAAAATCGTTCTGGAAATGAGTTTACTCACAGGGTACTTTCTTTGTATACATTCGACTATACGTGCCTAGCCTGGGATTTACGGGAAATCGCGGGTTTTCGTTTGCCGGCGATTAAACTGCTTTTATTCAGCGTCTCATTAAAAATGAAAACATTCTTGAAAACTACAAGTCTCATGCGTTTTAGTGGTGAAACAATAATTTAAAAAGTCGTTTGGGAAATGAGTTTACTCCCTGGGTACTTTCTTTTTATACTTTTGACTATACGGGCCGAGTCCAGGATTTACGGGAAATCGCAGGTTTTCGTTTGCCGGCGATTAAACTTCATTTATTCAGCGTCTCATCAAAAATGAAAACATTTTTAAAAACTACAAGTCTCATGCGTTTTAGTGGTGAAAAAGTAATTTAAAAAATCGTTCGGGAAATGAGTTTACTCCCTGGGTACTTTCTTTGTATACTTTTGACTATACGGGCCAAGCCCGGGATTTACGGGAAATCGCGGATTTTCGTTTGCCGGCGATTAAACTTCTTTTATTCAGCGTCTCATCAAAAATGAAAACATTTTTAAAAACTACAAGTCTCATGCGTTTTAGTGGTGAAAAAATAATTTAAAAAATCGTTTGGGAAATGCGTTTACTCCCTGGGTACTTTCTTTGTATACTTTTGACTATACGGGCCAAGCCGGGATTTACGGGAAATCGCGGGTTTTCGTTTGCCGGCGATTTAACTTCTTTTATTCAGCGTCTCATCAAAAATGAAAACATTTTTAAAAACTACAAGTCTTATGCGTTTTAGTGGTGAAAAAATAATTTATAAAATCGTTCTGGAAATGAGTTTACTCTCAGGGTACTTTCTTTGTATACATTCGACTATACGTGCCAAGCCCGGGATTTACGGAAAATCGCGGGTTTTCGTTTGCCGGCGATTAAACTGCTTTTATTCAGCGTCTCATTAAAAATGAAAACATTCTTGAAAACTACAAGTCTCATGCGTTTTAGTGGTGAAATAATAATTTAAAAAATCGTTTAAGAAATGAGTTTACTCCCTGGGTACTTTCTTTGTATACTTTTGACTATACGGGCCGAGTCCAGGATTTACGGGAAATCGCAGGTTTTCGTTTGCCGGCGATTAAACTTCATTTATTCAGCGTCTCATCAAAAATGAAAACATTTTTAAAAACTACAAGTCTCATGCCTTTTAGTGGTGGAAAAGTAATTTAAAAAATCGTTCGGGAAATGAGTTTACTCCCTGGGTACTTTCTTTGTATACTTTTGACTATACGGGCCAAGCCCGGGATTTACGGGAAATCGCGGGTTTTCGTTTGCCGGCGATTTAACTTCTTTTATTCAGCGTCTCATCAAAAATGAAAACATTTTTAAAAACTACAAGTCTTATGCGTTTTAGTGGTGAAAAAATAATTTATAAAATCGTTCTGGAAATGAGTTTACTCTCAGGGTACTTTCTTTGTATACATTCGACTATACGTGCCAAGCCCGGGATTTACGGAAAATCGCGGGTTTTCGTTTGCCGGCGATTAAACTGCTTTTATTCAGCGTCTCATTAAAAATGAAAACATTCTTGAAAACTACAAGTCTCATGCGTTTTAGTGGTGAAATAATAATTTAAAAAATCGTTTAAGAAATGAGTTTACTCCCTGGGTACTTTCTTTGTATACTTTTGACTATACGGGCCGAGTCCAGGATTTACGGGAAATCGCAGGTTTTCGTTTGCCGGCGATTAAACTTCATTTATTCAGCGTCTCATCAAAAATGAAAACATTTTTAAAAACTACAAGACTCATGCCTTTTAGTGGTGGAAAAGTAATTTAAAAAATCGTTCGGGAAATGAGTTTACTCCCTGGGTACTTTCTTTGCATACTTTTGACTATACGGGCCAAGCCCGGGATTTACGGGAAATCGCTGGTTTTCGTTTGCCGGCGATTAAACTTCTTTTATTCAGCGTTTCATCAAAAATGAAAACATTTTTGAAAACTACAAGTCTCATGCGTTTTAGTGGTGAAACAATAATTTACAAAATCGTTTGGGAAATGAGTTTACTCCCTGGGTACTTTCTTTGTATACTTTTGACTATACGGGCCAAGCCGGGATTTACGGGAAATCGCGGGTTTTCGTTTGCCGGCGATTAAACTTCTTTTATTCAGCGTCTCATCAAAAATGAAAACATTTTTGAAAACTACAAGTCTTATGCGTTTTAGTGGTGAAAAAATAATTTAAAAAATCGTTTGGGAAATGAGTTTACTCCCTGGGTACTTTCTTTGTATACTTTTGACTATACGGGCCAAGCCCGGGATTTACGGGAAATCGCGGGTTTTCGTTTGCCGGCGATTAAACTTCTTTTATTCAGCGTCTCATCAAAAATGAAAACATTTTTAAAAACTACAAGTCTTATGCGCTTTAGTGGTGAAAAAATAATTTATAAAATCGTTCTGGAAATGAGTTTACTCACAGGGTACTTTCTTTGTATACATTCGACTATACGTGCCAAGCCCGGGATTTACGGAAAATCGCGGGTTTTCGTTTGCCGGCGATTAAACTGCTTTTATTCAGCGTCTCATTAAAAATGAAAACATTCTTGAAAACTACAAGTCTCATGCGTTTTAGTGGTGAAATAATAATTTAAAGAATCGTTTAAGAAATGAGTTTACTCCCTGGGTACTTTCTTTGTATACTTTTGACTATACGGGCCGAGTCCAGGATTTACGGGAAATCGCAGGTTTTCGTTTGCCGGCGATTAAACTTCATTTATTCAGTGTCTCATCAAAAATGAAAACATTTTTAAAAACTACAAGTCTCATGCCTTTTAGTGGTGGAAAAGTAATTTAAAAAATCGTTCGGGAAATGAGTTTACTCCCTGGGTACTTTCTTTGTATACTTTTGACTATACGGGCAAAGCCCGGGATTTACGGGAAATCGCGGGTTTTCGTTTGCCGGCGATTAAACTTCTTTTATTCAGCGTTTCATCAAAAATGAAAACATTTTTGAAAACTACAAGTCTCATGCGTTTTAGTGGTGAAATAATAATTTAAAAAATCGTTTGGGAAATGAGTTTACTCCCTGGGTACTTTCTTTGTATACTTTTGACTATACGGGCCAAGCCGGGATTTACGGGAAATCGCGGGTTTTCGTTTGCCGGCGATTAATCTTCTTTTTTTCAGCGTGTCATCAAAAATGAAAACATTTTTAAAAACTACAAGTCTTATGCGTTTTAGTGGTGAAAAAATAATTTAAAAAATCGTTTGGGAAATGAGTTTACTCCCTGGGTACTTTCTTTGTATACTTTTGACTATACGGGCCAAGCCCGGGATTTACGGGAAATCGCGGGTTTTTGTTTGCCGGCGATTAAACTTCTTTTATTCAACGCCTCATCAAATATGAAAATATTTTTGAAAACTACAAGTTTCATGCGTTTAGTGGTGAAAAAATAATTTAAAAAATCGTTCTGGAAATGAGTTTACTCACAGGGTGCTTTCTTTGTATACATTCGACTATACGGGCCAAGCCCGGGATTTATGGGAAATCGCTGGTTTTCGTTTGCCGGCGATTAAACTTCTTTTATTCAGCGTCTCATCAAAAATGAAAACATTTTTAAAAACTACAAGTCTTATGCGTTTTAGTGGTGAAAAAATAATTTAAAAAATCGTTCTGGAAATGAGTTTACTCCCTGGGTACTTTCTTTGTATACTTTTGACTATACGGGCCGAGTCCGGGATTTAGGGAATCGCAGGTTTTCGTTTGCCGGCGATTAAACTCCTTTTATTCAGCGTCTCATCAAATATGAAAATATTTTTGAAAACTGCAAGTCTCATGCGTTTAGTGGTGAAAAAATAATTTAAAAAATCGTTCGGGAAATGAGTTTACTCCCTGGGTACTTTCTTTGTATACTTTTGACTATACGGGTCAAGCCGGGATTTACGGGAAATCGCGGGTTTTCGTTTTCCGGCGATTAAACCTCTTTCATTAAGCGTCTCATCAAAAATGAAAACATTTTTGAAAAGTACAAGTCTCATGTGTTTTAGTGGTGAAAAAAAAATTTAAAAAATCGTTCGGGAAATGAGTTTACTCCCTGGATACTTTCTTTGTATACATTCGACTATACGGGCCAAGCCCCAGATTTACGGGAAAACGCGGGATTTCGTTTGCCGGTGATAAAACCTCTTTCATTAGGCGTCTCATCAAAAATGAAAACATTTTTGAAAACTACAAGTCTCATGCGTTTTAGTGGTGAAAAAATAATTTAAAAAATCGTTCGGGAAATGAGTTTACTCCCTGGGTACTTTCTTTGTATACTTTTGACTATACGGGCCGAGTCCGGGATTTACGGGAAATCGCGGATTTTTGTTTGCCGGCGATTAAACTTCTTTTATTCAGCGTCACCTCAAATATGAAAATATTTTCGAAAACTACAAGTCTCATGCGTTTAGTGGTAAGAAAATAATATATAAAATCGTTCGGGAAATGAGTTTACTCCCTGGATACTTTCTTTGTATACTTTCGACTATACGGGCCAAGCCCGGGATTTACGGGAAATCGCGGATTTTCGTTTGCCGGCGATTAAACTTCTTTTATTCAGCGTCTCATCAAAAATGAAAACATTTTTAAAAACTACAAGTCTTATGCGTTTTAGTGGTGAAAAATAATTTAAAAAATCGTTCTGGAAATGAGTTTACTCCCTGGGTACTTTCTTTGTATACTTTTGACTATACGGGCCGAGTCCGGGATTTAGGGAAATCGCAGGATTTCGTTTGCCGGCGATTAAACTCCTTTTATTCAGCGTATCATCAAAAATGAAAACATTTTTGAAAACTACAAGTGTCATGCGTTTTAGTGGTGAAAAAATAATTTAAAAAATCGTTCGGGAAATGAGTTTACTCCCTGGGTATTTTCTTTGTATACTTTTGACTATGCGGGCCAAGCTCGGGATTTACGGGAAATCGCGGGTTTTCGTTTGCCGGCGATTAAACTTCTTTTATTCAGCGTCTCATCAAAAATGAAAACATTTTTAAAAATTAGAAGTCTTATGCGTTTTAGTGGTGAAAAAATAATTTAAAAAATCGTTCTGGAAATGAGTTTACTCACAGGGTACTTTCTTTGTATACATTCGACTATACGTGCCAAGCCCGGGATTTACGGGAATTCGCGGGTTTTCGTTTGCCGGCGATTAAACTTCTTTTATTCAGCGTCTCATCAAAAATGAAAACATTTTTAAAAATTAGAAGTCTTATGCATTTTAGTGGTGAAAAAATAATTTAAAAAATCGTTCTGGAAATGAGTTTACTCACAGGGTACTTTCTTTGTATACATTCGACTATACGGGCCAAGCCCGGGATTTACGGGAAATCGCGGTTTTCGTTTTCCGGCGATTAAACCTCTTTCATTAAGCGTCTCATCAAAAATGAAAACATTTTTGAAAACTACAAGTCTCATGCGTTTTAGTGGTGAAAAAAAAAATTTTAAAAATCGTTCGGGAAATGAGTTTACTCCCTGGGTACTTTCTTTGTATACATTCGACTATACGGGCCAAGCCCCGGATTTACGGGAAAACGCGGGATTTCGTTTGCCGGCGATTAAACCCCTTTCATTAAGCGTCTCATCAAAAATGAAAACATTTTTGAAAACTACAAGTCTCATGCGTTTTAGTGGTGAAAAAATAATTTAAAAAATCGTTCGGGAAATGAGTTTACTCCCTGGGTACTTTCTTTGTATACTTTTGACTATGCGGGCCAAGCTCGGGATTTACGGGAAATCGCGGGTTTTCGTTTGCCGGCGATTAAACTTCTTTTATTCAGCGTCTCATCAAAAATGAAAACATTTTTAAAAATTAGAAGTCTTATGCGTTTTAGTGGTGAAAAAATAATTTAAAAAATCGTTCTGGAAATGAGTTTACTCACAGGGTACTTTCTTTGTATACATTCGACTATACGTGCCAAGCCCGGGATTTACGGGAATTCGCGGGTTTTCGTTTGCCGGCGATTAAACTTCTTTTATTCAGCGTCTCATCAAAAATGAAAACATTTTTAAAAATTAGAAGTCTTATGCGTTTTAGTGGTGAAAAAATAATTTAAAAAATCGTTCTGGAAATGAGTTTACTCACAGGGTACTTTCTTTGTATACATTCGACTATACGGGCCAAGCCCGGGATTTACGGGAAATCGCGGTTTTCGTTTTCCGGCGATTAAACCTCTTTCATTAAGCGTCTCATCAAAAATGAAAACATTTTTGAAAACTACAAGTCTCATGCGTTTTAGTGGTGAAAAAAAAAATTTTAAAAATCGTTCGGGAAATGAGTTTACTCCCTGGGTACTTTCTTTGTATACATTCGACTATACGGGCCAAGCCCCGGATTTACGGGAAAACGCGGGATTTCGTTTGCCGGCGATTAAACCCCTTTCATTAAGCGTCTCATCAAAAATGAAAACATTTTCAAAAACTACAAGACTCATGCCTTTTAGTGGTGGAAAAGTAATTTAAAAAATCGTTCGGGAAATGAGTTTACTCCCTGGGTACTTTCTTTGCATACTTTTGACTATACGGGCCAAGCCCGGGATTTACGGGAAATCGCGGGTTTTCGTTTGCCGGCGATTAAACTTCTTTTATTCAGCGTTTCATCAAAAATGAAAACATTTTTGAAAACTACAAGTCTCATGCGTTTTAGTGGTGAAATAATAATTTACAAAATCGTTTGGGAAATGAGTTTACTCCCTGGGTACTTTCTTTGTATACTTTTGACTATACGGGCCAAGCCGGGATTTACGGGAAATCGCGGGTTTTCGTTTGCCGGCGATTAAACTTCTTTTATTCAGCGTCTCATCAAAAATGAAAACATTTTTGAAAACTACAAGTCTTATGCGTTTTAGTGGTGAAAAAATAATTTAAAAAATCGTTTGGGAAATGAGTTTACTCCCTGGGTACTTTCTTTGTATACTTTTGACTATACGGGCCAAGCCCGGGATTTACGGGAAATCGCGGGTTTTCGTTTGCCGGCGATTAAACTTCTTTTATTCAGCGTCTCATCAAAAATGAAAACATTTTTAAAAACTACAAGTCTTATGCGCTTTAGTGGTGAAAAAATAATTTATAAAATCGTTCTGGAAATGAGTTTACTCACAGGGTACTTTCTTTGTATACATTCGACTATACGTGCCAAGCCCGGGATTTACCGAAAATCGCGGGTTTTCGTTTGCCGGCGATTAAACTGCTTTTATTCAGCGTCTCATTAAAAATGAAAACATTCTTGAAAACTACAAGTCTCATGCGTTTTAGTGGTGAAATAATAATTTAAAGAATCGTTTAAGAAATGAGTTTACTCCCTGGGTACTTTCTTTGTATACTTTTGACTATACGGGCCGAGTCCAGGATTTACGGGAAATCGCAGGTTTTCGTTTGCCGGCGATTAAACTTCATTTATTCAGTGTCTCATCAAAAATGAAAACATTTTTAAAAACTACAAGTCTCATGCCTTTTAGTGGTGGAAAAGTAATTTAAAAAATCGTTCGGGAAATGAGTTTACTCCCTGGGTACTTTCTTTGTATACTTTTGACTATACGGGCAAAGCCCGGGATTTACGGGAAATCGCGGGTTTTCGTTTGCCGGCGATTAAACTTCTTTTATTCAGCGTTTCATCAAAAATGAAAACATTTTTGAAAACTACAAGTCTCATGCGTTTTAGTGGTGAAATAATAATTTAAAAAATCGTTTGGGAAATGAGTTTACTCCCTGGGTACTTTCTTTGTATACTTTTGACTATACGGGCCAAGCCGGGATTTACGGGAAATCGCGGGTTTTCGTTTGCCGGCGATTAATCTTCTTTTTTTCAGCGTGTCATCAAAAATGAAAACATTTTTAAAAACTACAAGTCTTATGCGTTTTAGTGGTGAAAAAATAATTTAAAAAATCGTTTGGGAAATGAGTTTACTCCCTGGGTACTTTCTTTGTATACTTTTGACTATACGGGCCAAGCCCGGGATTTACGGGAAATCGCGGGTTTTTGTTTGCCGGCGATTAAACTTCTTTTATTCAACGCCTCATCAAATATGAAAATATTTTTGAAAACTACAAGTTTCATGCGTTTAGTGGTGAAAAAATAATTTAAAAAATCGTTCTGGAAATGAGTTTACTCACAGGGTGCTTTCTTTGTATACATTCGACTATACGGGCCAAGCCCGGGATTTATGGGAAATCGCTGGTTTTCGTTTGCCGGCGATTAAACTTCTTTTATTCAGCGTCTCATCAAAAATGAAAACATTTTTAAAAACTACAAGTCTTATGCGTTTTAGTGGTGAAAAAATAATTTAAAAAATCGTTCTGGAAATGAGTTTACTCCCTGGGTACTTTCTTTGTATACTTTTGACTATACGGGCCGAGTCCGGGATTTAGGGAATCGCAGGTTTTCGTTTGCCGGCGATTAAACTCCTTTTATTCAGCGTCTCATCAAATATGAAAATATTTTTGAAAACTGCAAGTCTCATGCGTTTAGTGGTGAAAAAATAATTTAAAAAATCGTTCGGGAAATGAGTTTACTCCCTGGGTACTTTCTTTGTATACTTTTGACTATACGGGTCAAGCCGGGATTTACGGGAAATCGCGGGTTTTCGTTTTCCGGCGATTAAACCTCTTTCATTAAGCGTCTCATCAAAAATGAAAACATTTTTGAAAAGTACAAGTCTCATGTGTTTTAGTGGTGAAAAAAAAATTTAAAAAATCGTTCGGGAAATGAGTTTACTCCCTGGATACTTTCTTTGTATACATTCGACTATACGGGCCAAGCCCCAGATTTACGGGAAAACGCGGGATTTCGTTTGCCGGTGATAAAACCTCTTTCATTAGGCGTCTCATCAAAAATGAAAACATTTTTGAAAACTACAAGTCTCATGCGTTTTAGTGGTGAAAAAATAATTTAAAAAATCGTTCGGGAAATGAGTTTACTCCCTGGGTACTTTCTTTGTATACTTTTGACTATACGGGCCGAGTCCGGGATTTACGGGAAATCGCGGATTTTTGTTTGCCGGCGATTAAACTTCTTTTATTCAGCGTCACCTCAAATATGAAAATATTTTCGAAAACTACAAGTCTCATGCGTTTAGTGGTAAGAAAATAATATATAAAATCGTTCGGGAAATGAGTTTACTCCCTGGATACTTTCTTTGTATACTTTCGACTATACGGGCCAAGCCCGGGATTTACGGGAAATCGCGGATTTTCGTTTGCCGGCGATTAAACTTCTTTTATTCAGCGTCTCATCAAAAATGAAAACATTTTTAAAAACTACAAGTCTTATGCGTTTTAGTGGTGAAAAATAATTTAAAAAATCGTTCTGGAAATGAGTTTACTCCCTGGGTACTTTCTTTGTATACTTTTGACTATACGGGCCGAGTCCGGGATTTAGGGAAATCGCAGGATTTCGTTTGCCGGCGATTAAACTCCTTTTATTCAGCGTATCATCAAAAATGAAAACATTTTTGAAAACTACAAGTGTCATGCGTTTTAGTGGTGAAAAAATAATTTAAAAAATCGTTCGGGAAATGAGTTTACTCCCTCGGTACTTTCTTTGTATACTTTTGACTATGCGGGCCAAGCTCGGGATTTACGGGAAATCGCGGGTTTTCGTTTGCCGGCGATTAAACTTCTTTTATTCAGCGTCTCATCAAAAATGAAAACATTTTTAAAAATTAGAAGTCTTATGCGTTTTAGTGGTGAAAAAATAATTTAAAAAATCGTTCTGGAAATGAGTTTACTCACAGGGTACTTTCTTTGTATACATTCGACTATACGTGCCAAGCCCGGGATTTACGGGAATTCGCGGGTTTTCGTTTGCCGGCGATTAAACTTCTTTTATTCAGCGTCTCATCAAAAATGAAAACATTTTTAAAAATTAGAAGTCTTATGCGTTTTAGTGGTGAAAAAATAATTTAAAAAATCGTTCTGGAAATGAGTTTACTCACAGGGTACTTTCTTTGTATACATTCGACTATACGGGCCAAGCCCGGGATTTACGGGAAATCGCGGTTTTCGTTTTCCGGCGATTAAACCTCTTTCATTAAGCGTCTCATCAAAAATGAAAACATTTTTGAAAACTACAAGTCTCATGCGTTTTAGTGGTGAAAAAAAAAATTTTAAAAATCGTTCGGGAAATGAGTTTACTCCCTGGGTACTTTCTTTGTATACATTCGACTATACGGGCCAAGCCCCGGATTTACGGGAAAACGCGGGATTTCGTTTGCCGGCGATTAAACCCCTTTCATTAAGCGTCTCATCAAAAATGAAAACATTTTTGAAAACTACAAGTCTCATGCGTTTTAGTGGTGAAAAAATAATTTAAAAAATCGTTCGGGAAATGAGTTTACTCCCTGGGTACTTTCTTTGTATACTTTTGACTATGCGGGCCAAGCTCGGGATTTACGGGAAATCGCGGGTTTTCGTTTGCCGGCGATTAAACTTCTTTTATTCAGCGTCTCATCAAAAATGAAAACATTTTTAAAAATTAGAAGTCTTATGCGTTTTAGTGGTGAAAAAATAATTTAAAAAATCGTTCTGGAAATGAGTTTACTCACAGGGTACTTTCTTTGTATACATTCGACTATACGTGCCAAGCCCGGGATTTACGGGAATTCGCGGGTTTTCGTTTGCCGGCGATTAAACTTCTTTTATTCAGCGTCTCATCAAAAATGAAAACATTTTTAAAAATTAGAAGTCTTATGCGTTTTAGTGGTGAAAAAATAATTTAAAAAATCGTTCTGGAAATGAGTTTACTCACAGGGTACTTTCTTTGTATACATTCGACTATACGGGCCAAGCCCGGGATTTACGGGAAATCGCGGTTTTCGTTTTCCGGCGATTAAACCTCTTTCATTAAGCGTCTCATCAAAAATGAAAACATTTTTGAAAACTACAAGTCTCATGCGTTTTAGTGGTGAAAAAAAAAATTTTAAAAATCGTTCGGGAAATGAGTTTACTCCCTGGGTACTTTCTTTGTATACATTCGACTATACGGGCCAAGCCCCGGATTTACGGGAAAACGCGGGATTTCGTTTGCCGGCGATTAAACCCCTTTCATTAAGCGTCTCATCAAAAATGAAAACATTTTTGAAAACTACAAGTCTCATGCGTTTTAGTGGTGAAAAAATAATTTAAAAAATCGTTTGGGTATTGAGTTTACTCCCTGGGTACTTTCTTTGTATACTTTTGACTATACGGGCCGAGTCCGGGATTTGCGGGAACTCGCGGATTTTCGTTTGCCGGCGATTAAACTTCTTTTATTCAGCGTCTCATTAAAAATGAAAACATTTTTGAAAACTACAAGTCTTATGCGTTTTAGTGGTGAAAAAATAATTTAAAAAATCGTTCTGGAAATGAGTTTACTCCCTGGGTACTTTCTTTGTATACTTTTGACTATACGGGCCGAGTCCGGGATTTAGGGAATCGCAGGTTTTCGTTTGCCGGCGATTAAACTCCTTTTATTCAGCGTCTCATCAAATATGAAAATATTTTTAAAAACTGCAAGTCTCATGCGTTTAGTGGTGAAAAAATAATTTAAAAAATCGTTCTGGAAATGAGTTTACTCACAGGGTACTTTCTTTGTATACATTCGACTATACGGGCCAAGCCCGGGATTTAAGGGAAATCGCGGGTTTTTGTTTTCCGGCGATTAAACCTCTTTCATTAAGCGTCTCATCAAAAATGAAAACATTTTTGAAAACTACAAGTGTCATGCGTTTTAGTGGTGAAAAAATAATTTAAAAAATCGTTCGGGAAATGAGTTTACTCCCTGGGTACTTTCTTTGTATACTTTTGACTATGCGGGCCAAGCTCGGGATTTACGGGAAATCGCGGGTTTTCGTTTGCCGGCGATTAAACTTCTTTTATTCAGCGTCTCATCAAAAATGAAAACATTTTTAAAAATTAGAAGTCTTATGCGTTTTAGTGGTGAAAAAATAATTTAAAAAATCGTTCTGGAAATGAGTTTACTCACAGGGTACTTTCTTTGTATACATTCGACTATACGTGCCAAGCCCGGGATTTACGGGAATTCGCGGGTTTTCGTTTGCCGGCGATTAAACTTCTTTTATTCAGCGTCTCATCAAAAATGAAAACATTTTTAAAAATTAGAAGTCTTATGCGTTTTAGTGGTGAAAAAATAATTTAAAAAATCGTTCTGGAAATGAGTTTACTCACAGGGTACTTTCTTTGTATACATTCGACTATACGGGCCAAGCCCGGGATTTACGGGAAATCGCGGTTTTCGTTTTCCGGCGATTAAACCTCTTTCATTAAGCGTCTCATCAAAAATGAAAACATTTTTGAAAACTACAAGTCTCATGCGTTTTAGTGGTGAAAAAAAAAATTTTAAAAATCGTTCGGGAAATGAGTTTACTTCCTGGGTACTTTCTTTGTATACATTCGACTATACGGGCCAAGCCCCGGATTTACGGGAAAACGCGGGATTTCGTTTGCCGGCGATTAAACCCCTTTCATTAAGCGTCTCATCAAAAATGAAAACATTTTTGAAAACTACAAGTCTCATGCGTTTTAGTGGTGAAAAAATAATTTAAAAAATCGTTTGGGAAATGAGTTTACTCCCTGGGTACTTTCTTTGTATACTTTTGACTATACGGGCCGAGTCCGGGATTTGCGGGAACTCGCGGATTTTCGTTTGCCGGCGATTAAACTTCTTTTATTCAGCGTCTCATTAAAAATGAAAACATTTTTGAAAACTACAAGTCTTATGCGTTTTAGTGGTGAAAAAATAATTTAAAAAATCGTTCTGGAAATGAGTTTACTCCCTGGGTACTTTCTTTGTATACTTTTGACTATACGGGCCGAGTCCGGGATTTAGGGAATCGCAGGTTTTCGTTTGCCGGCGATTAAACTCCTTTTATTCAGCGTCTCATCAAATATGAAAATATTTTTGAAAACTGCAAGTCTCATGCGTTTAGTGGTGAAAAAATAATTTAAAAAATCGTTCTGGAAATGAGTTTACTCACAGGGTACTTTCTTTGTATACATTCGACTATACGGGCCAAGCCCGGGATTTAAGGGAAATCGCGGGTTTTTGTTTTCCGGCGATTAAACCTCTTTCATTAAGCGTCTCATCAAAAATGAAAACATTTTTGAAAAGTACAAGTCTCATGTGTTTTAGTGGTGAAAAAAAAAATTAAAAAATCGTTCGGGAAATGAGTTTACTCCCTGGATACTTTCTTTGTATACATTCGACTATACGGGCCAAGCCCCGGATTTACAGGAAAACGCGGTATTCCGTTTGCCGGCGATTAAACCTCTTTCATTAAGCGTCTCATCAAAAATGAAAACATTTTTGAAAACTACAAGTCTCATGCGTTTTAATGGTGAAAAAATAATTTAAAAAATCGTTCGGGAAATGAGTTTACTCCCTGGGTACTTACTTTGTATACTTTTGACTATACGGGCCGAGTCCGGGATTTACGGGAAATCGCGGATTTTTGTTTGCCGGCGATTAAACTTCTTTTATTCAGCGTCACATCAAATATGAAAATACTTTCGAAAACTACAAGTCTCATGCGTTTAGTGGTAAAAAAATAATATAAAAAATCGTTCGGGAAATGAGTTTACTCCCTGGGTACTTTCTTTGTATACTTTTGACTATACGGGCCAAGCCCGGGATTTACGGGAAATCGCGGATTTTCGTTTGCCGGCGATTAAACTTCTTTTATTCAGCGTCTCATCAAAAATGAAAACATTTTTAAAAACTACAAGTCTTATGCGTTTTAGTGGTGAAAAAATAATTTAAAAAATCGTTCTGGAAATGAGTTTACTCCCTGGGTACTTTCTTTGTATACTTTTGACTATACGGGCCGAGTCCGGGATTTAGGGAAATCGCAGGATTTCGTTTGCCGGCGATTAAACTCCTTTTATTCAGCGTCTCATCACAAATGAAAACATTTTTGAAAACTACAAGTCTCATGCGTTTTAGTGGTGAAAAAATAATTTAAAAAATCGTTCGGCAAATGAGTTTACTCCCTGGGTACTTTCTTTGTATACTTTTGACTATGCGGGCCAAGCCCGGGATTTACGGGAAATCGCGGGTTTTCGTTTGCCGGCGATTAAACTTCTTTTATTCAGCGTCTCATCAAAAATGAAAACATTTTTAAAAATTAGAAGTCTTATGCGTTTTAGTGGTGAAAAAATAATTTAAAAAATCGTTCTGGAAATGAGTTTACTCACAGGGTACTTTCTTTGTATACATTCGACTATACGTGCCAAGCCCGGGATTTACGGGAAATCGCGGGTTTTCGTTTGCCGGCGATTAAACATCTTTTATTCAGCGTCCCATCAAAAATGAAAACATTTTTGAAAACTACAAGTCTCATGCGTTATAGTGGTGAAAAAATAATTTAAAAAATCGTTCTGGAAATGAGTTTACTCACAGGGTACTTTCTTTGTATACATTCGACTATACGGGCCAAGCCCGGGATTTACGGGAAATCGCGGTTTTCGTTTTCCGCCGATTAAACCTCTTTCATTAAGCGTCTCATCAAAAATGAAAACATTTTTAAAAACTACAAGTCTCATGCGTTTTAGTGGTGAAAAAAAAATTTAAAAAATCGTTCGGGAAATGAGTTTACTCCCTGGGTACTTTCTTTGTATACATTCGACTATACGGGCCAAGCCCCGGATTTACGGGAAAACGCGGGATTTCGTTTGCCGGCGATTAAACCTCTTTCATTAAGCGTCTCATCAAAAATGAAAACATTTTTGAAAACTACAAGTCTCATGCGTTTTTAGTGGTGAAAAAATAATTTAAAAAATCGTTCGGGAAATGAGTTTACTCCCTGGGTACTTTCTTCGTATACTTTTGACTATACGGGCCGAGTCCGGGATTTACGGGAACTCGCGGATTTTCGTTTGCCGGCGATTAAACTTCTTTTATTCAGCGTCACATCAAATATGAAAATATTTTTGAAAACTACAAGTCTCATGCGTTTAGTGGTAAAAAAATAATATAAAAAATCGTTCGGGAAATGAGTTTACTCCCTGGGTACTTTCTTCGTATACTTTTGACTATACGGGCCGAGTCCGGGATTTACGGAAACTCGCGGATTTTCGTTTGCCGGCGATTAAACTTCTTTTATTCAGCGTCTCATCAAAAATGAAAACATTTTTAAAAATTACAAGTCCTATGCGTTTTAGTGGTGAGAAAATAATTTAAAAAATCGTTCTGGAAATGAGTTTACTCCCTGGGTACTTTCTTTGTATACTTTTGACTATACGGGCCGAGTCCGGGATTTAGGGAAATCGCAGGTTTTCGTTTGCCGGCGATTAAACTGCTTTTATTCAGCGTCTCATCAAAAATGAAAACATTTTTGAAAACTACAAGTCTCATGCGTTTTAGTGGTGAAAAAATAATTTAAAAAATCGTTCGGGAAATGAGTTTACTCCCTGGGTACTTTCTTTGTATAATTTTGACTATACGGGCCAAGCCCGGGATTTACGGGAAATCGCGGGTTTTCGTTTGCCGGCGATTAAACTTCTTTTATTCAGCGTCTCATCAAATATGAAAATATTTTTGAAAACTACAAGTCTCATGCGTTTAGTGGTAAAAAAATAATATAAAAAATCGTTCGGGAAATGAGTTTACTCCCTGGGTACTTTCTTTGTATACTTTTGACTATACGGGCCAAGCCCCGGATTTACGGGAAAACGCGGGATTTCGTTTGCCGGCGATTAAACCTCTTTCATTAAGCGTCTCATCAAAAATGAAAACATTTTTGAAAACTACAAGTCTCATGCGTTTTAGTGGTGAAAAAATAATTTAAAAAATCGTTCGGGAAATGAGTTTACTCCCTGGGTACTTTCTTCGTATACTTTTGACTATACGGGCCGAGTCCGGGATTTACGGGAACTCGCGGATTTTCGTTTGCCGGCGATTAAACTTCTTTTATTCAGCGTCACATCAAATATGAAAATATTTTTGAAAACTACAAGTCTCATGCGTTTAGTGGTGAAAAAATAATTTAAAAAATCGTTCTGGAAATGAGTTTACTCCCTGGGTACTTTCTTTGTATACTTTTGACTATACGGGCCGAGTCCGGGATTTAGGGAAATCGCAGGTTTTCGTTTGCCGGCGATTAAACTGCTTTTATTCAGCGTCTCATCAAAAATGAAAACATTTTTAAAAACTACAAGTCTTATGCGTTTTAGTGTTGAAAGAATAATTTAAAAAATCGTTCTGGAAATGAGTTTACTCACAGGGTACTTTCTTTGTATACATTCGACTATACGTGCCAAGCCCGGGATTTACGGGAAATCGCGGGTTTTCGTTTGCCGGCAATTAAACTTCTTTTATTCAGCGTCTCATCAAAAATGAAAACATTTTTGAAAACTACAAGTCTCATGCGTTTTGGTGGTGAAAAAATAATTTAAAAAATCGTTCGGGAAATGAGTTTACTCCCTGGGTACTTTCTTTGTATACTTTTGACTATACGGGCCAAGCCGGGGATTACGGGAAATCGCGGGTTTTCGTTTGCCGGCGATTAAACTTCTTTTATTCACCGTCACATCAAAAATGAAAACATTTTTAAAACCTACAAGTCTTATGCGTTTTAGTGGTGAAAAAATAATTTAAAAAATCGTTCTGGAAATGAGTTTACTCACAGGGTACTTTCTTTGTATACATTCGACTATATGTGCCAAGCCCGGGATTTACGGGAAATCGCGGGTTTTCGTTTGCCGGCGATTAAACTTCTTTTATTCAGCGTCTCAACAAAAATGAAAACATTTTTGAAAACTACAAGTTTCATGCGTTTTAGTGGTGAAAAAAAAATTTAAAAAATCGTTCGGGAAATGAGTTTACTCCCTGGGTACTTTCTTTGTATACATTCGACTATACGTGCCAAGCCCGGGATTTACGGGAAATCGCGGGTTTTCGTTTGCCGGCGATTAAACTTCTTTTATTCAGCGTCTCATCAAAAATGAAAACATTTTTGAAAACTACAAGTTTCATGCGTTTTAGTGGTGAAAAAAAAATTTAAAAAATCGTTCGGGAAATGAGTTTACTCCCTGGGTACTTTCTTTGTATACATTCGACTATACGGGCCAAGCCCCGGATTTACGGGAAAACGCGGGATTTCGTTTGCCGGCGATTAAACCTCTTTCATTAAGCGTCTCATCAAAAATGAAAACATTTTTGAAAACTACAAGTCTCATGCGTTTTAGTGGTGAAAAAATAAATTAAAAAATCGTTCGGGAAATGAGTTTACTCCCTGGGTACTTTCTTTGTATACTTTTGACTATACGGGCCGAGTCCGGGATTTACAGGAACTCGCGGATTTTCGTTTGCCGGCGATTAAACTTCTTTTATTCAGCGTCACATCAAATATGAAAATATTTTTGAAAACTACAAGTCTCATGCGTTTTAGTGGTGAAAAAATAATTTAAAAAATCGTTCGGGAAATGAGTTTACTCCCTGGGTACTTTCTTTGTATACTTTTGACTATACGGGCCAAGCCCCGGATTTACGGGAAATCGCGGGTTTTCGTTTGCCGGCGATAAAACTGCTTTTATTCAGCGTCTCATCAAAAATGAAAACATTTTTAAAAACTACAAGTCTTATGCGTTTTAGTGGTGAAAAAATAATTTAAAAAATCGTTCTGGAAATGAGTTTACTCACAGGGTACTTTCTTTGTATACATTCGACTATACGTGCCAAGCCCGGGATTTACGGGAAATCGCGGGTTTTTGTTTGCCGGCGATTAAACTTCTTTCATTCAGCGTCTCATCAAAAATGAAAACATTTTTGAAAACTACAAGTCTCATGCGTTTTAGTGGTGAAAAAATAATTTAAAAAATCGTTCGGGAAATGAGTTTACTCCCTGGGTACTTTCTTCGTATACTTTTGACTATACGGGCCGAGTCCGGGATTTACGGGAACTCGCGGATTTTCGTTTGCCGGCGATTAAACTTCTTTTATTCAGCGTCACATCAAATATGAAAATATTTTTGAAAACTACAAGTCTCATGCGTTTAGTGGTAAAAAAATAATATAAAAAATCGTTCAGGAAATGAGTTTACTCCCTGGGTACTTTCTTCGTATACTTTTGACTATACGGGCCGAGTCCGGGATTTACGGGAAATCGCGGGTTTTCGTTTGCCGGCGATAAAACTGCTTTTATTCAGCGTCTCATCAAAAATGAAAACATTTTTAAAAACTACAAGTCTTATGCGTTTTAGTGGTGAAAAAATAATTTAAAAAATCGTTCTGGAAATGAGTTTACTCCCTGGGTACTTTCTTTGTATACTTTTGACTATACGGGCCGAGTCCGGGATTTAGGGAAATCGCAGGTTTTCGTTTGCCGGCGATTAAACTGCTTTTATTCAGCGTCTCATCAAAAATGAAAACATTTTTGAAAACTACAAGTCTCATGCGTTTTAGTGGTGAAAAAATAATTTAAAAAATCGTTCGGGAAATGAGTTTACTCCCTGGGTACTTTCTTTGTATACTTTTGACTATACGGGCCAAGCCCGGGATTTACGGGAAATCGCGGGTTTTCGTTTGCCGGCGATTAAACTTCTTTTATTCAGCGTCTCATCAAATATGAAAATATTTTTGAAAACTACAAGTCTCATGCGTTTAGTGGTAAAAAAATAATATAAAAAATCGTTCGGGAAATGAGTTTACTCCCTGGGTACTTTCTTTGTATACTTTTGAATATACGGGCCAAGCCCGGGATTTACGGGAAATCGCAGGTTTTCGTTTGCCGGCGATTAAACTTCTTTTATTCAGCATCTCATCAAAAATGAAAACATTTTTAAAAATTACAAGTCCTATGCGTTTTAGTGGTGAAAAAATAATTTAAAAAATCGTTCTGGAAATGAGTTTACTCCCTGGGTACTTTCTTTGTATACTTTTGACTATACGGGCCGAGTCCGGGATTTAGGGAAATCGCAGGTTTTCGTTTGCCGGCGATTAAACTGCTTTTATTCAGCGTCTCATCAAAAATGAAAACATTTTTAAAAACTACAAGTCTTATGCGTTTTAGTGTTGAAAGAATAATTTAAAAAATCGTTCTGGAAATGAGTTTACTCACAGGGTACTTTCTTTGTATACATTCGACTATACGTGCCAAGCCCGGGATTTACGGGAAATCGCGGGTTTTCGTTTGCCGGCAATTAAACTTCTTTTATTCAGCGTCTCATCAAAAATGAAAACATTTTTGAAAACTACAAGTCTCATGCGTTTTGGTGGTGAACAAATAATTTAAAAAATCGTTCGGGAAATGAGTTTACTCCCTGGGTACTTTCTTTGTATACATTCGACTATACGGGCCAAGCCCCGGATTTACGGGAAAACGCGGGATTTCGTTTGCCGGCGATTAAACCTCTTTCATTAAGCGTCTCATCAAAAATGAAAACATTTTTGAAAACTACAAGTCTCATGCGTTTAGTGGTAAAAAAATAATATAAAAAATCGTTCGGGAAATGAGTTTACTCCCTGGGTACTTTCTTTGTATACTTTTGAATATACGGGCCAAGCCCGGGATTTACGGGAAATCGCGGGTTTTCGTTTGCCGGCGATTAAACTTCTTTTATTCAGCATCTCATCAAAAATGAAAACATTTTTAAAAATTACAAGTCCTATGCGTTTTAGTGGTGAAAAAATAATTTAAAAAATCGTTCTGGAAATGAGTTTACTCCCTGGGTACTTTCTTTGTATACTTTTGACTATACGGGCCGAGTCCGGGATTTAGGGAAATCGCAGGTTTTCGTTTGCCGGCGATTAAACTGCTTTTATTCAGCGTCTCATCAAAAATGAAAACATTTTTAAAAACTACAAGTCTTATGCGTTTTAGTGTTGAAAGAATAATTTAAAAAATCGTTCTGGAAATGAGTTTACTCACAGGGTACTTTCTTTGTATACATTCGACTATACGTGCCAAGCCCGGGATTTACGGGAAATCGCGGGTTTTCGTTTGCCGGCAATTAAACTTCTTTTATTCAGCGTCTCATCAAAAATGAAAACATTTTTGAAAACTACAAGTCTCATGCGTTTTGGTGGTGAACAAATAATTTAAAAAATCGTTCGGGAAATGAGTTTACTCCCTGGGTACTTTCTTTGTATACATTCGACTATACGGGCCAAGCCCCGGATTTACGGGAAAACGCGGGATTTCGTTTGCCGGCGATTAAACCTCTTTCATTAAGCGTCTCATCAAAAATGAAAACATTTTTGAAAACTACAAGTCTCATGCGTTTTAGTGGTGAAAAAATAAATTAAAAAATCGTTCGGGAAATGAGTTTACTCCCTGGGTACTTTCTTTGTATCCTTTTGACTATACGGGCCGAGTCCGGGATTTAGGGAAATCGCAGGTTTTCGTTTGCCGGCGATTAAACTGCTTTTATTCAGCGTCTCATCAAAAATGAAAACATTTTTGAAAACTACAAGTCTCATGCGTTTTGGTGGTGAAAAAATAATTTAAAAAATCGTTCGGGAAGTGAGTTTACTCCCTGGGTACTTTCTTTGTATACTTTTAACTATACGGGCCAAGCCCGGGATTTACGGGAAATCGCGGGTTTTCGTTTGCCGGCGATTAAACTTCTTTTATTCAGCGTCTCATCAAATATGAAAATATTTTTGAAAACTACAAGTCTCATGCGTTTAGTGGTAAAAAAATAATATAAAAAATCGTTCGGGAAATGAGTTTACTCCCTGGGTACTTTCTTTGTATACTTTTGAATATACGGGCCAAGCCCGGGATTTACGGGAAATCGCGGGTTTTCGTTTGCCGGCGATTAAACTTCTTTTATTCAGCATCTCATCAAAAATGAAAACATTTTTAAAAATTACAAGTCCTATGCGTTTTAGTGGTGAAAAAATAATTTAAAAAATCGTTCTGGAAATGAGTTTACTCCCTGGGTACTTTCTTTGTATACTTTTGACTATACGGGCCGAGTCCGGGATTTAGGGAAATCGCAGGTTTTCGTTTGCCGGCGATTAAACTGCTTTTATTCAGCGTCTCATCAAAAATGAAAACATTTTTAAAAACTACAAGTCTTATGCGTTTTAGTGTTGAAAGAATAATTTAAAAAATCGTTCTGGAAATGAGTTTACTCACAGGGTACTTTCTTTGTATACATTCGACTATACGTGCCAAGCCCGGGATTTACGGGAAATCGCGGGTTTTCGTTTGCCGGCAATTAAACTTCTTTTATTCAGCGTCTCATCAAAAATGAAAACATTTTTGAAAACTACAAGTCTCATGCGTTTTGGTGGTGAACAAATAATTTAAAAAATCGTTCAGAAAATGAGTTTACTCCCTGGGTACTTTCTTTGTATACATTCGACTATACGGGCCAAGCCCCGGATTTACGGGAAAACGCGGGATTTCGTTTGCCGGCGATTAAACCTCTTTCATTAAGCGTCTCATCAAAAATGAAAACATTTTTGAAAACTACAAGTCTCATGCGTTTAGTGGTAAAAAAATACTATAAAAAATCGTTCGGGAAATGAGTTTACTCCCTGGGTACTTTCTTTGTATACTTTTGAATATACGGGCCAAGCCCGGGATTTACGGGAAATCGCGGGTTTTCGTTTGCCGGCGATTAAACTTCTTTTATTCAGCATCTCATCAAAAACGAAAACATTTTTAAAAATTACAAGTCCTATGCGTTTTAGTGGTGAAAAAATAATTTAAAAAATCGTTCTGGAAATGAGTTTACTCCCTGGGTACTTTCTTTGTATACTTTTGACTATACGGGCCGAGTCCGGGATTTAGGGAAATCGCAGGTTTTCGTTTGCCGGCGATTAAACTGCTTTTATTCAGCGTCTCATCAAAAATGAAAACATTTTTAAAAACTACAAGTCTTATGCGTTTTAGTGTTGAAAGAATAATTTAAAAAATCGTTCTGGAAATGAGTTTACTCACAGGGTACTTTCTTTGTATACATTCGACTATACGTGCCAAGCCCGGGATTTACGGGAAATCGCGGGTTTTCGTTTGCCGGCAATTAAACTTCTTTTATTCAGCGTCTCATCAAAAATGAAAACATTTTTGAAAACTACAAGTCTCATGCGTTTTGGTGGTGAACAAATAATTTAAAAAATCGTTCGGGAAATGAGTTTACTCCCTGGGTACTTTCTTTGTATACATTCGACTATACGGGCCAAGCCCCGGATTTACGGGAAAACGCGGGATTTCGTTTGCCGGCGATTAAACCTCTTTCATTAAGCGTCTCATCAAAAATGAAAACATTTTTGAAAACTACAAGTCTCATGCGTTTTAGTGGTGAAAAAATAAATTAAAAAATCGTTCGGGAAATGAGTTTACTCCCTGGGTACTTTCTTTGTATCCTTTTGACTATACGGGCCGAGTCCGGGATTTAGGGAAATCGCAGGTTTTCGTTTGCCGGCGATTAAACTGCTTTTATTCAGCGTCTCATCAAAAATGAAAACATTTTTGAAAACTACAAGTCTCATGCGTTTTGGTGGTGAAAAAATAATTTAAAAAATCGTTCGGGAAGTGAGTTTACTCCCTGGGTACTTTCTTTGTATACTTTTAACTATACGGGCCAAGCCGGGGATTACGGGAAATCGCGGGTTTTCGTTTGCCGGCGATTAAACTTCTTTTATTCACCGTCACATCAAAAATGAAAACATTTTTAAAACCTACAAGTCTTATGCGTTTTAGTGGTGAAAAAATAATTTAAAAAATCGTTCTGGAAATGAGTTTACTCACAGGGTACTTTCTTTGTATACATTCGACTATATGTGCCAAGCCCGGGATTTACGGGAAATCGCGGGTTTTCGTTTGCCGGCGATTAAACGTCTTTTATTCAGCGTCTCAACAAAAATGAAAACATTTTTGAAAACTACAAGTTTCATGCGTTTTAGTGGTGAAAAAAAAATTTAAAAAATCGTTCGGGAAATGACTTTACTCCCTGGGTACTTTCTTTGTATACATTCGACTATACGTGCCAAGCCCGGGATTTACGGGAAATCGCGGGTTTTCGTTTGCCGGCGATTAAACTTCTTTTATTCAGCGTCTCATCAAAAATGAAAACATTTTTGAAAACTACAAGTTTCATGCGTTTTAGTGGTGAAAAAAAAATTTAAAAAATCGTTCGGGAAATGAGTTTACTACCTGGGTACTTTCTTTGTATACATTCGACTATACGGGCCAAGCCCCGGATTTACGGGAAAACGCGGGATTTCGTTTGCCGGCGATTAAACCTCTTTCATTAAGCGTCTCATCAAAAATGAAAACATTTTTGAAAACTACAAGTCTCATGCGTTTTAGTGGTGAAAAAATAATTTAAAAAATCGTTCGGGAAATGAGTTTACTCCCTGGGTACTTTCTTTGTATACTTTTGACTATACGGGCCAAGCCCGGGATTTACGGGAAATCGCGGGTTTTCGTTTGCCGGCGATTAAACTTCTTTTATTCAGCGTCTCATCAAATATGAAAATATTTTTGAAAACTACAAGTCTCATGCGTTTAGTGGTAAAAAAATAATATAAAAAATCGTTCGGGAAATGAGTTTACTCCCTGGGTACTTTCTTTGTATACTTTTGACTATACGGGCCAAGCCCGGGATTTACGGGAAATCGCGGGTTTTCGTTTGCCGGCGATTAAACTTCTTTTATTCAGCGTCTCATCAAATATGAAAATATTTTTGAAAACTACAAGTCTCATGCGTTTAGTGGTAAAAAAATAATATAAAAAATCGTTCGGGAAATGAGTTTACTCCCTGGGTACTTTCTTTGTATACTTTTGACTATACGGGCCAAGCCCGGGATTTACGGGAAATCGCGGGTTTTCGTTTGCCGGCGATTAAACTTCTTTTATTCAGCATCTCATCAAAAATGAAAACATTTTTAAAAATTACAAGTCCTATGCGTTTTAGTGGTGAAAAAATAATTTAAAAAATCGTTCTGGAAATGAGTTTACTCCCTGGGTACTTTCTTTGTATACTTTTGACTATACGGGCCGAGTCCGGGATTTAGGGAAATCGCAGGTTTTCGTTTGCCGGCGATTAAACTGCTTTTATTCAGCGTCTCATCAAAAATGAAAACTTTTTTAAAAACTACAAGTCTTATGCGTTTTAGTGTTGAAAGAATAATTTAAAAAATCGTTCTGGAAATGAGTTTACTCACAGGGTACTTTCTTTGTATACATTCGACTATACGTGCCAAGCCCGGGATTTACGGGAAATCGCGGGTTTTCGTTTGCCGGCAATTAAACTTCTTTTATTCAGCGTCACATCAAATATGAAAATATTTTTGAAAACTACAAGTCTCATGCGTTTTAGTGGTGAAAAAATAAATTAAAAAATCGTTCGGGAAATGAGTTTACTCCCTGGGTACTTTCTTTGTATACTTTTGACTATACGGGCCGAGTCCGGGATTTACAGGAACTCGCGGATTTTCGTTTGCCGGCGATTAAACTTCTTTTATTCAGCGTCACATCAAATATGAAAATATTTTTGAAAACTACAAGTCTCATGCGTTTTAGTGGTGAAAAAATAATTTAAAAAATCGTTCGGGAAATGAGTTTACTCCCTGGGTACTTTCTTTGTATACTTTTGACTATACGGGCCAAGCCCCGGATTTACGGGAAATCGCGGGTTTTCGTTTGCCGGCGATAAAACTGCTTTTATTCAGCGTCTCATCAAAAATGAAAACATTTTTAAAAACTACAAGTCTTATGCGTTTTAGTGGTGAAAAAATAATTTAAAAAATCGTTCTGGAAATGAGTTTACTCACAGGGTACTTTCTTTGTATACATTCGACTATACGTGCCAAGCCCGGGATTTACGGGAAATCGCGGGTTTTTGTTTGCCGGCGATTAAACTTCTTTCATTCAGCGTCTCATCAAAAATGAAAACATTTTTGAAAACTACAAGTCTCATGCGTTTTAGTGGTGAAAAAATAATTTAAAAAATCGTTCGGGAAATGAGTTTACTCCCTGGGTACTTTCTTCGTATACTTTTGACTATACGGGCCGAGTCCGGGATTTACGGGAACTCGCGGATTTTCGTTTGCCGGCGATTAAACTTCTTTTATTCAGCGTCACATCAAATATGAAAATATTTTTGAAAACTACAAGTCTCATGCGTTTAGTGGTAAAAAAATAATATAAAAAATCGTTCAGGAAATGAGTTTACTCCCTGGGTACTTTCTTCGTATACTTTTGACTATACGGGCCGAGTCCGGGATTTACGGGAAATCGCGGGTTTTCGTTTGCCGGCGATAAAACTGCTTTTATTCAGCGTCTCATCAAAAATGAAAACATTTTTAAAAACTACAAGTCTTATGCGTTTTAGTGGTGAAAAAATAATTTAAAAAATCGTTCTGGAAATGAGTTTACTCCCTGGGTACTTTCTTTGTATACTTTTGACTATACGGGCCGAGTCCGGGATTTAGGGAAATCGCAGGTTTTCGTTTGCCGGCGATTAAACTGCTTTTATTCAGCGTCTCATCAAAAATGAAAACATTTTTGAAAACTACAAGTCTCATGCGTTTTAGTGGTGAAAAAATAATTTAAAAAATCGTTCGGGAAATGAGTTTACTCCCTGGGTACTTTCTTTGTATACTTTTGACTATACGGGCCAAGCCCGGGATTTACGGGAAATCGCGGGTTTTCGTTTGCCGGCGATTAAACTTCTTTTATTCAGCGTCTCATCAAATATGAAAATATTTTTGAAAACTACAAGTCTCATGCGTTTAGTGGTAAAAAAATAATATAAAAAATCGTTCGGGAAATGAGTTTACTCCCTGGGTACTTTCTTTGTATACTTTTGAATATACGGGCCAAGCCCGGGATTTACGGGAAATCGCAGGTTTTCGTTTGCCGGCGATTAAACTTCTTTTATTCAGCATCTCATCAAAAATGAAAACATTTTTAAAAATTACAAGTCCTATGCGTTTTAGTGGTGAAAAAATAATTTAAAAAATCGTTCTGGAAATGAGTTTACTCCCTGGGTACTTTCTTTGTATACTTTTGACTATACGGGCCGAGTCCGGGATTTAGGGAAATCGCAGGTTTTCGTTTGCCGGCGATTAAACTGCTTTTATTCAGCGTCTCATCAAAAATGAAAACATTTTTAAAAACTACAAGTCTTATGCGTTTTAGTGTTGAAAGAATAATTTAAAAAATCGTTCTGGAAATGAGTTTACTCACAGGGTACTTTCTTTGTATACATTCGACTATACGTGCCAAGCCCGGGATTTACGGGAAATCGCGGGTTTTCGTTTGCCGGCAATTAAACTTCTTTTATTCAGCGTCTCATCAAAAATGAAAACATTTTTGAAAACTACAAGTCTCATGCGTTTTGGTGGTGAACAAATAATTTAAAAAATCGTTCGGGAAATGAGTTTACTCCCTGGGTACTTTCTTTGTATACATTCGACTATACGGGCCAAGCCCCGGATTTACGGGAAAACGCGGGATTTCGTTTGCCGGCGATTAAACCTCTTTCATTAAGCGTCTCATCAAAAATGAAAACATTTTTGAAAACTACAAGTCTCATGCGTTTAGTGGTAAAAAAATAATATAAAAAATCGTTCGGGAAATGAGTTTACTCCCTGGGTACTTTCTTTGTATACTTTTGAATATACGGGCCAAGCCCGGGATTTACGGGAAATCGCGGGTTTTCGTTTGCCGGCGATTAAACTTCTTTTATTCAGCATCTCATCAAAAATGAAAACATTTTTAAAAATTACAAGTCCTATGCGTTTTAGTGGTGAAAAAATAATTTAAAAAATCGTTCTGGAAATGAGTTTACTCCCTGGGTACTTTCTTTGTATACTTTTGACTATACGGGCCGAGTCCGGGATTTAGGGAAATCGCAGGTTTTCGTTTGCCGGCGATTAAACTGCTTTTATTCAGCGTCTCATCAAAAATGAAAACATTTTTAAAAACTACAAGTCTTATGCGTTTTAGTGTTGAAAGAATAATTTAAAAAATCGTTCTGGAAATGAGTTTACTCACAGGGTACTTTCTTTGTATACATTCGACTATACGTGCCAAGCCCGGGATTTACGGGAAATCGCGGGTTTTCGTTTGCCGGCAATTAAACTTCTTTTATTCAGCGTCTCATCAAAAATGAAAACATTTTTGAAAACTACAAGTCTCATGCGTTTTGGTGGTGAACAAATAATTTAAAAAATCGTTCGGGAAATGAGTTTACTCCCTGGGTACTTTCTTTGTATACATTCGACTATACGGGCCAAGCCCCGGATTTACGGGAAAACGCGGGATTTCGTTTGCCGGCGATTAAACCTCTTTCATTAAGCGTCTCATCAAAAATGAAAACATTTTTGAAAACTACAAGTCTCATGCGTTTTAGTGGTGAAAAAATAAATTAAAAAATCGTTCGGGAAATGAGTTTACTCCCTGGGTACTTTCTTTGTATCCTTTTGACTATACGGGCCGAGTCCGGGATTTAGGGAAATCGCAGGTTTTCGTTTGCCGGCGATTAAACTGCTTTTATTCAGCGTCTCATCAAAAATGAAAACATTTTTGAAAACTACAAGTCTCATGCGTTTTGGTGGTGAAAAAATAATTTAAAAAATCGTTCGGGAAGTGAGTTTACTCCCTGGGTACTTTCTTTGTATACTTTTAACTATACGGGCCAAGCCCGGGATTTACGGGAAATCGCGGGTTTTCGTTTGCCGGCGATTAAACTTCTTTTATTCAGCGTCTCATCAAATATGAAAATATTTTTGAAAACTACAAGTCTCATGCGTTTAGTGGTAAAAAAATAATATAAAAAATCGTTCGGGAAATGAGTTTACTCCCTGGGTACTTTCTTTGTATACTTTTGAATATACGGGCCAAGCCCGGGATTTACGGGAAATCGCGGGTTTTCGTTTGCCGGCGATTAAACTTCTTTTATTCAGCATCTCATCAAAAATGAAAACATTTTTAAAAATTACAAGTCCTATGCGTTTTAGTGGTGAAAAAATAATTTAAAAAATCGTTCTGGAAATGAGTTTACTCCCTGGGTACTTTCTTTGTATACTTTTGACTATACGGGCCGAGTCCGGGATTTAGGGAAATCGCAGGTTTTCGTTTGCCGGCGATTAAACTGCTTTTATTCAGCGTCTCATCAAAAATGAAAACATTTTTAAAAACTACAAGTCTTATGCGTTTTAGTGTTGAAAGAATAATTTAAAAAATCGTTCTGGAAATGAGTTTACTCACAGGGTACTTTCTTTGTATACATTCGACTATACGGGCCAAGCCCCGGATTTACGGGAAAACGCGGGATTTCGTTTGCCGGCGATTAAACCTCTTTCATTAAGCGTCTCATCAAAAATGAAAACATTTTTGAAAACTACAAGTCTCATGCGTTTAGTGGTAAAAAAATACTATAAAAAATCGTTCGGGAAATGAGTTTACTCCCTGGGTACTTTCTTTGTATACTTTTGAATATACGGGCCAAGCCCGGGATTTACGGGAAATCGCGGGTTTTCGTTTGCCGGCGATTAAACTTCTTTTATTCAGCATCTCATCAAAAACGAAAACATTTTTAAAAATTACAAGTCCTATGCGTTTTAGTGGTGAAAAAATAATTTAAAAAATCGTTCTGGAAATGAGTTTACTCCCTGGGTACTTTCTTTGTATACTTTTGACTATACGGGCCGAGTCCGGGATTTAGGGAAATCGCAGGTTTTCGTTTGCCGGCGATTAAACTGCTTTTATTCAGCGTCTCATCAAAAATGAAAACATTTTTAAAAACTACAAGTCTTATGCGTTTTAGTGTTGAAAGAATAATTTAAAAAATCGTTCTGGAAATGAGTTTACTCACAGGGTACTTTCTTTGTATACATTCGACTATACGTGCCAAGCCCGGGATTTACGGGAAATCGCGGGTTTTCGTTTGCCGGCAATTAAACTTCTTTTATTCAGCGTCTCATCAAAAATGAAAACATTTTTGAAAACTACAAGTCTCATGCGTTTTGGTGGTGAACAAATAATTTAAAAAATCGTTCGGGAAATGAGTTTACTCCCTGGGTACTTTCTTTGTATACATTCGACTATACGGGCCAAGCCCCGGATTTACGGGAAAACGCGGGATTTCGTTTGCCGGCGATTAAACCTCTTTCATTAAGCGTCTCATCAAAAATGAAAACATTTTTGAAAACTACAAGTCTCATGCGTTTTAGTGGTGAAAAAATAAATTAAAAAATCGTTCGGGAAATGAGTTTACTCCCTGGGTACTTTCTTTGTATCCTTTTGACTATACGGGCCGAGTCCGGGATTTAGGGAAATCGCAGGTTTTCGTTTGCCGGCGATTAAACTGCTTTTATTCAGCGTCTCATCAAAAATGAAAACATTTTTGAAAACTACAAGTCTCATGCGTTTTGGTGGTGAAAAAATAATTTAAAAAATCGTTCGGGAAGTGAGTTTACTCCCTGGGTACTTTCTTTGTATACTTTTAACTATACGGGCCAAGCCGGGGATTACGGGAAATCGCGGGTTTTCGTTTGCCGGCGATTAAACTTCTTTTATTCACCGTCACATCAAAAATGAAAACATTTTTAAAACCTACAAGTCTTATGCGTTTTAGTGGTGAAAAAATAATTTAAAAAATCGTTCTGGAAATGAGTTTACTCACAGGGTACTTTCTTTGTATACATTCGACTATATGTGCCAAGCCCGGGATTTACGGGAAATCGCGGGTTTTCGTTTGCCGGCGATTAAACGTCTTTTATTCAGCGTCTCAACAAAAATGAAAACATTTTTGAAAACTACAAGTTTCATGCGTTTTAGTGGTGAAAAAAAAATTTAAAAAATCGTTCGGGAAATGACTTTACTCCCTGGGTACTTTCTTTGTATACATTCGACTATACGTGCCAAGCCCGGGATTTACGGGAAATCGCGGGTTTTCGTTTGCCGGCGATTAAACTTCTTTTATTCAGCGTCTCATCAAAAATGAAAACATTTTTGAAAACTACAAGTTTCATGCGTTTTAGTGGTGAAAAAAAAATTTAAAAAATCGTTCGGGAAATGAGTTTACTACCTGGGTACTTTCTTTGTATACATTCGACTATACGGGCCAAGCCCCGGATTTACGGGAAAACGCGGGATTTCGTTTGCCGGCGATTAAACCTCTTTCATTAAGCGTCTCATCAAAAATGAAAACATTTTTGAAAACTACAAGTCTCATGCGTTTTAGTGGTGAAAAAATAATTTAAAAAATCGTTCGGGAAATGAGTTTACTCCCTGGGTACTTTCTTTGTATACTTTTGACTATACGGGCCAAGCCCGGGATTTACGGGAAATCGCGGGTTTTCGTTTGCCGGCGATTAAACTTCTTTTATTCAGCGTCTCATCAAATATGAAAATATTTTTGAAAACTACAAGTCTCATGCGTTTAGTGGTAAAAAAATAATATAAAAAATCGTTCGGGAAATGAGTTTACTCCCTGGGTACTTTCTTTGTATACTTTTGACTATACGGGCCAAGCCCGGGATTTACGGGAAATCGCGGGTTTTCGTTTGCCGGCGATTAAACTTCTTTTATTCAGCGTCTCATCAAATATGAAAATATTTTTGAAAACTACAAGTCTCATGCGTTTAGTGGTAAAAAAATAATATAAAAAATCGTTCGGGAAATGAGTTTACTCCCTGGGTACTTTCTTTGTATACTTTTGACTATACGGGCCAAGCCCGGGATTTACGGGAAATCGCGGGTTTTCGTTTGCCGGCGATTAAACTTCTTTTATTCAGCATCTCATCAAAAATGAAAACATTTTTAAAAATTACAAGTCCTATGCGTTTTAGTGGTGAAAAAATAATTTAAAAAATCGTTCTGGAAATGAGTTTACTCCCTGGGTACTTTCTTTGTATACTTTTGACTATACGGGCCGAGTCCGGGATTTAGGGAAATCGCAGGTTTTCGTTTGCCGGCGATTAAACTGCTTTTATTCAGCGTCTCATCAAAAATGAAAACTTTTTTAAAAACTACAAGTCTTATGCGTTTTAGTGTTGAAAGAATAATTTAAAAAATCGTTCTGGAAATGAGTTTACTCACAGGGTACTTTCTTTGTATACATTCGACTATACGTGCCAAGCCCGGGATTTACGGGAAATCGCGGGTTTTCGTTTGCCGGCAATTAAACTTCTTTTATTCAGCGTCTCATCAAAAATGAAAACATTTTTGAAAACTACAAGTCTCATGCGTTTTGGTGGTGAAAAAACAATTTAAAAAATCGTTCGGGAAATGAGTTTACTCCCTGGGTACTTTCTTTGTATACTTTTGACTATACGGGCCAAGCCGGGGATTACGGGAAATCGCGGGTTTTCGTTTGCCGGCGATTAAACTTCTTTTATTCACCGTCACATCAAAAATGAAAACATTTTTAAAACCTACAAGTCTTATGCGTTTTAGTGGTGAAAAAATAATTTAAAAAATCGTTCTGGAAATGAGTTAACTCACAGGGTACTTTCTTTGTATACATTCGACTATATGTGCCAAGCCCGGGATTTACGGGAAATCGCGGGTTTTCGTTTGCCGGCGAATAAACTTCTTTTATTCAGCGTCTCAACAAAAATGAAAACATTTTTGAAAACTACAAGTTTCATGCGTTTTAGTGGTGAAAAAAAAATTTAAAAAATCGTTCGGGAAATGAGTTTACTCCCTGGGTACTTTCTTTGTATACTTTTGACTATACGGGCCAAGCCGGGGATTACGGGAAATCGCGGGTTTTCGTTTGCCGGCGATTAAACTTCTTTTATTCACCGTCACATCAAAAATGAAAACATTTTTAAAACCTACAAGTCTTATGCGTTTTAGTGGTGAAAAAATAATTTAAAAAATCGTTCTGGAAATGAGTTAACTCACAGGGTACTTTCTTTGTATACATTCGACTATATGTGCCAAGCCCGGGATTTACGGGAAATCGCGTGTTTTCGTTTGCCGGCGAATAAACTTCTTTTATTCAGCGTCTCAACAAAAATGAAAACATTTTTGAAAACTACAAGTTTCATGCGTTTTAGTGGTGAAAAAAAAATTTAAAAAATCGTTCGGGAAATGAGTTTACTCTGAGTTTACCCCTGACTATACGGGCCGAGTCCGGGATTTACAGGAACTCGCGGATTTTCGTTTGCCGGCGATTAAACTTCTTTTATTCAGCGTCACATCAAATATGAAAATATTTTTGAAAACTACAAGTCTCATGCGTTTTAGTGGTGAAAAAATAATTTAAAAAATCGTTCGGGAAATGAGTTTACTCCCTGGGTACTTTCTTTGTATACTTTTGACTATACGGGCCAAGCCCTGGATTTACGGGAAATCGCGGGTTTTCGTTTGCCGGCGATAAAACTGCTTTTATTCAGCGTCTCATCAAAAATGAAAACATTTTTAAAAACTACAAGTCTTATGCGTTTTAGTGGTGAAAAAATAATTTAAAAAATCGTTCTGGAAATGAGTTTACTCACAGGGTACTTTCTTTGTATACATTCGACTATACGTGCCAAGCCCGGGATTTACGGGAAATCGCGGGTTTTCGTTTGCCGGCGATTAAACTTCTTTTATTCAGCCTCTCATCAAAAATGAAAACATTTTTGAAAACTACAAGTTTCATGCGTTTTAGTGGTGAAAAAAAAATTTAAAAAATCGTTCGGGAAATGAGTTTACTCCCTGGGTACTTTCTTTGTATACATTCGACTATACGGGCCAAGCCCCGGATTTACGGGAAAACGCGGGATTTCGTTTGCCGGCGATTAAACCTCTTTCATTAAGCGTCTCATCAAAAATGAAAACATTTTTGAAAACTACAAGTCTCATGCGTTTTAGTGGTGAAAAAATAATTTCAAAAATCGTTCGGGAAATGAGTTAACTCACAGGGTACTTTCTTTGTATACATTCGACTATATGTGCCAAGCCCGGGATTTACGGGAAATCGCGGGTTTTCGTTTGCCGGCGAATAAACTTCTTTTATTCAGCGTCTCAACAAAAATGAAAACATTTTTGAAAACTACAAGTTTCATGCGATTTAGTGGTGAAAAAAAAATTTAAAAAATCGTTCGGGAAATGAGTTTACTCCCTGGGTACTTTCTTTGTATACTTTTGACTATACGGGCCAAGCCGGGGATTACGGGAAATCGCGGGTTTTCGTTTGCCGGCGATTAAACTTCTTTTATTCACCGTCACATCAAAAATGAAAACATTTTTAAAACCTACAAGTCTTATGCGTTTTAGTGGTGAAAAAATAATTTAAAAAATCGTTCTGGAAATGAGTTAACTCACAGGGTACTTTCTTTGTATACATTCGACTATATGTGCCAAGCCCGGGATTTACGGGAAATCGCGTGTTTTCGTTTGCCGGCGAATAAACTTCTTTTATTCAGCGTCTCAACAAAAATGAAAACATTTTTGAAAACTACAAGTTTCATGCGTTTTAGTGGTGAAAAAAAAATTTAAAAAATCGTTCGGGAAATGAGTTTACTCCCTGGGTACTTTCTTTGTATACATTCGACTATACGGGCCAAGCCCCGGATTTACGGGAAAACGCGGGATTTCGTTTGCCGGCGATTAAACCTCTTTCATTAAGCGTCTCATCAAAAATGAAAACATTTTTGAAAACTACAAGTCTCATGCGTTTTAGTGGTGAAAAAATAAATTAAAAAATCGTTCGGGAAATGAGTTTACTCCCTGGGTACTTTCTTTGTATACTTTTGACTATACGGGCCGAGTCCGGGATTTACAGGAACTCGCGGATTTTCGTTTGCCGGCGATTAAACTTCTTTTATTCAGCGTCACATCAAATATGAAAATATTTTTGAAAACTACAAGTCTCATGCGTTTTAGTGGTGAAAAAATAATTTAAAAAATCGTTCGGGAAATGAGTTTACTCCCTGGGTACTTTCTTTGTATACTTTTGACTATACGGGCCAAGCCCTGGATTTACGGGAAATCGCGGGTTTTCGTTTGCCGGCGATAAAACTGCTTTTATTCAGCGTCTCATCAAAAATGAAAACATTTTTAAAAACTACAAGTCTTATGCGTTTTAGTGGTGAAAAAATAATTTAAAAAATCGTTCTGGAAATGAGTTTACTCACAGGGTACTTTCTTTGTATACATTCGACTATACGTGCCAAGCCCGGGATTTACGGGAAATCGCGGGTTTTTGTTTGCCGGCCATTAAACTTCTTTCATTCAGCGTCTCATCAAAAATGAAAACATTTTTGAAAACTACAAGTTTCATGCGTTTTAGTGGTGAAAAAAAAATTTAAAAAATCGTTCGGGAAATGAGTTTACTTCCTGGGTACTTTCTTTGTATACATTCGACTATACGTGCCAAGCCCGGGATTTACGGGAAATCGCGGGTTTTCGTTTGCCGGCGATTAAACTTCTTTTATTCAGCCTCTCATCAAAAATGAAAACATTTTTGAAAACTACAAGTTTCATGCGTTTTAGTGGTGAAAAAAAAATTTAAAAAATCGTTCGGGAAATGAGTTTACTCCCTGGGTACTTTCTTTGTATACATTCGACTATACGGGCCAAGCCCCGGATTTACGGGAAAACGCGGGATTTCGTTTGCCGGCGATTAAACCTCTTTCATTAAGCGTCTCATCAAAAATGAAAACATTTTTGAAAACTACAAGTCTCATGCGTTTTAGTGGTGAAAAAATAATTTCAAAAATCGTTCGGGAAATGAGTTTACTCCCTGGGTACTTTCTTTGTATACCGTTGACTATACGGGCCGAGTCCGGGATTTACGGGAAATCGCGGATTTTCGTTTGCCGGCGATTAAACTGCTTTTATTCAGCGTCTCATCAAAAATGAAAACATTTTTGAAAACTACAAGTCTCATGCGTTATAGTGGTGAAAAAATAATTTAAAAAATCGTTCGGGAAATGAGTTTACTCCCTGGGTACTTTCTTTGTATACATTCGACTATACGGGCCAAGCCCCGGATTTACGGGAAAACGCGGGATTTCGTTTGCCGGCGATTAAACCTCTTTCATTAAGCGTCTCATCAAAAATGAAAACATTTTTGAAAACTACAAGTCTCATGCGTTTTAGTGGTGAAAAAATAATTTCAAAAATCGTTCGGGAAATGAGTTTACTCCCTAGGTACTTTCTTTGTATACTTTTGACTATACGGGCCGAGTCCGGGAGTTAGGGAAATCGCAGGTTTTCGTTTGCCGGCGATTAAACTGCTTTTATTCAGCGTCTCATCAAAAATGAAAACATTTTTGAAAACTACAAGTCTCATGCATTTTAGTGGTGAAAAAATAATTTAAAAAATCGTTCGGGAAATGAGTTTACTCCCTGGGTACTTTCTTTGTATACTTTTGACTATACGGGCCAAGCCCCGGATTTACGGGAAATCGCGGGTTTTCGTTTGCCGGCGATTAAACTGCTTTTATTCAGCGTCTCATCAAAAATGAAAACATTTTTAAAAACAACAAGTCTTATGCGTTTTAGTGGTGAAAAAATAATTTAAAAAATCGTTCTGGAAATGAGTTTACTCACAGGGTACTTTCTTTGTATACATTCGACTATACGTGCCAAGCCCGGGATTTACGGGAAATCGCGGGTTTTCGTTTGCCGGCGATTAAACTTCTTTTATTCAGCGTCTCATCAAATATGATAATATTTTTGAAAACTACAAGTCTCATGCGTTTAGTGGTAAAAAAATAATATAAAAAATCGTTCGGGAAAAGGGGTTTACTCCCTGGGTACTTTCTTTGTATACTTTTGACTATACGGGCCAAGCCCGGGATTTACGGGAAATCGCGGGTTTTCGTTTGCCGGCGATTAAACTTCTTTTATTCAGCGTCTCATCAAAAATGAAAACATTTTTGAAAACTACAAGTCTCATGCGTTTTAGTGGTGAAAAAATAATTTAAAAAATCGTTCGGGAAATGAGTTTACTCCCTGGGTACTTTCTTTGTATACTTTTGACTATACGGGCCAAGCCCTGGATTTACAGGAAATCGCGGGTTTTCGTTTGCCGGCGATTAAACTTCTTTTATTCAGCGTCTCATCAAAAAGGAAAACATTTTTGAAAACTACAAGTCTTATGCGTTTTAGTGGTGAAAGAATAATTTAAAAAATCGTTCTGGAAATGAGTTTACTCACAGGGTACTTTCTTTGTATACTTTTGACTATACGGGCCAAGCCCGGGATTTACGGGAAATCGCAGGTTTTCGTTTGCCGGCGATTAAACTTCTTTTATTCAGCGTCTCATCGAAAATGAAAACATTTTTAAAAATTACAAGTCTTATGCGTTTTAGTGGTGAAAAAATTATTTAAAAAATCGTTCTGGAAATGAGTTTACTCCCTGGGTACTTTCTTTGTATACTTTTGACTATACGGGCCGAGTCCGGGATTTAGGGAAATCGCAGGTTTTCGTTTGCCGGCGATTAAACTGCTTTTATTCAGCGTCTCATCCAAAATGAAAACATTTTTGAAAACTACAAGTCTCATGCGTTTTAGTGGTGAAAAAAAAATTTAAAAAATCGTTCGGGAAATGAGTTTACTCCCTGGGTACTTTCTTTGTATACATTCGACTATACGTGCCAAGCCCGGGATTTACGGGAAATCGCGGGTTTTCGTTTGCCGGCGATTAAACTTCTTTTATTCAGCGTCTCATCAAAAATGAAAACATTTTTGAAAACTACAAGTTTCATGCGTTTTAGTGGTGAAAAAAAAATTTAAAAAATCGTTCGGGAAATGAGTTTACTCCCTGGGTACTTTCTTTGTATACATTTGACTATACGGGCCAAGCCCCGGATTTACGGGAAAACGCGGGATTTCGTTTGCCGGCGATTAAACCTCTTTCATTAAGCGTCTCATCAAAAATGAAAACATTTTTGAAAACTACAAGTCTCATGCGTTTTAGTGGTGAAAAAATAAATTAAAAAATCGTTCGGGAAATGAGTTTACTCCCTGGGTACTTTCTTTGTATACTTTTGACTATACGGGCCGAGTCCGGGATTTACAGGAACTCGCGGATTTTCGTTTGCCGGCGATTAAACTTCTTTTATTCAGCGTCACATCAAATATGAAAATATTTTTGAAAACTACAAGTCTCATGCGTTTTAGTGGTGAAAAAATAATTTAAAAAATCGTTCGGGAAATGAGTTTACTCCCTGGGTACTTTCTTTGTATACTTTTGACTATACGTGCCAAGCCCCGGATTTACGGGAAATCGCGGGTTTTCGTTTGCCGGCGATTAAACTGCTTTTATTCAGCGTCTCATCAAAAATGAAAACATTTTTAAAAACTACAAGTCTTATGCGTTTTAGTGGTGAAAAAATAATTTAAAAAATCGTTCTGGAAATGAGTTTACTCACAGGGTACTTTCTTTGTATACATTCGACTATACGTGCCAAGCCCGGGATTTACGGGAAATCGCGGATTTTCGTTTGCCGGCGATTAAACTTCTTTTATTCAGCGTCTCATCAAAAATGAAAACATTTTTGAAAACTACAAGTT
Organism: Hydractinia symbiolongicarpus; assembly: GCF_029227915.1. Taxonomy (NCBI): domain Eukaryota; kingdom Metazoa; phylum Cnidaria; class Hydrozoa; order Anthoathecata; family Hydractiniidae; genus Hydractinia; species Hydractinia symbiolongicarpus. The sequence continues at coordinate 27,525,412 of NC_079887.1, read as the reverse complement.
TTATGCGTTTTAGTGGTGAAAAAAAAATTTAAAAAATCGTTCGGGAAATGAGTTTACTCCCTGGGTACTTTCTTTGTATACATTCGACTATACGTGCCAAGCCCGGGATTTACGGGATATCGCGGGTTTTCGTTTGCCGGCGATTAAACTTCTTTTATTCAGCGTCTCATCAAAAATGAAAACATTTTTGAAAACTACAAGTTTCATGCGTTTTAGTGGTGAAAAAAAAATTTAAAAAATCGTTCGGGAAATGAGTTCACTCCCTGGGTACTTTCTTTGTATACATTCGACTATACGGGCCAAGCCCCGGATTTACGGGAAAACGCGGGATTTCGTTTGCCGGCGATTAAACCTCTTTCATTAAGCGTCTCATCAAAAATGAAAACATTTTTTAAAACTACAAGTCTCATGCGTTTTAGTGGTGAAAAAATAATTTCAAAAATCGTTCGGGAAATGAGTTTACTCCCTGGGCACTTTCTTTGTATACTTTTGACTATACGGGCCGAGTCCGGGATTTACGGGAAATCGCGGATTTTCGTTTGCTGGCGATTAAACTTCTTTTATTCAGCGTCTCATCAAAAATGAAAACATTTTTGAAAACTACAAGTTTCATGCGTTTTAGTGGTGAAAAAAAAATTTAAAAAATCGTTCGGGAAATGAGTTTACTCCCTGGGTACTTTCTTTGTATACATTCGACTATACGTGCCAAGCCCGGGATTTACGGGAAATCGCGGGTTTTCGTTTGCCGGCGATTAAACTTCTTTTATTCAGCGTCTCATCAAAAATGAAAACATTTGCCGGCGATTAAACTTCTTTTATTCAGCGTCACATCAAATATGAAAATATTTTTGAAAACTACAAGTCTCATGCGTTTTAGTGGTGAAAAAATAATTTAAAAAATCGTTCGGGAAATGAGTTTACTCCCTGGGTACTTTCTTTGTATACTTTTGACTATACGTGCCAAGCCCCAGATTTACGGGAAATCGCGGGTTTTCGTTTGCCGGCGATTAAACTGCTTTTATTCAGCGTCTCATCAAAAATGAAAACATTTTTAAAAACTACAAGTCTTATGCGTTTTAGTGGTGAAAAAATAATTTAAAAAATCGTTCTGGAAATGAGTTTACTCACAGGGTACTTTCTTTGTATACATTCGACTATACGTGCCAAGCCCGGGATTTACGGGAAATCGCGGATTTTCGTTTGCCGGCGATTAAACTTCTTTTATTCAGCGTCTCATCAAAAATGAAAACATTTTTGAAAACTATAAGTTTCATGCGTTTTAGTGGTGAAAAAAAAATTTAAAAAATCGTTCGGGAAATGAGTTTACTCCCTGGGTACTTTCTTTGTATACATTCGACTATACGTGCCAAGCCCGGGATTTACGTGAAATCGCGGGTTTTCGTTTGCCGGCGATTAAACTTCTTTTATTCAGCGTCTCATCAAAAATGAAAACATTTTTGGAAACTACAAGTTTCATGCGTTTTAGTGGTGAAAAAAAATTTAAAAAATCGTTCGGGAAATGAGTTTACTCCCTGGGTACTTTCTTTGTATACATTCGACTATACGTGCCAAGCCCGGGATTTACGGGAAATCGCGGGTTTTCGTTTGCCGGCGATTAAACTTCTTTTATTCAGCGTCTCATCAAAAATGAAAACATTTGCCGGCGATTAAACTTCTTTTATTCAGCGTCACATCAAATATGAAAATATTTTTGAAAACTACAAGTCTCATGCGTTTTAGTGGTGAAAAAATAATTTAAAAAATCGTTCGGGAAATGAGTTTACTCCCTGGGTACTTTCTTTGTATACTTTTGACTATACGTGCCAAGCCCCGGATTTACGGGAAATCGCGGGTTTTCGTTTGCCGGCGATTAAACTGCTTTTATTCAGCGTCTCATCAAAAATGAAAACATTTTTAAAAACTACAAGTCTTATGCGTTTTAGTGGTGAAAAAATAATTTAAAAAATCGTTCTGGAAATGAGTTTACTCACAGGGTACTTTCTTTGTATACATTCGACTATACGTGCCAAGCCCGGGATTTACGGGAAATCGCGGATTTTCGTTTGCCGGCGATTAAACTTCTTTTATTCAGCGTCTCATCAAAAATGAAAACATTTTTGAAAACTATAAGTTTCATGCGTTTTAGTGGTGAAAAAAAAATTTAAAAAATCGTTCGGGAAATGAGTTTACTCCCTGGGTACTTTCTTTGTATACATTCGACTATACGTGCCAAGCCCGGGATTTACGGGAAATCGCGGGTTTTCGTTTGCCGGCGATTAAACTTCTTTTATTCAGCGTCTCATCAAAAATGAAAACATTTTTGGAAACTACAAGTTTCATGCGTTTTAATGGTGAAAAAAAAATTTAAAAAATCGTTCGGGAAATGAGTTTACTCCCTGGGTACTTTCTTTGTATACATTCGACTATACGGGCCAAGCCCCGGATTTACGGGAAAACGCGGGATTTCGTTTGCCGGCGATTAAACCTCTTTCATTAAGCGTCTCATCAAAAATGAAAACATTTTTTAAAACTACAAGTCTCATGCGTTTTAGTGGTGAAAAAATAATTTCAAAAATCGTTCGGGAAATGAGTTTACTCCCTGGGTACTTTCTTTGTATACCGTTTACTATACGGGCCGAGTCCGGGATTTACGGGAAATCGCAGATTTTCGTTTGCCGGCGATAAAACTGCTTTTATTCAGCGTCTCATCCAAAATGAAAACATTTTTGAAAACTACAAGTCTCATGCGTTTTAGTGGTGAAAAAATATTTTCAAAAATCGTTCGGGAAATGAGTTTACTCCCTGGGCACTTTCTTTGTATACTTTTGACTATACGGGCCGAGTCCGGGATTTACGGGAAATCGCGGATTTTCGTTTGCCGGCGATTAAACTTCTTTTATTCAGCGTCTCATCAAAAATGAAAACATTTTTGAAAACTACAAGTTTCATGCGATTTAGTGGTGAAAAAAAAATTTAAAAAATTGTTCGGGAAATGAGTTTACTCCCTGGGTACTTTCTTTGTATACATTCGACTATACGTGCCAAGCCCGTGATTTACGGGAAATCGCGGGTTTTCGTTTGCCGGCGATTAAACTTCTTTTATTCAGCGTCTCATCAAAAATGAAAACATTTTTGAAAACTACAAGTTTCATGCGTTTTAGTGGTGAAAAAAAAATTTAAAAAATCGTTCGGGAAATGAGTTTACTCCCTGGGTACTTTCTTTGTATACATTCGACTATACGGGCCAAGCCCCGGATTTACGGGAAAACGCGGGATTTCGTTTGCCGGCGATTAAACCTCTTTCATTAAGCGTCTCATCAAAAATGAAAACATTTTTGAAAACTACAAGTCTCATGCGTTTTAGTGGTGAAAAAATAAATTAAAAAATCGTTCGGGAAATGAGTTTACTCCCTGGGTACTTTCTTTGTATACTTTTGACTATACGGGCCGAGTCCGGGATTTACAGGAACTCGCGGATTTTCGTTTGCCGGCGATTAAACTTCTTTTATTCAGCGTCACATCAAATATGAAAATATTTTTGAAAACTACAAGTCTCATGCGTTTTAGTGGTGAAAAAATAATTTAAAAAATCGTTCGGGAAATGAGTTTACTCCCTGGGTGCTTTCTTTGTATACTTTTGACTATACGGGCCAAGCCCCGGATTTACGGGAAATCGCGGGTTTTCGTTTGCCGGCGATTAAACTGCTTTTATTCAGCGTCTCATCAAAAATGAAAACATTTTTAAAAACTACAAGTCTTATGCGTTTTAGTGGTGAAAAAATAATTTAAAAAATCGTTCTGGAAATGAGTTTACTCACAGGGTACTTTCTTTGTATACATTCGACTATACGTGCCAAGCCCGGGATTTACGGGAAATCGCGGATTTTCGTTTGCCGGCGATTAAACTTCTTTTATTCAGCGTCTCATCAAAAATGAAAACATTTTTGAAAACTACAAGTTTCATGCGTTTTAGTGGTGAAAAAAAAATTTAAAAAATCGTTCGGGAAATGAGTTTACTCCCTGGGTACTTTCTTTGTATACATTCGACTATACGTGCCAAGCCCGGGATTTACGGGAAATCGCGGGTTTTCGTTTGCCGGCGATTAAACTTCTTTTATTCAGCGTCTCATCAAAAATGAAAACATTTTTGAAAACTACAAGTTTCATGCGTTTTAGTGGTGAAAAAAAAATTTAAAAAATCGTTCGGGAAATGAGTTTACTCCCTGGGTACTTTCTTTGTATACATTCGACTATACGGGCCAAGCCCCGGATTTACGGGAAAACGCGGGATTTCGTTTGCCGGCGATTAAACCTCTTTCATTAAGCGTCTCATCAAAAATGAAAACATTTTTGAAAACTACAAGTCTCATGCGTTTTAGTGGTGAAAAAATAATTTCAAAAATCGTTCGGGAAATGAGTTTACTCCCTGGGTACTTTCTTTGTATACCGTTGACTATACGGGCCGAGTCCGGGATTTACGGGAAATCGCGGATTTTCGTTTGCCGGCGATTAAACTGCTTTTATTCAGCGTCTCATCAAAAATGAAAACATTTTTGAAAACTACAAGTCTCATGCGTTATAGTGGTGAAAAAATAATTTAAAAAATCGTTCGGGAAATGAGTTTACTCCCTGGGTACTTTCTTTGTATACATTCGACTTTACGGGCCAAGCCCCGGATTTACGGGAAAACGCGGGATTTCGTTTGCCGGCGATTAAACCTCTTTCATTAAGCGTCTCATCAAAAATGAAAACATTTTTAAAAACTACAAGTCTCATGCGTTTTAGTGGTGAAAAAATAATTTCAAAAATCGTTCGGGAAATGAGTTTACTCCCTGGGTACTTTCTTTGTATACTTTTGACTATACGGGCTGAGTCCGGGATTTAGGGAAATCGCAGGTTTTCGTTTGCCGGCGATTAAACTGCTTTTATTCAGCGTCTCATCAAAAATGAAAACATTTTTGAAAACTACAAGTTTCATGCGTTTTAGTGGTGAAAAAAAAATTTAAAAAATCGTTCGGGAAATGAGTTTACTCCCTGGGTACTTTCTTTGTATACATTCGACTATACGGGCCAAGCCCCGGATTTACGGGAAAACGCGGGATTTCGTTTGCCGGCGATTAAACCTCTTTCATTAAGCGTCTCATCAAAAATGAAAACATTTTTGAAAACTACAAGTCTCATGCGTTTTAGTGGTGAAAAAATAATTTCAAAAATCGTTCGGGAAATGAGTTTACTCCCTGGGTACTTTCTTTGTATACCGTTGACTATACGGGCCGAGTCCGGGATTTACGGGAAATCGCGGATTTTCGTTTGCCGGCGATTAAACTGCTTTTATTCAGCGTCTCATCAAAAATGAAAACATTTTTGAAAACTACAAGTCTCATGCGTTATAGTGGTGAAAAAATAATTTAAAAAATCGTTCGGGAAATGAGTTTACTCCCTGGGTACTTTCTTTGTATACATTCGACTTTACGGGCCAAGCCCCGGATTTACGGGAAAACGCGGGATTTCGTTTGCCGGCGATTAAACCTCTTTCATTAAGCGTCTCATCAAAAATGAAAACATTTTTAAAAACTACAAGTCTCATGCGTTTTAGTGGTGAAAAAATAATTTCAAAAATCGTTCGGGAAATGAGTTTACTCCCTGGGTACTTTCTTTGTATACTTTTGACTATACGGGCTGAGTCCGGGATTTAGGGAAATCGCAGGTTTTCGTTTGCCGGCGATTAAACTGCTTTTATTCAGCGTCTCATCAAAAATGAAAACATTTTTGAAAACTACAAGTATCATGCGTTTTAGTGGTGAAAAAATAATTTAAAAAATCGTTCGGGAAATGAGTTTACTCCCTGGGTACTTTATTTGTATACTTTTGACTATACGGGCCAAGCCCCGGATTTACGGGAAATCGCGGGTTTTCGTTTGCCGGCGATTAAACTGCTTTTATTCAGCGTCTCATCAAAAATGAAAACATTTTTAAAAACAACAAGTCTTATGCGTTTTAGTGGTGAAAAAATAATTTAAAAAATCGTTCTGGAAATGAGTTTACTCACAGGGTACTTTCTTTGTATACATTCGACTATACGTGCCAAGCCCGGGATTTACGGGGAATCGCGGGTTTTCGTTTGCCGGCGATTAAACTTCTTTTATTCAGCGTCTCATCAAATATGATAATATTTTTGAAAACTACAAGTCTCATGCGTTTAGTGGTAAAAAAATAATATAAAAAATCGTTCGGGAAATGAGTTTACTCCCTGGGTACTTTCTTTGTATACTTTTGACTATACGGGCCAAGCCCGGGATTTACGGGAAATCGCGGGTTTTTGTTTGCCGGCGATTAAACTTCTTTTATTCAGCGTCTCATCAAAAATGAAAACATTTTTAAAAATTACAAGTCTTATGCGTTTTAGTGGTGAAAAAATAATTTAAAAAATCGTTCTGGAAATGAGTTTACTCCCTGGGTACTTTCTTTGTATACTTTTGACTATACGGGCCGAGTCCGGGATTTAGGGAAATCGCAGGTTTTCGTTTGCCGGCGATTAAACTGCTTTTATTCAGCGTCTCATCCAAAATGAAAACATTTTTGAAAACTACAAGTCTCATGCGTTTTAGTGGTGAAAAAATAATTTAAAAAATCGTTCGGGAAATGAGTTTACTCCCTGGGTACTTTCTTTGTATACTTTTGACTATACGGGCCAAGCCCTGGATTTACAGGAAATCGCGGGTTTTCGTTTGCCGGCGATTAAACTTCTTTTATTCAGCGTCTCATCAAAAATGAAAACATTTTTGAAAACTACAAGTCTTATGCGTTTTAGTGGTGAAAGAATAATTTAAAAAATCGTTTTGGAAATGAGTTTACTCACAGGGTACTTTCTTTGTATACTTTTGACTATACGGGCCAAGCCCGGGATTTACGGGAAATCGCGGGTTTTCGTTTGCCGGCGATTAAACTTCTTTTATTCAGCGTCACATCAAATATGAAAATATTTTTGAAAACTACAAGTCTCATGCGTTTTAGTGGTGAAAAAATAATTTAAAAAATCGTTCGGGAAATGAGTTTACTCCCTGGGTGCTTTCTTTGTATACTTTTGACTATACGGGCCAAGCCCTGGATTTACGGGAAATCGCGGGTTTTCGTTTGCCGGCGATTAAACTGCTTTTATTCAGCGTCTCATCAAAAATGAAAACATTTTTAAAAACTACAAGTCTTATGCGTTTTAGTGGTGAAAAAATAATTTAAAAAATCGTTCTGGAAATGAGTTTACTCACAGGGTACTTTCTTTGTATACATTCGACTATACGTGCCAAGCCCGGGATTTACGGGAAATCGCGGATTTTCGTTTGCCGGCGATTAAACTTCTTTTATTCAGCGTCTCATCAAAAATGAAAACATTTTTGAAAACTACAAGTTTCATGCGTTTTAGTGGTGAAAAAAAAATTTAAAAAATCGTTCGGGAAATGAGTTTACTCCCTGGGTACTTTCTTTGTATACATTCGACTATACGTGCCAAGCCCGGGATTTACGGGAAATCGCGGGTTTTCGTTTGCCGGCGATTAAACTTCTTTTATTCAGCGTCTCATCAAAAATGAAAACATTTTTGAAAACTACAAGTTTCATGCGTTTTAGTGGTGAAAAAAAAAATTAAAAAATCGTTCGGGAAATGAGTTTACTCCCTGGGTACTTTCTTTGTATACATTCGACTATACGGGCGAAGCCCCGGATTTACGGGAAAACGCGGGATTTCGTTTGCCGGCGATTAAACCTCTTTCATTAAGCGTCTCATCAAAAATGAAAACATTTTTGAAAACTACAAGTCTCATGCGTTTTAGTGGTGAAAAAATAATTTCAAAAATCGTTCGGGAAATGAGTTTACTCCCTGGGTACTTTCTTTGTATACCGTTGACTATACGGGCCGAGTCCGGGATTTACGGGAAATCGCGGATTTTCGTTTGCCGGCGATTAAACTGCTTTTATTCAGCGTCTCATCAAAAATGAAAACATTTTTGAAAACTACAAGTCTCATGCGTTATAGTGGTGAAAAAATAATTTAAAAAATCGTTCGGGAAATGAGTTTACTCCCTGGGTACTTTCTTTGTATACATTCGACTATACGGGCCAAGCCCCGGATTTACGGGAAAACGCGGGATTTCGTTTGCCGGCGATTAAACCTCTTTCATTAAGCGTCTCATCAAAAATGAAAACATTTTTAAAAACTACAAGTCTCATGCGTTTTAGTGGTGAAAAAATAATTTCAAAAATCGTTCGGGAAATGAGTTTACTCCCTGGGTACTTTCTTTGTATACTTTTGACTATACGGGCTGAGTCCGGGATTTAGGGAAATCGCAGGTTTTCGTTTGCCAGCGATTAAACTGCTTTTATTCAGCGTCTCATCAAAAATGAAAACATTTTTGAAAACTACAAGTCTCGTGCGTTTTAGTGGTGAAAAAATAATTTAAAAAATCGTTCGGGAAATGAGTTTACTCCCTGGGTACTTTATTTGTATACTTTTGACTATACGGGCCAAGCCCCGGATTTACGGGAAATCGCGGGTTTTCGTTTGCCGGCGATTAAACTGCTTTTATTCAGCGTCTCATCAAAAATGAAAACATTTTTAAAAACAACAAGTCTTATGCGTTTTACTGGTGAAAAAATAATTTAAAAAATCGTTCTGGAAATGAGTTTACTCACAGGGTACTTTCTTTGTATACATTCGACTATACGTGCCAAGCCCGGGATTTACGGGGAATCGCGGGTTTTCGTTTGCCGGCGATTAAACTTCTTTTATTCAGCGTCTCATCAAATATGATAATATTTTTGAAAACTACAAGTCTCATGCGTTTAGTGGTAAAAAAATAATATAAAAAATCGTTCGGGAAATGAGTTTACTCCCTGGGTACTTTCTTTGTATACTTTTGACTATACGGGCCAAGCCCGGGATTTACGGGAAATCGCGGGTTTTTGTTTGCCGGCGATTAAACTTCTTTTATTCAGCGTCTCATCAAAAATGAAAACATTTTTAAAAATTACAAGTCTTATGCGTTTTAGTGGTGAAAAAATAATTTAAAAAATCGTTCTGGAAATGAGTTTACTCCCTGGGTACTTTCTTTGTATACTTTTGACTATACGGGCCGAGTCCGGGATTTAGGGAAATCGCAGGTTTTCGTTTGCCGGCGATTAAACTGCTTTTATTCAGCGTCTCATCCAAAATGAAAACATTTTTGAAAACTACAAGTCTCATGCGTTTTAGTGGTGAAAAAATAATTTAAAAAATCGTTCGGGAAATGAGTTTACTCCCTGGGTACTTTCTTTGTATACTTTTGACTATACGGGCCAAGCCCTGGATTTACAGGAAATCGCGGGTTTTCGTTTGCCGGCGATTAAACTTCTTTTATTCAGCGTCTCATCAAAAATGAAAACATTTTTGAAAACTACAAGTCTTATGCGTTTTAGTGGTGAAAGAATAAATTAAAAAATCGTTTTGGAAATGAGTTTACTCACAGGGTACTTTCTTTGTATACTTTTGACTATACGGGCCAAGCCCGGGATTTACGGGAAATCGCGGGTTTTCGTTTGCCGGCGATTAAACTTCTTTTATTCAGCGTCTCATCAAAAATGAAAACATTTTTAAAAATTACAAGTCTTATGCGTTTTAGTGGTGAAAAAATAATTTAAAAAATCGTTCTGGAAATGAGTTTACTCCCTGGGTACTTTCTTTGTATACTTTTGACTATACGGGCTGAGTCCGGGATTTATGGAAATCGCAGGTTTTCGTTTGCCGGCGATTAAACTGCTTTTATTCAGCGTCTCATCCAAAATGAAAACATTTTTGAAAACTACAAGTCTCATGCGTTTTAGTGGTGAAAAAATATTTTCAAAAATCGTTCGGGAAATGAGTTTACTCCCTGGGTACTTTCTTTGTATACTTTTGACTATACGGGCCGAGTCCGGGATTTACGGGAAATCGCGGATTTTCGTTTGCCGGCGATTAAACTTCTTTTATTCAGCGTCACATCAAATATGATAATATTTTTGAAAACTACAAGTCTCATGCGTTTAGTGGTAAAAAAATAATATAAAAAATCGTTCGGGAAATGAGTTTACTCCCTGGGTACTTTCTTTGTATACATTCGACTATACGGGCCAAGCCCCGGATTTACGGGAAAACGCGGGATTTCGTTTGCCGGCGATTAAACTGCTTTTATTCAGCGTCTCATCCAAAATGAAAACATTTTTGAAAACTACAAGTCTCATGCGTTTTAGTGGTGAAAAAATAATTTAAAAAATCGTTCGGGAAATGAGTTTACTCCCTGGGTACTTTCTTTGTATACTTTTGACTATACGGGCCAAGCCCTGGATTTTCAGGAAATCGCGGGTTTTCGTTTGCCGGCGATTAAACTTCTTTTATTCAGCGTCTCATCAAAAATGAAAACATTTTTGAAAACTACAAGTTTCATGCGTTTTAGTGGTGAAAAAAAAATTTAAAAAATCGTTCGGGAAATGAGTTTACTCCCTGGGTACTTTCTTTGTATACATTCGACTATACGGGCCAAGCCCCGGATTTACGGGAAAACGCGGGATTTCGTTTGCCGGCGATTAAACCTCTTTCATTAAGCGTCTCATCAAAAATGAAAACATCTTTGAAAACTACAAGTCTCATGCGTTTTAGTGGTGAAAAAATAAATTAAAAAATCGTTCGGGAAATGAGTTTACTCCCTGGGTACTTTCTTTGTATACTTTTGACTATACGGGCCGAGTCCGGGATTTACAGGAACTCGCGGATTTTCGTTTGCCGGCGATTAAACTTCTTTTATTCAGCGTCACATCAAATATGAAAATATTTTTGAAAACTACAAGTCTCATGCGTTTTAGTGGTGAAAAAATAATTTAAAAACTCGTTCGGGAAATGAGTTTACTCCCTGGGTACTTTCTTTGTATACTTTTGACTATACGGGCCAAGCCCCGGATTTACGGGAAATCGCGGGTTTTCGTTTGCCGGCGATTAAACTGCTTTTATTCAGCGTCTCATCAAAAATGAAAACATTTTTAAAAACTACAAGTCTTATGCGTTTTAGTGGTGAAAAAATAATTTAAAAAATCGTTCTGGAAATGAGTTTACTCACAGGGTACTTTCTTTGTATACATTCGACTATACGTGCCAAGCCCGGGATTTACGGGAAATCGCGGATTTTCGTTTGCCGGCGATTAAACTTCTTTTATTCAGCGTCTCATCAAAAATGAAAACATTTTTGAAAACTACAAGTTTCATGCGTTTTATTGGTGAAAAAAAAATTTAAAAAATCGTTCGGGAAATGAGTTTACTCCCTGGGTACTTTCTTTGTATACATTCGACTATACGTGCCAAGCCCTGGATTTACGGGAAATCGCGGGTTTTCGTTTGCCGGCGATTAAACTTCTTTTATTCAGCGTCTCATCAAAAATGAAAACATTTTTGAAAACTACAAGTTTCATGCGTTTTAGTGGTGAAAAAAAAATTTAAAAAATCGTTCGGGAAATGAGTTTACTCCCTGGGTACTTTCTTTGTATACATTCGACTATACGGGCCAAGCCCCGGATTTACGGGAAAACGCGGGATTTCGTTTGCCGGCGATTAAACCTCTTTCATTAAGCGTCTCATCAAATATGAAAATATTTTTGAAAACTACAAGTCTCATGCGTTTTAGTGGTGAAAAAATAATTTAAAAACTCGTTCGGGAAATGAGTTTACTCCCTGGGTACTTTCTTTGTATACTTTTGACTATACGGGCCAAGCCCCGGATTTACGGGAAATCGCGGGTTTTCGTTTGCCGGCGATTAAACTGCTTTTATTCAGCGTCTCATCAAAAATGAAAACATTTTTAAAAACTACAAGTCTTATGCGTTTTAGTGGTGAAAAAATAATTTAAAAAATCGTTCTGGAAATGAGTTTACTCACAGGGTACTTTCTTTGTATACATTCGACTATACGTGCCAAGCCCGGGATTTACGGGAAATCGCGGATTTTCGTTTGCCGGCGATTAAACTTCTTTTATTCAGCGTCTCATCAAAAATGAAAACATTTTTGAAAACTACAAGTTTCATGCGTTTTATTGGTGAAAAAAAAATTTAAAAAATCGTTCGGGAAATGAGTTTACTCCCTGGGTACTTTCTTTGTATACATTCGACTATACGTGCCAAGCCCTGGATTTACGGGAAATCGCGGGTTTTCGTTTGCCGGCGATTAAACTTCTTTTATTCAGCGTCTCATCAAAAATGAAAACATTTTTGAAAACTACAAGTTTCATGCGTTTTAGTGGTGAAAAAAAAATTTAAAAAATCGTTCGGGAAATGAGTTTACTCCCTGGGTACTTTCTTTGTATACATTCGACTATACGGGCCAAGCCCCGGATTTACGGGAAAACGCGGGATTTCGTTTGCCGGCGATTAAACCTCTTTCATTAAGCGTCTCATCAAAAATGAAAACATTTTTGAAAACTACAAGTCTCATGCGTTTTAGTGGTGAAAAAATAATTTCAAAAATCGTTCGGGAAATGAGTTTACTCCCTGGGTACTTTCTTTGTATACCGTTGACTATACGGGCCGAGTCCGGGATTTACGGGAAATCGCGGATTTTTGTTTGCCGGCGATTAAACTGCTTTTATTCAGCGTCTCATCAAAAATGAAAACATTTTTGAAAACTACAAGTCTCATGCGTTATAGTGGTGAAAAAATAATTTAAAAAATCGTTCGGGAAATGAGTTTACTCCCTGGGTACTTTCTTTGTATACATTCGACTATACGGGCCAAGCCCCGGATTTACGGGAAAACGCGGGATTTCGTTTGCCGGCGATTAAACCTCTTTCATTAAGCGTCTCATCAAAAATGAAAACATTTTTGAAAACTACAAGTCTCATGCGTTTTAGTGGTGAAAAAATAATTTCAAAAATCGTTCGGGAAATGAGTTTACTCCCTGGGTACTTTCTTTGTATACTTTAGACTATACGGGCTGAGTCCGGGATTTAGGGAAATCGCAGGTTTTCGTTTGCCGGCGATTAAACTGCTGTTATTCAGCGTCTCATCAAAAATGAAAACATTTTTGAAAACTACAAGTCTCATGCGTTTTAGTGGTGAAAAAATAATTTAAAAAATCGTTCGGGAAATGAGTTTACTCCCTGGGTACTTTCTTTGTATACTTTTGACTATACGGGCCAAGCCCCGGATTTACGGGAAATCGCGGGTTTTCGTTTGCCGGCGATTAAATTGCTTTTATTTAGCGTCTCATCAAAAATGAAAACATTTTTAAAAACAACAAGTCTTATGCGTTTTAGTGGTGAAAAAATAATTTAAAAAATCGTTCTGGAAATGAGTTTACTCACAGGGTACTTTCTTTGTATACATTCGACTATACGTGCCAAGCCCGGGATTTACGGGAAATCGCGGGTTTTCGTTTGCCGGCGATTAAACTTCTTTTATTCAGCGTCTCATCAAATATGATAATATTTTTGAAAACTACAAGTCTCATGCGTTTAGTGGTAAAAAAATAATATAAAAAATCGTTCGGGAAATGAGTTTACTCCCTGGGTACTTTCTTTGTATACTTTTGACTATACGGGCCAAGCCCGGGATTTACGGGAAATCGCGGGTTTTCGTTTGCCGGCGATTAAACTTCTTTTATTCAGCGTCTCATCAAAAATGAAAACATTTTTGAAAACTACAAGTCTCATGCGTTTTAGTGGTGAAAAAATAATTTAAAAAATCGTTCGGGAAATGAGTTTACTCCCTGGGTACTTTCTTTGTATACTTTTGACTATACGGGCCGAGTCCGGGATTTAGGGAAATCGCAGGTTTTCGTTTGCCGGCGATTAAACTGCTTTTATTCAGCGTCTCATCCAAAATGAAAACATTTTTGAAAACTACAAGTCTCATGCGTTTTAGTGGTAAAAAAATATTTTCAAAAATCGTTCGGGAAATGAGTTTACTCCCTGGGTACTTTCTTTGTATACTTTTGACTATACGGGCCGAGTCCGGGATTTACGGGAAATCGCGGATTTTCGTTTGCCGGCGATTAAACTTCTTTTATTCAGCGTCACATCAAATATGATAATATTTTTGAAAACTACAAGTCTCATGCGTTTAGTGGTAAAAAAATAATATAAAAAATCGTTCGGGAAATGAGTTTACTCCCTGGGTACTTTCTTTGTATACATTCGACTATACGGGCCAAGCCCCGGATTTACGGGAAAACGCGGGATTTCGTTTGCCGGCGATTAAACTGCTTTTATTCAGCGTCTCATCAAAAATGAAAACATTTTTGAAAACTACAAGTTTCATGCGTTTTATTGGTGAAAAAAAAATTTAAAAAATCGTTCGGGAAATGAGTTTACTCCCTGGGTACTTTCTTTGTATACATTCGACTATACGTGCCAAGCCCTGGATTTACGGGAAATCGCGGGTTTTCGTTTGCCGGCGATTAAACTTCTTTTATTCAGCGTCTCATCAAAAATGAAAACATTTTTGAAAACTACAAGTTTCATGCGTTTTAGTGGTGAAAAAAAAATTTAAAAAATCGTTCGGGAAATGAGTTTACTCCCTGGGTACTTTCTTTGTATACATTCGACTATACGGGCCAAGCCCCGGATTTACGGGAAAACGCGGGATTTCGTTTGCCGGCGATTAAACCTCTTTCATTAAGCGTCTCATCAAAAATGAAAACATTTTTGAAAACTACAAGTCTCATGCGTTTTAGTGGTGAAAAAATAATTTCAAAAATCGTTCGGGAAATGAGTTTACTCCCTGGGTACTTTCTTTGTATACCGTTGACTATACGGGCCGAGTCCGGGATTTACGGGAAATCGCGGATTTTTGTTTGCCGGCGATTAAACTGCTTTTATTCAGCGTCTCATCAAAAATGAAAACATTTTTGAAAACTACAAGTCTCATGCGTTATAGTGGTGAAAAAATAATTTAAAAAATCGTTCGGGAAATGAGTTTACTCCCTGGGTACTTTCTTTGTATACATTCGACTATACGGGCCAAGCCCCGGATTTACGGGAAAACGCGGGATTTCGTTTGCCGGCGATTAAACCTCTTTCATTAAGCGTCTCATCAAAAATGAAAACATTTTTGAAAACTACAAGTCTCATGCGTTTTAGTGGTGAAAAAATAATTTCAAAAATCGTTCGGGAAATGAGTTTACTCCCTGGGTACTTTCTTTGTATACTTTTGACTATACGGGCTGAGTCCGGGATTTAGGGAAATCGCAGGTTTTCGTTTGCCGGCGATTAAACTGCTGTTATTCAGCGTCTCATCAAAAATGAAAACATTTTTGAAAACTACAAGTCTCATGCGTTTTAGTGGTGAAAAAATAATTTAAAAAATCGTTCGGGAAATGAGTTTACTCCCTGGGTACTTTCTTTGTATACTTTTGACTATACGGGCCAAGCCCCGGATTTACGGGAAATCGCGGGTTTTCGTTTGCCGGCGATTAAATTGCTTTTATTTAGCGTCTCATCAAAAATGAAAACATTTTTAAAAACAACAAGTCTTATGCGTTTTAGTGGTGAAAAAATAATTTAAAAAATCGTTCTGGAAATGAGTTTACTCACAGGGTACTTTCTTTGTATACATTCGACTATACGTGCCAAGCCCGGGATTTACGGGAAATCGCGGGTTTTCGTTTGCCGGCGATTAAACTTCTTTTATTCAGCGTCTCATCAAATATGATAATATTTTTGAAAACTACAAGTCTCATGCGTTTAGTGGTAAAAAAATAATATAAAAAATCGTTCGGGAAATGAGTTTACTCCCTGGGTACTTTCTTTGTATACTTTTGACTATACGGGCCAAGCCCGGGATTTACGGGAAATCGCGGGTTTTCGTTTGCCGGCGATTAAACTTCTTTTATTCAGCGTCTCATCAAAAATGAAAACATTTTTGAAAACTACAAGTCTCATGCGTTTTAGTGGTGAAAAAATAATTTAAAAAATCGTTCGGGAAATGAGTTTACTCCCTGGGTACTTTCTTTGTATACTTTTGACTATACGGGCCGAGTCCGGGATTTAGGGAAATCGCAGGTTTTCGTTTGCCGGCGATTAAACTGCTTTTATTCAGCGTCTCATCCAAAATGAAAACATTTTTGAAAACTATAAGTCTCATGCGTTTTAGTGGTAAAAAAATATTTTCAAAAATCGTTCGGGAAATGAGTTTACTCCCTGGGTACTTTCTTTGTATACTTTTGACTATACGGGCCGAGTCCGGGATTTACGGGAAATCGCGGATTTTCGTTTGCCGGCGATTAAACTTCTTTTATTCAGCGTCACATCAAATATGATAATATTTTTGAAAACTACAAGTCTCATGCGTTTAGTGGTAAGAAAATAATATAAAAAATCGTTCGGGAAATGAGTTTACTCCCTGGGTACTTTCTTTGTATACATTCGACTATACGGGCCAAGCCCCGGATTTACGGGAAAACGCGGGATTTCGTTTGCCGGCGATTAAACTGCTTTTATTCAGCGTCTCATCCAAAATGAAATCATTTTTGAAAACTACAAGTCTCATGCGTTTTAGTGGTGAAAAAATAATTTAAAAAATCGTTCGGGAAATGAGTTTACTCCCTGGGTACTTTCTTTGTATACTTCCGACTATACGGGCCAAGCCCTGGATTTACAGGAAATCGCGGGTTTTCGTTTGCCGGCGATTAAACTTCTTTTATTCAGCGTCTCATCAAAAATGAAAACATTTTTGAAAACTACAAGTCTCGTGCGTTTTAGTGGTGAAAAAATATTTTCAAAAATCGTTCGGGAAATGAGTTTACTCCCTGGGTACTTTCTTTGTACACTTTTGACTATACGGGCCGAGTCCGGGATTTACAGGAAATCGCGGATTTTCGTTTGCCGGCGATTAAACTTCTTTTATTCAGCGTCACATCAAATATGATAATATTTTTGAAAACTACAAGTCTCATGCGTTTAGTGGTAAAAAAATAATATAAAAAATCGTTCGGGAAATGAGTTTACTCCCTGGGTACTTTCTTTGTATACATTCGACTATACGGGCCAAGCCCCGGATTTACGGGAAAACGCGGGATTTCGTTTGCCGGCGATTAAACCTCTTTCATTAAGCGTCTCATCAAAAATGAAAACATTTTTGAAAACTAAGTCTCATGCGTTTTAGTGGTGAAAAAATAAATTAAAAAATCGTTCGGGAAATGAGTTTACTCCCTGGGTACTTTCTTTGTATACTTTTGACTATACGGGCCGAGTCCGGGATTTACAGGAACTCGCGGATTTTCGT